>NC_135493.1:83558111-83860253 GCF_052094955.1 Ictidomys tridecemlineatus
CGCCGTCCGGCCTTTTGCGCGATTCTCTCCCCCGCCCTGCGCGGTTGAAAAAAATGTGGCGGAGCCTTTTTCTAGGAAAGAAGCCTTTTCCTTCTCCCTACAAAGTCTGCACAGCCTAGGAGCTGGGGATTGAAAGGCCGCCTTCTGGGACCGACTCCTGCTTCAACTCTAGGGCTTCTGGACAAAGCCCTCTGGTTTTCGGATGGGCATTTCTGCTGTGAGGCTTGTATTTCTTTTTCTCAAATAGGGGAATTCTTTTCCCCACCTATCCTGATTTTTTTTTAGGGGAAAATTCATAATGTAAATAGGGAGTTTATCTAATATATAAAAAAGAAATCAGTAATCATAGGCTTAAATATTTATTCAATAAAAATAGAAAAAGAAAAATGCATACATTTCCAATTAAAAAAAATCAGAAAAAGAACAATGTACATTAAAAGCCAACATTAATGAGATACAAAAGTATGTATTTAAAAGAATCAACAAAACAAATGACTGGAAACTTAATTTTAGAAATAAAGCATAGGGCTGGGGATGTGTCTCAAAGGGTACCTGGCTTGCATGTGGCCTGGGTTCCATCCTCAGCACCACATACAAATAAACATGTTGTGTCCACCGGGGAAAAAATAAATAAATAAAAAATAAATAAATAAAGTATAGATTGGCCTGGGGTTGTAGCTCAGTGGCAGAGTCCCTGCCTTGCATGTGTGGGGCACTGGGTTCAATCCTCAGCACCACATAAAAATAAATAAAAGAAAGATATTTAGTAAATAAATAAAATAAGGAAAGCATTAATATATTTTTAAAAATTCTTGTAAAGAGAGAACGAACCATCAAACAGAAATTATTATTCATCACAAACCTACTTTGAACAACTTTAAAGCAAACTCATTTGAAAACCTAAAGGAAATAACATTATTCCCTTAAAAATTTAAATTTAGTTCTTCGATCCTCAAGGAGACATGATGTTTAAAGACATCAGTGACAACAATACCTTCAAAATATACCAAGAAATAATATTAATAGAACTAAAATAGTAAGTAAGCAAATCATAAGAAATTATGATGTAAACCCAGATTCCTGGGATGCCAGTAGACCTCCAGGAGATGAGTCTGATGTAATCTCACAAGAGTCTTTATTGCAGGCTCTAGTCTGGACTCACAACCATTGCCACACAGGGGTCCCTAAGAGTTCACCTATCTCAATTTTATGGAACTTTTATCAGTGTGTTCTTTCATTATAGATGTCATTTAACCTCCAACTGGAAAATTTCTGTACTGATAAAGTGAAAGAAAAAAAAAGTGAAATAAACCTTATCCACAGTCTTCTCACCCAACTCTCACTGTTAATTAACATTTGCAGTCATTTCCTACTAAGATTTTGATCCATAAAAATGCACTTTTAGCATATGAGATCTGCTTTTTGAATTGTGACATTGACATCTTCCTTTTTCAGCTTTTTTTTTAACTTTTTATAATTTGGCTTACTTTTATTGAAAAAAATGGAAAACTTTTGTAAAAGGTACACTGGTTATGTAAAATGGAAATGCAATTTTACAAAATTTTGTGTCTCCAAGAAGACTATCGCAACAGGAGCTCTGCGGTTTCTTTCATTTTACGTTTATTCCTCAGCTAAGTGATACAAGTTGCTAGGGTGTCTAGGCGGCCCCACAGCAGAAATGCCCATCCGAAAACCAGAGGGCTTTGTCCAGAAGCCCTAGAGTTGAAGCAGGAGTCGGTCCCAGAAGGCGGCCTTTCAATCCCCAGCTCCTAGGCTGTGCAGACTTTGTAGGGAGAAGGAAAAGGCTTCTTTCCTAGAAAAAGGCTCCGCCACATTTTTTTCAACCGCGCAGGGCGGGGGAGAGAATCGCGCAAAAGGCCGGACGGCGCAACACTGCCATCTACAGGCCACAGAAACTGAGGTCGGCCGACACCGGAGGAAAATCCACTCTTCCCGCGGATTTTCTGCCCAGAGCCCTAGAGATAAAGGCTGTGGGGGCCGAGAGGGATGAATGCCCGGGTGACAGAACGCGCTAGAACCGGCCGAAGCGGGCCGACAGAACCATGCTAGTCCCGCCCTTGGAACCACAGCGACAGCAGCAGGAAGTTCCGGCAAAACAGGAAGAACGCAGCTGAGGCTGGCCTAGGATTGGCGGGTTGTGGGCCTGCGCGCGGGAGCCCATTGAGGCCTCAGCAGCCATCCACCTGGACTTCCCTCTCCAAGAGATGGGGTCGGTGATGTCCGGGCCCTGCTGCCTGACCGCCCCCGCCGGCCAACGGTCCGGACCCCCACCGGTCGGGTCATTCTCGTCCCACCCACCTTAGCCTTTGAACACGCTTCTCACGCGGAACACTTCCTCAGTCCTCGCCCCTCTGATTCTTCCCGGCGACCTCAGCGCCCCCGAGGTTGAGCCGGCCAGCAACCGGAGCCTCTCCGTCCTCTTCCTCTCCCAAGTCTCCCCGCTCGCCCGCGGTCATGCCCTGGGCATGGCGCGCCTGACCGTGCCTATGTCTGAGCACCTTAGCAGTGATGAGAGAAACCTTAAAACCTTCTGTATGTTGCTTTACCTCTATCCACGACCGTGAGAGGATTGCTTCTTGCTTTCAGGCCAGTTCCACCGGTACTACTATAATACTCCTCCACAATGCTAGCAACCCTCCCTCCATTGGAATGATTTCTCCTAAAGATTCCTTGAGAAGGCAGAAGCGCTGGGGTGGGAATTCTCAGGGCCTCC
Organism: Ictidomys tridecemlineatus; assembly: GCF_052094955.1. NCBI lineage: Eukaryota > Metazoa > Chordata > Mammalia > Rodentia > Sciuridae > Ictidomys > Ictidomys tridecemlineatus. The sequence goes on from NC_135493.1 coordinate 83,560,846, forward strand.
CAAGCCAAATTTGCCCGCGCCTCGCCTGGCGTTCTCTGCACCTCTCTGCATACAACACTCTTAACTGCGACCATCACCCTGACCTCGGCTCAGGATCCTAGGCCTCCTGAAATGATCACACCTCTTTCCTGCGCCATCCAGTGCTCCCTCTGTCCTGGAACATGCCACAAAGGAAGGGGAAAGAAAACTCAGTCCTACCCACATGTCCTTCAGCAGCTACTGGCACTTTATCTGCCAATGCAAAACAGCCTCAACTTCTGAGACCATTCCTTCCTCAACTCAGAGCTTTTCTGTCCCGGTCAGCTCAACGAAATGGGTCTTGTCAAGGCCACCAGTAGTAATCGTGTAGCCAAACGCATGGGACACTTCTCTATGCACGCCTCAGCTGAGGTCTTAAGCATCTTTGGCACACTTGACCATTCTGTTCTTTATCTATTTATATATGTTCACTTGATGGAGGGGGGGTGACAAATATTTTCCTGTAATGCCCAAGGATGCCCCTTTTCACCCACATATGGCAGGGCAAGGCTTGCGTCAACATGGAACACAGGGCAAAGAAAGTGTTCCATTGCAGTCCCATGGGGCAGAAGGTCCTCAGAGGCAGTGGCATGCAGAGTCAAACATCTCAGACGAGGAAGGGTGTTAGAGAAGAGGACGGGGGCTCCAAGCAAAAGAGGGTTTCAGCTGGGGTTGTGGCTCAGTGGTAGAGCACTGGCCTAGCATGTGTGAGGCACTGGGTTCGATTCTCAGCACCACATAAATAAGTGGATAAAATAAAGGTCCATCAATGTCTAAAAAAAAAAAAAATGTTTGTTTGTTTGTTTTTTAAGAGGGCTTTATCCCACATGCATTTGGGACCTGCAAGAGTTCACTTTGCAGAATGACCCAGTAGCCTCCATGGGCACAGGGATGGCTGGAGTTGAGGAACTTCCATGTATAGAGCTCATCTTGGTTTCCTCTGTGCTGCCAGTGAGACCCGGGGGTGGGGGTGGGGGTGGGGCTGCATTCCCTGAAAGGGAATGTGGAAAATAGCCGACTGAAGAATCAGGGGAGCTATCATGAAGGAAGCCTAACCCATCTAGGGACCAGGGGACCCTGTAGTGGAGGCAGTGAAGTGGACGACCCTGGAGGGAGGCAGGATGGAGGATGAGACCCAAAATCGGAGGGTTCTCTGGAATTGCAGATGCCAGCAATGCCAGCAACACCAGCAGAGGCTTAGTTAGCCAGGGAGCACCAGGTCCAGACAAAGAGGAGAAAGATACAAATGCAAGTTACCCTGGCCACAGGCATGAGCCAGCAGGTCAACATCACCAGTAGGACCCTCAGGAGTGACGGAGGACACGGTGAGCAGCATAAGAATGTCATAGGCCCACTTCCTACATCAGTGCAGATACTGGAAAGCCATACAGGCTCTTTTGTCACCTTGGAAAGGAGGGAGTAGGGAGGTGGGGTGGAAATCTGAGAGACTGAGCATTTTCACAGGAACAGATTGAGTGCTTAGTCAAATGGACCATCCACGTGACAGCATCAGAAGACACTTACCCAGACATCAATCTGGTGGTGTCTCCCTTTACTGTCCAGGACAGAGGGTAGACACTCCTGGTGAAGATCAGATCAGCCATAGGGGACAAATGAACCCACAGATTCACTGGGGACACCAGTGAATTTATGGCGTCTGCCTTGACAAGACCCATTTCGTTGAGCTGACCGGGACAGCTGACCAGCCAGCGTCTATCTCCACTGGCTCCCCATCTCCACCTGAATGGGGGAATGGGGCCTCCCGGCCTCTTCTCCTTTAACCTAGGAAAATTTTTACCCCCATTGTCAGACCCAGAGAACAGCAAGGAAAGCGGAGAGGGCCAGAAGACAGACACAGAGGGGAGCATCTGGTGAGCTTTCCTGAGGTGATCAGGGCCTCCTGGAGGCCTGTCATTGCACTCCCCAAAACATGCCAGGCTCCACTGTCCATTAGCAACACAGATCCTACCTCCCAGGGTCTGTGTCCTGGAGCTTGGACTCAGAAAATTCTTCCATGCCAGGAAATGACCTTCAGAGGAGATGCAGAAGACCGGTGTTTCTTATTAAAAGGAGTACTTCTTTCCTTATTACTGATTGTTTTAAAGTTCAGTAATGCCGGGCTTTGCCCAAGGGTTGAGAGGTAACAATGGATATTTCAGTTCTGGACTGACCCAGAAACATCTCCCGGGATCTCTTGCCCACCATATCATTTTGTCAGATAACCTATCCTTCATTTCTCCTAGACCTTGCACGCCCATGTATCCAGCACTGCCCTCTGTCCCAGGGGAGACGCAGGGAATTTCTCTAACTTAAGGGCATCTCTCAACTCTCGACTCCAGCAAGTGGGCTTTCTTTGGCCCCTTGGGATGTGTTTTCTTTCCAGGACACCCATCCTATAGTAGAAGCTTACATGAAATCAGAGAGAACATCCTTACTTTATATGGAGCTGTATGATGTAGAAAATATTGGGGTACCCAATTTTTGCCTTGTTTGGTTCTACAACAACAGTGTCCTACCTCACATCTTACTGAGATGGTAGTGCTGTGAGACCCGAGAGTCTGGCAAAGGCAAGCCAGGACACAGACCTCAGGGGGTGATCAGGGCTCTTGTGGCTCATCCTGAGAACTTCTAATGGGGTCCTGTGGAGAAACGGCTTGGTTCTCCCCTTGTCGTGGTCCAGCCCCTTCTGGTCTCCTCCCATCAGGGTGAGCCTGTGGCGGTTCCCTTTCAGATCGGGGACTTTGCTACTCCACCAGACCCCAGCACCCACCACACCACAGTTTGAGGAGTTGGGCAAGACGGGGTTTCCTTGGCAAAGGCCTTCAGGTCCCAATGGTGCCAAAATCCTCTCTTGGATTGGACCCTACTCCTCTACTGGAGAGCACACACCTCAGTAATTTGATGGTGGGCTGACTCAGGTGGCCCTTGGTAAGATCTCTGAACCTCCGGATTTGGTCCTCTCCATTTACCACCCTGGCACTGGGCCCTGCACCCCTTCTAGTGAGCTAAGGACTCAGACTGACACCCTAGCACCGCAGAGGCCAGAATCACAAAGGAGTTCAGTTCTGTCCCCTTTGGGCTCGCCTCTGAGCTGGCAGCTCGTGATCCTGCCAGAGTTTTGCAGAGGCTTGCCACAGACAAGGCAACCTCTCCTAGCTGCCCACAGCTCCCTATGCTGCCACCCTCCTGGACAAAGAAGTATCTTTGTCCCAGACATTCGGTCTGAATCTCCAAGCCAGCCAAGTGCTCCTGTCCCTCGTCCCTCGCCCCAAATCCAAGGTACTCTAAAAGACGGCTTTGGCCAAGTGTGGTGGCACACACCTGTAATCCCAGTGGCTCGGGAGGATGGGACAGGAGGATCTCGAGTTCAAAGCCAACCTCAGCAAAAGCGAGGCACTAAGCAACTCAGTGAGACCCTGTCTCTAAATAAAATATGAAATAGGGTTGGGGGTGTGGCTCAGTGGACGAGTGCCCCCTAATTCAATCCCCGGTACCGCCCCCCCCCGAAAAAGACTGCTTTGTGCCCTCCCCACTGCCCAGCCAGATTCCTCCTACCTGTATTGTTTTCAAATAGGTCAAACCTTGCCCCTGATGCCACTCTTCTGGGTTAACTCAATCTTGGACCCTCCCACGACACCATCCAATTAGACCTTTTCCACAGAAGATGTAGTACTCCCTGCCCTCAACACCGTGCATCACAGAAGAAAGATTGGGGGCAGGAGGGAAGACGGCAGCCTTCCTGAACCCCAGCCTCTACCTTAAGACCACTGCGCCTCCATTCTTGGCGTGCGAGGAACCACTCCTGGGGCTCGTCCCAACTGCGTCAGTCTTTGTTGTCTATTCATTCACCAGTCCTCGTGATGATCACAGATTGGCGGCACATGCGGTATGTTATTTTTCACAGGTGCTCTGGAGGAACAGAAAGGACCACACCCTGAAAAGCCCACAGCCCTCAGCTTCTAGTACCTGGCACCTTTGCCTCTTTACAAGCCAAGCTTGTTGTAAGTGTAGACTACAATGAAATACTTTTTGGTCACCTCTCCCTGTCTTCCTCAGTGTGTCCTCACATCTGTGACACATTCTCCAGCTAAACTCTCCAGCCAGTTACACATTGCCGAACCAGCCTGCCCCATGCTGTCTTGGCCACAGACAACATTCCTCTTTTCAGTACACTCTGCTTTCTCAGCATCTGTGACATCTGCACCCCAGCTTTCTCCTACCCATCAGACTACTATTGGTCCCTTTTTCTTGGAACACCTGAAAAATCACGATTCTTCTTGGTTTCTGACCTTTGCCTGGGACACTTGTCACTCTACACATGATTTCAGGTGACCAAATCTACACCCAGACCTTTCACCAATCCAACTTGTTACATTCTTATGTCCCTGCGTGCTAATGGCTTCATGTGGCCAACTCTACATAGGAACCCTCAGCCTATTCCCAGAGCCTCCAGAGGACACAACTTCTGGAGCACCTCCACTCAGATTATCCCTCAAGCCCTGCAATCAACAGGTGTCCCCACACCCGGGTCCCGTGTCTCATGGTAGGCACTGCCACCTATACGATCTCTTAAGCCACAAACCTGGGAATGCTGCTCCATTTGATCACAACCAGCCCATTACTTCCCTGGGACTCTCTGGAAAAGGCCAACCATGAAGTCCACATCGGCGCAGATGCCAGGAAAGTCTCCTACGAGGGTTTTGTTGTTTGCAGAGATTCTGGACACACCTTGAGCCCAGGCATATGCCCTGGTTTGGGTAGCCCCCACCATAAACTCCAGGCAGAAGGCCTGGGCCCTGTAATATATCCGGGTGGTTGAAATCCTCAGTTGCTCTAAGAACTCAACAGACAGGACTGGCGCTGTGGGTCAGTGGTAGAGTGCTTGGTTAGCATGCGCGAGGCTCCGGGTTTCATCCAAGCACTCTGCAGAAGAAACAGCTAAGAAAACAATGATTGGATTAATGGGATGGTATCAGACTAAAAAGCTTCTTCACAGCAAAGGAAACAAGAGTGTGAAGAGAAAGCCTATAGAATGGGAGAATATCTTAGCCACCCACACCTCGGATAAGGCATCGATTTCCAGGATATACAATGAACTCAAAAAGCTTAACACCAAAAAAAGACAAATAACCCAATCAATAAATGGGCAAAGGAACTAAAAGAAGAAATACACAAGGTCAGTAAATATATGTTCAACATCTCTAGCAATTAGAGAAATGCAAATTAAAACTACACTGAGATTTCACCTCACTCCAAACAGAACACCAACTGTCAAGTATTAGTAACAATAAGCATTGTTGAGGATGTGGGGAAAAGGGTACACTCATACATTGTTGGTGGGACTGGAAATTAGTGCAACCACTCTGGAAAGCAGTATGGAGATTCTTCAAAAAACTAGGAATGGAACCACCATTTGACCCAGTTATCCCACTCTTTGGTATATATCTGAAGGAGTTAAGCAGCCACATCCATGTTTACAGCAGCACGATTCACAATAGCTAGGCTATGGAACTAACCTAGATGCCCATCAACAGATGAATGGATGAAGAAACTGTGGGAGATATATATATATATATATATATATATATATATATATACACACACACACACACACACATATACATATATATACATATGTATATATACATATATATACATATACATATATACATATACAAAAGATTATTAATATTATATTATATATGTAATATTACTATATATATATATATCACACATAATATTACTCAGTCATAAAAGAAGAGTGACTTTTTATGACATTTGCCAGTAGACGGATGGATCTGGAGACATGCTAAGTGAAATAAGCCAATCCCCCAAAAAACAAAGGTTAAATGTTCTCTCTGATGTGTGGATGCTAATCTACAACAAAAGGTGGGAGGAGGGGAAGAAGAGACATTCAGTGGTTTAGACAAAGGGGAATGAAGGGAAGGGAGGTGGGGATGGGAATAGGAAGGACAGTGGAATGAATCTGACATAACTTTCCTATGTACGTACGTGAATACCCCCAAGTGAATCTCACCATTGTGTACATCCACAAGACTGGGACCCTAATTAGGATAAGATATATCCCGTGCTTGTATAAATATATATATATATATATATATATATATAATATCAATATAGATTCTACTGCCATGTATAATTAAAAAGAACATTTAAGAATTTTTAAAAAAGAATCTGCAAGTAAAATAAAATTAAAAATTAAAGAATGGTTGGGGAAACACCTCTCCGTGTCTGTGTTTGAAATAAGGCATTGCTGCATCTTATTGTTCATCATCAATCTTCCTGGCACTATTTGGGATGTTGCCTAAACACTCGAATTAATTTGATTACAAGGTGTCATAAAGCGTCACAAATGCAACTCAACACACTTAGCAAGTATGCCTAAGAGCTGGTTCATCCACATCAACTGACACAAATTGGAGCCATCTTCCGTTTTCAAATAACAGCTGTGCTGTATCTGATGAAGGTGCTATACAACAGTTCACCAACTGTGAAAAGAACCCAAGCACAAGGGATCATCAGAAGAAATAAAGAATCTCATGTTTCATTAGCAAATGCAGGGTTTCTACATAAAAACTGCAACTGCAGAAATACAGAGATCTTCAAGGGTAGTTTACTGTTTGAAAACATGCATTTCCTGTGAAACGTTTTCCCCATTCCTTAGCCTAAGAAATCTGTACAGCACAGCAGTGAATGATGAAAACCTGCTTTCCTTCATAAGGAGGGGCCTCTCATTTCTGATTTTGGTTTTCCTCCTATAAAGACAGGTCCTTTTCCACAGCTGCAGCCTAGGCTTTCCTCAGTGGAGCATAAGGTAACACTCTTTGCGGGGGGGGGGGGGGGGGTGGTGGTGCTGGTGGTGGTTCATCTCAGACTGACTAAATCAGGATCTCTGGGGACTCCACCAGAGATCTCATGCGCAGCTTGAGGCTGAGAATCCTAAACACACACTCCTCCTCCCCCTGTCTTGTTTTCAAATACAATCTTGAGCTTGAGGGTCTTGTTTGTTGTTAACTGATTTTTTTCCCCCAAAAGGTTGATTGGGTATCTTCCCTGTGGAGAGCTATGTTTGAGCCATTCATTTTATAGGCATATGTAGATAAATCTCAAGGAGTCAGGAGTGTGTTTATTCCACAAAGTCCCCTTTCCTACTTGATGGCTGAGGGGAGGAGGAGGGCCTCACAGGTGGTGAGGCCTCTGAATGCCGTTGTCTTGGAAACCGTGCTGCTGCTCACCTCCACAGGGTCCCTTGTTCAGGCAGGGGGCCCTGGAGTGAGACAACAGCCCTCCCCACTCTGATGTCTTCCTGGGAACAGAGGTTGAAGCTGAGAGCCGAGGTTGGTTACCAGGGAGACTGAAGCCGGATCCTTGAGATTCGGAGACTGAAGCCGGATCCTTGAGATTCGTGAGTAAAAAATGACGTATGTGGAATTTAGGACGCAGGATGGATTATGGGAACCTGCCCACGGATATGGAATTGTGCTCATGATTGCGCAGGCATACTGGTGCACACACACAGTCATGTTGTGCACTCACCAGCACACCTTCTACCCAGACGTGCACAGTGCCACCGTCTGGCTGGAGCATCAAGTGCACATGGGGGATGCAGGAAATGTAGGCAGGACCCAGAAGAAGGAAAGAGAGAGAGCAACAGATTCCTTACTGTTGTAGAGAAACGACTGCACACCTTTCCCCCGTGACTAACTTCCACGTGTGCATTACATTTTTAAAAACATCTTTATTGAGGCATACCATGAAATTCATGCAACTAAAGGTACAATGCAGTGACGTTCAGTACATTCATGCGGTTGTGCAACCATCACCACAACCCTGTTTCAGAATGCTTCTATCCCTTGCCCCCAAAAGATTCCCTCATACCCATGTAGCAGTCAATCTCCATGACTACCGCCAGGCCCAGGCATTCCCTATAAACTGACTCTTGCAAGAAGCGGACTTTCCCCTCTCCCCACTCCCCAGGTTCTGGCCATTAGGAAAATATTTTCAAGTTTCAAACAAGCCATAGCATGTACTAGTAGTTTGTCCCTGTACTTTGCTCATTAATATTCTACTATATGGAAACCTGAATTCCACTTTTTCATTTATTTATTTTATTTTTTCCACCTTTTATTTATACCTTCAACAACTGGCAGGCATTTAATTGTCTTCATCTGGGGCCATCATGAATAATATTGCCATAAGCATGGCGTACACGTTGTCTTAGCCTGTTTGCTGTTGCCAATATCCTCAACTTGGGAAGGTATAAAGGAAAGAGGTTTATTTTGGCTCATGGTTCTGAGTCGAGGTTCCCCATCTGGCCATGGCCCTCTTCCCGGCAGGGTCCCCAGGTGGAGTAGGGCATCTTGTGGCACGGAGACATGGAGCATCAGAGAGGGTACCGTCCTAACTAGCTTTCATAGCAGACCCACTCTCCAGATCAACCCATTAACCGCTTACCCGATTCGTCCTAGACTAGTCCATTGGTGAGGGCAGAGCGCTCATCACCTCTCACAGGCCCCTCCTAAGATCTCAAAATGGGGATTCAATTTCAACATGAATTTTGGAGGGGACAAACCACAGCACGTCTCTGAGTGGTCATGTGTTTTCCTTTCTAATGTATCCACGTTTCCACTTCTTTTTCTTACATGACTGCGCCAGATAGAATCTGTGGAGAGAACGATGGGAACGAGCATCCTTGCCTTGCTCTCAGTCTTACAGCTAAAGTGTTTGTTATTTCACTACAATATATAACGTCAGCCGTAGGTTTATGGTAGATGCTGTTTATAGGTTGAGAACCTTTCCTTCTAACCATGTGGGGTTGGTTGAGAAATTCTTTTTCCATGAATGTGTCTTGGGTTTTGTCAAACGCCTTTTCTTTTTCTATCAAGATGATGATGCCGCTTCTGTCCTTTATTATATTAACATGGTGGATGACCTTAATTGAAATTGGAATGTTAACCAATCGTGGATTCCTAGGAGAAATTTTACCTGGAAATGTTGCGTAACATTTTGTATCTGTTGCTGGATATGGTTCATGAATATTTTCTCTATTTTTGGTGCTACTGAGGATGGAACCCAGGGCCTCACACATGCTGGTCATGCGCCCTACCACTGAAGTACACTCCCAGCCCTGTAAAAATAATTTTTCTTTTTCAATTTGCAACGGGGCCTCGCTAAGGTGCTCAGGACGGCTTCAAACTTTTGAATCCTTCGGCCTCAGTCTCCCAAATAGCTGGGATTACAGGTTTGCACCTCTACACCTGACTCATTCATATTTTCTTCAGCCTTTTTGTGTCGATATTCATGGTGGATATCGGTCTGTCGCATTCCTGTGATGTCTCTGTCTGGCTTTAGTAGCAGAGTAAACACTCTTCACCAAATGAGTTGGGAAATGCCCCCCAACCCCCCACCCTCTTCCACATTCTGGAAGCGTCTGCAAAGGATTGGTACTATTTCTTCTTTAAATGTTGGGTAGAATTCACCCCCAAAGTCACCTGGGCCTGACTTCTCAATTGTGGGAAGATGTTTTTCATTTCCTCTCTCCATTTCATAGGAATGCTCTAAATCTGTCCAGGTTTTCATCCTGTGCATCCATTGTAACCTTTCTCTGCCCCAGTGTTTTCTTGCCTGCTGGTACCTTTCATTCAGTGTCCGGTTTAGAATTTGACATGTTGGATGTCTGTGGACACCATGAGATTCCAGCTCCTAGCCTGTAGCTTTGGATAGCCTGATGTCTGAGACATCCCTTCCAGAACCCCTCCTACAACCCATCTATGGGTATAGAGACCTTTGTCTTGGAGGCGGGGATATGGTGCCATTCTCCACACGATCTCCTGATTACTTTGATTTGCTCTGTAGTAATGAATTCCTCCACAAGCCTTCCATGTCTGCATGGAGGAGTTCCAACGGGGTTCCTTCTCACTCCTCTCACACCCTGAACAAACCGGCCCACACAAGGGATCAATTGTCTGCTCCCTAGCCCATCCGTTGGTGCATGCTAGGGTTTGAACCTTTTTGTCCCCTCTGAAACTGGTGTACAAACTCAAACCCCAATGTGGTAGTGCCGGGGTTGGGTGGGGTGGGCTGTGGCCTAACGGAAAGTATTTATGTCCCCAGGGATCTGCCCTCATGAATGCATTAATTCTGTTAAAAGGGGGCTTGTGTGAATGGGTTTGGCTCCACTGCCATGAAAGGAACGATGTCCATCTCCGCTTGCCCTTCCACCTTCTGCCATGTGAGAAGAAGGTCCTCACCAGAAACCAGACACAGGTACTTTGATCTTGGACTTCCAGGCATCCAGAACCATGAGAAATAACTTTCTCTTCTGTATTAATTGCCCAGTCTGTAGTATCTTGTTACAAAAGAGACTGAGACAGTGCCCAATCTTCCTCCCTGATTCAATGCTCAGTGCCTAAGGGCAAGGACCAACGGCACCATTCTTCCTCATTTCCCCACCACAACCGTCAGCATGGCCTAGACTAGGGGGAGTTAAAGTGTAGAAATTGAACCCCGGGGGATTGGTTTAACGCTTGGTCGTCACTGGCATCACAGAACTGGCGTGGCCGATGAACTGAGGATGGTGAGGCGAGGTCTGAGGAGCGTGACTCAGTGTGTGGGGAGTCAGACAAAGGTCTGCCTCTCTGGCCACCACTTTACAACCTCCACAGACTCTCAGCGACAAATAAGCACCCCTGCCCTGTTGCGCTGTGCTGAGGATTCAACAACACATCTTACCAAGACTTGGTCCTTGAAGGCATGAGGTGTCAGTAAGGTGACTTTGCAATAGCCATTACAAAGGGGGAACAGGTTCAGGTTGCCAGCTAGAATCCACCTTGCCTAGGCTTGTGTGCCAGTTCCGCCTCTTGCCACCCAGGGGACCCTGGCCAAGCTCTCTACTGTGGGACTGACATTGTTCCTAAGTGATGGGTCTGTGGTGGGGATAAAAAGAGCTAACATATAGAAACACGCAGGGCATTGTCTGACACCTGGTAAAAGAACCGGCCAACGTGCATCACCCTGTCATCCCTTCTGAACACTGCAGAATCTCCATTCTAGGATTTAGGCCTTTGAGTTTCAGGAAAGAATTCGCCCTTCTTTATTTACCCTCTCCCTTGGAACTGGGAGACGATCCTGATCGGGTCAGTTTAGCTCTCAAGTTCTCTGAGGGGATCCCAAGTTGAAAATCTAAGAAACTTACCTGCTCTCGAGCCACTTGTGTTGGCAGGAGACGTGCAGACTTCTGCAGCAATGTAGTGCTGGGGCCTCCCTAAAAACAGACTGACACAAAGCAGAATTTGTTTTCGGCTCAGAGGAATCACATGGTCCGTGGCTGGGTACACATCACGGGCTTCTGTAGGGGAAAATAGGTAGATTTAATCACTCAGGCTTCCTGAAATCAAAAGACAACGTGTCTAAATCCAGATACAGTTTTGAAATAACTCAGTGATGCTCTGTTCTCAGGAAGCAGGCGGGAAACTGCTGTACACTTTCACCAAACCAGTGCACCGGTCGACAAGGAATGGCCCTGGACCCCTCAGCCAGGGCATCAGCGGCAACCAGCATGGGCTCCTACTGGGATCTGGGGACCCTGCTTCCAACCTCGCTGCCTGACTGGTCTGAATGCTGGTCCCACTACAGCACCTGAAACAGTGATCGGACAGGGTTCTTGAGCCCCCTTCTCCCCCGTTCTGAATTTCCACAGTGCAGAGCTCCTCTTGACACGCTCTGGTCTGCTGGTCGGGGATGTCAAGGTCCAACAAGAAACAAACCACTATCGATCAACAAACCTGAATTCTAAAGTTACTTTCCTTTCATACACGTGTTTATTTGGTATTGACGATGAGGTACCCCATCAGAAAATCCTGCACGGGGGAGTACTACTCAATGGTTAAGGAGCAGGGGAACATTTACTTACAGTTAGCTTATCATAGTCATAATAGTTTACACAGACAGTACAATAGTGAGCCACCAAGTTCCAATGCCACACCCCTTTCCCACACTTTGTTTAGCTGCAGATTCTTGAACCTGGATCTCAGTGTTGCGCACCGCCATTTCAAACAGCCCTAGCACTGCTCCCAGGAGGCAGTCGATAAAACGGCACAAAAGCACAAGGACATGAACAAGGCATTCACACTACATAGACATCTTATATCTTACTGACAACAAGGTAGGGAGCAAAGACGCAGATCCAGGCTGGGAAAGCGACAACATGCGGCATGGGAGCCATATGGGATGAGGTGAGGTCCACTGGTGTGCAGTCTCCCTTGCCCCAGGGTGCCTCACAGCGCTTCACAGATGACAGGCAGGAAGAGGAGGACCTCCCTGGGAGTGGGTCAAATCTCACGCCAATAGGAATCCATCCAGTCACACAACTAGTCTTGGGACTCCTCCGACGACAGCTGACTGTTTGGTCCCCAGAAGGAGCCCACCCCCAGGAGCTGGCAACACAGCACTGTCTGAATCCCTTCAGGTCTCCGCCCCATGAAAGGGGGCAGGGGGCTCTCAGTTTTCTTCCAACCACTGCTTGAGCAGCCTCTGGAACATTCTCTTGCTTTCCTGCTGCTTCTCCAGTTGGCACTTCTCCTCTTGCTCCTGCTGCTGCTGCTGTGCCCCTTCTGGCAGAAGGCCAGACCGGTTGGTGCCCAGGCTGAGGGTCAAGCCGCTGAGGCCCTGCACTAGTGTTTCCCAGGAGGAAGGGTTGGGGGCCCCATTCCTCTCGCCAGAGAGCCCAGAAATACTCGGCCTGTGGCCCTGGCAGTAGCGACATTCACATCGGAACCGATTCTGAGCTCTGTCGCCTGTGGGGTAGACCCTGGTCTCCCTTTCCACTGGGTAAGGTGCCATGTGATCGCGGTGCCTGCGTCTCAGGTGACCCAGGAATGCTTTCTTCCTCTGAGGGAAGCCCAGCCGCTCCCAGCGCCGCTCCCGCAGGGTCTTCTCCTCCCTGTACTGCTGCTGGAACAGCCCCTCTGGCAGAGGGGCAGGGAGGCCAGGACCAGGACTGGGGTTCAGGCCGCTGAGGCCCATCATTAGCTGTTCCGAGGAAGAAGGCTGAGAGGCTGCCGTGCCCTCCTGCGAGTTCTCCCCAGCGGTCACCTGGGAAGATCCGGAAACCAACGCTGGGTTCCATTTCTGGAGTGGATCCATGGGGGTCCAGTTAGAGCTAGAAGCTCCGCCCAGCCCGGGGGTCTAGCCGGGAAGGTGAAGCTGGAGGTTTTCGAATAGCTAAGAGGTGGCGAGGGAAGCGTGTGGCCAGAACACACCAGACTGCAACAAAGGGTGACAAGAGAAGAAAGAAAACCCATGATTATTCATCTTACTCCACCTTTCTGTCCCTCCGCTTCCTAGGTGTAAAATGGGGCTGGTGATGAGACCCACCTTCTAGGCTTCCTCCGAGGATGACATGAGATAACACATGTCCAGAGCTTAGAATGCTGATGGCATAGCATAAAGGTTTGAGAAATGGCACCACTGATGGCATCCATGAGGCATGTGATGTAACATGGAGAAACATATTGAACGAGGTTAACTCCGTGCAGATTCTTTGTAACCCAGGCTCAGGAACGATGATAAGAACAAGCAATGCCTGACTAACACGTGCTCTTCTCATAAGCATTCGAATACTTTCATCGAGTAGACCTTCAGTAAATTGTACATATTTGTACCACGGTGACAACACACCCTTGGGAATTTCTGCCTTCACGATCAGTGGCTTTACATCTAGTTAAAAAGGCTGCTCGTACTGAAGGAAATCATCTCAAAAGTCCCAATACGTGTAACTAAGAATTTCTTCTACTAAAAATCCAGGAGGTAAAACCACGACAGTGCAAACAACACATGTGGGGGGGGTGGGGGTGGCGAAGGGGGGGGGAGAAAAAAGAATGATGAATCTCCATTAAATGGAAAACTGGTTCTTTGAAACGATCAATTGATACATCTTTAGCAGGAAGGGCAAAAGAGGGAGGAAAGAAGGTATAAATAGCAGGGATGGCAGAAGAGATTTCACTACAGACTCGGAGAACAAAAAGAACAACATGGTCAGACTGCAGTCAGCTCCATGAAAATAAATGCTACACCTTAGTTGAAATGGACCAGTTGCTAGAAAATTGTAAGCCACCAAAATTCACCCAGGATGAAGTAGCGTAGACAGTCCTCTATCGTTTACAGAAACTGAACTGGTAGTTGAAAGAAAGAGAAAGAGAGAAAGAAAACCTTTGCAAAACGATCTCCAGGCCCAGAGAGTCTTCCTGGCCAATTCTAACAAACATTCAATGAAGACATCACACCAATTGTACACAATCTCTTCCAGAAATCAGAGCAGAGGGAACACTTGCAAGTGATGCCATGAAGGTAGTATTGTACTGATACCTGGAAAACTTCAGACTGGTGCTTTATCAGCAAAAGCCCCAAATTCCTCAACAAAATACACAAGAGCTCCAACCCAGCAGTATGTGAAAAGAATCACAAACCACAACCAAGTGGGTTTCACACCGGGAATGCAAAGGTAGTGCTTTCTCTTGCCAAAAATCAACATAATCCCACAGAGGTTGAGGTCAGGCAAAGAAGAAAAATGACAGCATGATATGAAGGTACGAAGGAAAGCCATTTGACAAGACACAAAATCCACTGATGATATGAAATCCTCTGACACACAGGGAATGGAAGACCACTCCCTGAACCTGCTAAAGGGTATGTGCCCCCAAACCTGCAAGGTCAAGAATGGAATGCTTTCTCTGTAAGGCTGAGAACAAGGTCAGGGTGGTGACTCTCACCACGACTGTTTGATGTCACCCTGGAAGTCCCAGACAGGGCACTGATGTCAGGAAAGGGAGCAGCACACAAATGAGAAAGGAAGAAATCAAATTGCCCCTTGGCGTAGATCTCATGACCGTGTATGCTACATGGAACACCCCAACGTATCTCTGCTCAAACCCCTAGAACTAATAAGTGCATTTAGCAACGATGAAAGAGACAAGGTCAACACATGGAAAACCACCGTGAGTGTCACAAACTGAAACTGAAAAGCAACACACAAGGGAATAGGTACGTACGAAACCAACGACAACAACAAAAAATTTACAGGAAGTGCCTGCAGAACACCTTAAGATCCTAATGAAAGAAATCAAAGAGGACCTAATTCGATGGAGAGAAACAATGCGTCCATGACGTGGAAGAGTCCATGTGGTAAAATAGTTAATTATCCCCAAGTTGTTCTGTAGAACTAATGCAATCAATTCCCATCGAGATCCTGGCAGGAGTTCTGTGTACATACACAGTCTGATTCTGCGCTTCACCTGGAACGTCCAAATTTTCAAAAACAATGATGAATTTGGGGGAGGTCTTGCCAGAGTTGCAGTAATCAAGACTGCCGTCTTGGAAAGGAGTAGCCAGATAGATTAACGGAAGAAAATAAAGAGTCCGTAAACACACCCATGAAAATATGAGTTCTGCTAGAAATGCGAAGGTGAATTCAAGAGAAGGGAGAATCTTTCCATTGAAAGTGTTGCATATCCGTGTGCCAGGATACCAACCTCGACCCCACCATTTTTATACACGGCTAACTGAAAATGGTTCAGACGTCTAAAAGTGAAAAGTCCACTGGTGAGCCTCTCAGTAGACAACACAGGAGAACATCTCCGGAGCCAGAGGACAGGAAAGAGTAAGTTGAACACGACAGCAAAAGCACGATCCACGAAAGAAAGAAAACTGATTAAACAGACTCCATCAAAATGTAAAACTGAAGCCAGGAATGATGGCACACACCTGTAGTTCCAGCTACTGGGGAGGCCGAGGGAGGGAGGATCAGTTTCAGACCAGCCCGGGCAATACACAGAGACCCTGTCTCTAAAACAAAGGAAGGAATAAAAATTTCAACCAGCTTTGGCTTGGAAAAAGACAGTGTGTCGAGACGATGAAAAGCAGAGCTATGCATAAGGATCACAGATCTGACAAAGTCTTACATCCAGAGCATAGAAAGAAAGCGTTTGCAAAACTTTCCGCTAAGAAAACAAAAAACCCCAAAGACTTGCATGTGAGCACGTGAAACAATGTTCAACATCATTAACCATCAGGGACCTGAACATTAAACCCATGATGACAGTATCCCCTTACACAGTACTACGACGGTTAAATGAGAAGCACTGGAAGTACTGAGGGCCAGAGAGGACAGACTGAACAAATGGAACCCTCACACTTTGCTGGCGAGAAGGCAAAAGACTACAACCACTCTGAATCTAGAGTGATGCTTTCTCCTAAGCTAAACCTGTGTTCCCCTGAGGACCCAGGAATCCCATGCCTGCCTCTACCCTGGACCAAGAAAAACCTGGGTTCCCACAAAAGCCAGCACACGAATGGTTGCAGCAGCTCTTTCCTCAGATGAAAGGATAAACAAACTGTGGTGTCCACACAATGACAAGCTGCTCGGCATTCAAAAGGAATAGAGTATTGCTCGGAGATTCACCAAGATGTTGCATTATGCTAAAAGAAGGAGGCCCATCTTGGAAGGCCACAGGCTTCCTGGTTTCAGATCCATGACCCTCTCTAAAACACACCACTGCAGGTCAGGGGAACAGATCTGTTTTTACCGGGGAGTAGGGGTGGGGAGGTGTGTCTGCAAAGGGGCAGCAACAAGGAGTATTGTGGGGGCAAAGGGCGAGTACACGGTCCTGATCGTGGTGGTGGCTACGAGCAGCTACACATGTGATAAAGCCTGCAGAACCGTACTCAAAAGAAACAAAAATGTTGGTCTTACTGGGTGGTAGCTGAAAAACCCAAGTGGCAGACTTTGCCACAAGGGCATCTCTCTATATTTTCTCAATACTCATGTCCTGAAGGAGTCTAAAAATGCTTCACATGCAATGCCAGACTGAAACTTCAGGGCAGCAGCCCAGGCTCTGTCCTTTTAGCCAACTTGGAAACCAAGAATCCACCGGTTTTCTTCAGAGCATACTGGCAATTGGGAATTTGTATTAACCAAGCATCAGAGCAGGAAACACAGAACAATATTAGAGATGTTTCAAATCATCTGACCTACAAACACAGACAAAGGTCCCAGAGAGAGTCTCCCTTAACACGTCAGTAAGTGAAAGCTGTTGTTTCTCAGGAGTTAGTCCAGTTACATCCTCTGGGCCATCGCCCTCCCACGTAAATGCTTATGTGTGAAACATCTGGAAACTGACCTCCCCAACTGATTTTTCACATGTCACAGGGACTCCCTCAGGATCATATTTCCTCATATGGAAAGGCGATTCTCGCAGAAAGAAAATCATTCTCACGAACACCGTTTTTGTGAAGAAACACCAAGCCTTTGGAAACATCAATTCATAACTGACCTGTGTCTTAATCACCCTTTGCTCTCCCTCTCTCCCCACACCGTTCCCGTGAACTATTTCACTGTCCTATCTCCAAACCACACACAAGAAGGTCCTCATGATCTTCTCCGGAGCCATCAAAGGCACTGGGGCCTAGAGAAGTCCCCTATTTGGGGGGAGGGGAGCAGCCGAGTCAATCACTATGACTTCCGCATCCTTCATTATCTTATTCCTTTTCCTTTTTTCCACAGTCCCTTGTCCCAGAGGGATAAAGATCTCATATCAAATGTCTGCTGCAAGCACCATGGTTCTGGATTTACTTCATCTTCACACCCAGCTTCTGAAGAGAAGGAAAGGACCACTGGACACGAATGAACCCACCAAGTTTACTGGTCTGAGCTCAGTTCGGCAGGTGACGTCCCTCGGCAACCTCTTTGCCCACGGCTCTGGTGAATCTTACTTGTCAGTTCGGCTAGGCTACGGTGCCCAGTTGCTCAAACATTCATCTAGGTGTTGTTGTGAAGGTATTTGTGGGGGTGATGAACTTGCACAGTCACTAGACTTTAATTAAAGTCCACTGCCCCCATCACGTGAGTGGCCTTCAGCCAATGAGCTGAAGGCCGCAAGAGCAGAGACTGAGGCTTCCCAAGGCAGAAGCAACTCAGCCTGAAGACCACAGACACCCTGCCTGAGTTCTCAGCTTGCTAGCCTGCCTGCAGATTTCAGCCTCAAGACTACAACTGTCATGTGAAAGTCCAGTGGTGTCATCTACCCTCTGGATTTCAGACTTGCCAGTACTCAAGATCCCGGGGAGCCGACTCCTTAAAACCCATCTATCCATGTGCAGATGGATAGAGATACGCACAGATGCAGAGGCACACGGACGTCCTATTGGTTTGGTTTCTCCGGAGAACCTTGATTCACATACCCACAACATACCACATCTTCCTGAAGTCCAACCCAAGAAACATTTACCGAGCTGCCACACTATCAAGTGCCAGGTGGATGACAAGATGTTTGACAGAAAACAGCCTCTGTTGACTTAGCGTCTTCCACGTGCCAGGAAATGTGGGCTGGGAGTTCCACATCCATTATCTCATTTGGTCTCATTTTACAAATGGGGAATCAGAGGCCTATGGGGGAGAAAGATGTCGGTGGCAGGGCCCACATTGGAATCTGGAGTGTGAGAGAGAGCTGGGGAGTAGTCTGGAGACTGGGGAGATGGGTTTGAACAGAGCAGATGGGACCAATTCATGGAGGACTTCCAAGCCACGCAGGAGCAATAAAAAGTCACACCCTCTGTGCACTGTCCTGGGGCATCCACCAAAGCAGAAGCAGCCCCAAACTACTGAGGATAGAGCTGGAGCTGAACTGGATGGATCCACATAATAGAAGGCGAGGTGTGTTTATGGCTCCCAGATGGGGAAACCACCACGCAATGGCCAGCATGCTGGTGAGGCCCAGAAGAATGGGGCGGAGAAAGAAAGGCTCCTGGGCTGGCCAGAGGATGCTATCTTGACACTTATATTCTTTTCTCTAGGGTTCCCAGCATGGCCTGGGCCCCGCCTTCCTCCAGTGTGTCCCACAGAGGCACTGGCAGTTTTAATCATCGGAAACTATATTGCTCCCTCAAATAAAATCCACAACAGTCACTGTATCCGGCAGTCAGCTTTAGACAATGAGTGAAGAGGAATGAGACCTAAGCAGAGAGGTAATTTGCCAACTCACAAAACAGAGTGAAGAGGAAGGGTGGGCCCAGGCCAGGTATAATCTGTGACCCACCAGTGCCACCCAGGATTATCTGTTGGAGCTCTCCTTTGCGGCCATATCAGTTCTAGGACTGACATTGATACATGCCAATGTCCAAGGACAGGAAGGCACTTTCTATTCTCTGTAGCAAGCGAACAGACCAGAAGCCCCCACAGACATTCCCTCTGGGTTAGTTCCCCATTCCTCAGTCAGTGGGGAGCCGGTGGAATGGATGACCATGGCAGTCTTGGATGAGAGATTTTGGAGGGGAGTTGTGCCTTGGAGGACTTTCACCTCTTATCCACCCTTGGGGAATCAGCTTAGAAAGAACTTCCTCCAGGAGGCCTTTTCTGGCCTCTTTCCCAAGCCCTAGATGAGCTCACACAGCACCCTGAACTTCCCCTCTCCCAGCCCCAGCCCCATTCAGTTAGCATCAGATGGTTCTGCCTGCCTCACTCACTAGCCCAGAAGCCAACAGTGGCCAGCGACTTGGCAGAATTTGCCCATCACAGAGCCCCGACTCCGGTGGACGGTCACAAACGGCCTGCAAATGAAGTAAGAAGAATTTGGGGTCCTCCACAAAATGTCTCACTCTGTAAGTAAAACCCTGTACAATCCGTACCGTCCCATGTTGCAAGGAAGCAAATTCCTGCACCACAAAGATGGGTAATAGCCCCAAGGTCACACATCTAAGACAGGGACAAAATTCCATGCCATGTCTGTCTGACTCCAGGTGCGTGTTTCTCTTAGGGGCAGGGCACTGCCTCTGTGGATTATCAACCCGCATGGAAGCCCGAGTTACAAAGTAATCCTGCGGGGGAGAGGCCAGCCAGGAAAGTCCTGGAGCTGGCCCACGTGTCCAGAGCTGGTCCAGGGATCAGGCAACTGTCACAGCCAATGTTTACCTTCCCTTACTGGTACCAGGCTCTGTTCTCGGTGCTTGGAATGCTGTCCTCAACAAAGCCTGCTCAAACCTCGTGCCTTCATCAGCTTGCATTCTAGCCCGGGAGAGCAGAAGGTAAATAGCCGAACAAGTAAATGCATACAGTGTGGGGGTGATGAGCACTGGGAAGAGAGCTGTGCTGATTTTGACGATTGAGACAAGGACACACGATACTTTTTCCAACTCTGCCTAATGTGATGACATATCCTTATAAAATGAGTCCATTTCAGTTCGGAAGAACTGAGTTCACATACTACTATCAACTACCTAATACTACGATGGTTTCCCAGAAATGGCAAGACTCTACCAAAAATGGCTGAGATCAGTGCAGGGTCACTGTCTGCTGAAAAGCGTATGCCCACCTTATACAACGCCAGGGTAAAAGGAGTCTGAGTTCCAGACAATGCAGTGCCACGCTGCTGTTCTGTATCTTTGTCACTTGCACGGATTAGCTGTATTCTCCTCTATCAGGAAGAGAGGGATAGTCTTGTCAGCGGCTCTGCTGCAAAAGAACATGGACATTAGCCAACACTCAGTGATGCCCGCTTTCCAGCATGAAAGAAGAAAATGAAGACCAATGAAACGCGGTCCCGGCATGGCATTTGGGATCTTCCTGTAGGTGGGCCCAGAAGACACAGACAGAGAACCACAGTGGGAGTTCAAAGGGGTGGGGGCAGGGAAAGGGTGAAGAGGAGGAGAGGCTGAAGCAGCAGGAGGAAGACAAGGGAAAAGTCTCCTCTTGCAAAGTGAAGAGCTCACCTGGTCACCCGGGTCACTGATCACTAGGTTCACATCGTCAATGCTGCTGATGCCATCGCGAGTGAGATCTATGCCTCTCACCTACAAGACAACAAAACCTGAATGGTGAGGTGTATTCACCAAACACTTCTTTACCGATGGCACACTCTGTTCAGCGGTCCCCTCAGTGAGGTACCCAAAGCAGCCATACCCCGAGAACAGAGCTCAGCCCCAGTAAGGAACATTCTAAGGTATAATATAAAGCAGAAGGAAAAAAAAAATCCTAGGCGCTACATTGTTACTAGACACCTAAGAAGAGAGTAGAGATAGAAGACACAATGCTTCTCACCCCATCTCCTCTGAATAAGCAGAAATTCAAGCACAGGACCTGCCACGATGGCTCATTCACACTGTGTGTGTGTGTGTGTGTGTGTATATATTTTTTTTCCCACCCGAGTAACAGCTGGTCTGACAGTTCCTATTCCCAACCAAGGGGAATACATGGCTACTGTGCTCATAGTATATGGCTCTGGACTCTCTACTGTGTGGGGATAAAAGACACAAACACTCTCTGCATGGACAGAAAATGAAGCTGATATACTTTCTGCATCCACTCGTGCACACTCTATCCTCCTTGCAGGATAAGAGTCCTCAGCAGGCTCCCAGTCTTTGGGGGCAGGGAGCCAAACTGAAGATGAGGAAGAGGACCTGAGCTGGGGGAGCTGAAAACTCAGAGAAGGCCCCGAGGCCCACGTGGTCAGGAAGGGCTTCTCCATGGGCGTGGTGCCCTAGGGAAAACGCAGGTTACCTATCCCTTACCTGACATACTCAGGGACAGAAGTATTTCAGAGTGTTTCGGGTTTTGCAAAATTTTCATATACCCTAATGAGATTCTCTGGGAGGGGGACCCACTGAATTCATTTACGAGTCATACACACCTTGTACACACATACCCTAAAGATAGTTTCATATGATATCTTTAATTAAGGCGCCTGTGTGTATGTGTGGATACCCACTGGGGAGTGAACCCAGGGCTTCAGGCATGCTAAGTACACCCTCTATCACTGAGCTACCCCACCCCCAGCCACTCTCAGAAATTTTGGGGTTTGGGAACAGTTCGGATTGTGGAGTGTCAGATGACGGAGGCTCAATCTGTATTATCGCCCTTACTTGCAGATGAGGTTCGTGAGGATCAGAAATGTTCAGCCACTCACTCAAGGTCACGGAGCTAGGTTGTGATGCTGGCCATTTCTCCGCTAGGTCTGTTAAAATACAAATATCTCTGTACCTTTCATCACACCAATCTCTCCTCTCACTACTGTCCCCTGTTTCAGTTTCCATCCGACATCTTATACTTACCCGTGGCTCTCCTTACCTTTAAATTCTCATAATCTGATAAATATCAAATACAGATGGGGTGTTAGCACGGGATCATTACTCTAAGAACATAAATTTTCCTTGCAACACACCAGAATCGAACATTTATCTTTAGTTTATCTGCCACCCACACGCCGGGTCAACAAAATGGATCTGGGGCTTAGTTTTAACTCAGCTAGTCACACAATCCCAAGTCTGATTTCCAATGTAATGGACATCTGACTGCAGAGAGCATGACCAGCGCCTCCCTACGAAAATCATTCCCAGAGCATTTTCTCAAATGCCAGTGATGGTCCAGGCTAAGAGACACTTTGACAGGGGGCTGTTGGGATTCTGCTCCTGAAAACAGAGAACTGCTTCCTCTCTGGCCTTTCTCCCTGTTGCTGGTACCCCAAGAGGCTCAGCCAAGCAAGGCCACTCACTGGCCCTTCTTGGACAAAACTAACACTACCCTGACACACGCAGGTCAACACACAAATGCAACACACCCCATAGGACCGTGTGAATCTAGGGAAACCGCAAGGGAAGTGCCAGTGGAAATCTGTCAGCCTATCATGACACCAAATTTCTGATCCCACCCAGGTCAACTGCCCAGGATCGGCTGCACTGCAGCTAACGGGACGACCAAAGATGCCCTCCCTCTCTGAACATCACACACTGCAGCTCGCATAGTGATTTGATGGAAAAGGTCCAAACACTTGCATGCGAATGCAGGAATCACAGAGCCTACTAAGAGCCTGCCTGCTTCTAAGTCACATCCCGAGCCCTCTGGCTCTCACGCATCCTGGGAAGACTTTCTCTGACGTTTCCATTTGGGAAATGTCGCCTTCCTTGAAATCACTTCAGAGATTTTTGTCTCCTATGGTGGGGTGGGAGATGAGGCGGAGTGGGAGGCGATACCGAGGAAACAGGTTATTTCTGAACCTGTTGAACACGGATTCGAGCCCGATCGCACCCAGCTGCTTAAGCTTGCCCAGAGGAAGTTTCAGTCCTATCTCTGGGCTTCAAAACGCCGGGCCCCAGCTAGAGAAAGAGAAATACGCCACACGCAGACTGTCCACCCGCCATTCTGATAAGGACGAGATGGGGCGTCTGAGAAAAACAACGGTCCCCTCGGAAAGCGCCCTTCACGGCTGGCCAAAGGAGGACTCCGGTCCCAGGACCCACAGGCGCACCTGGCCTGGTCCAGGAGGTTCTCTCCGAGTCTCTCCCCCACCCCCTTCTCTTCTCCTTCTCTCACCCAGCCGGTGCCAGGGAGACTCTGTCTCTCCCCCTCGGCCTCCCTCTCTCTCCGTCTCTCGGGGTCTCTGGCTCCCTCTGCGTCTGTCTCTCTCCCAGCCCCCTCGCCTCCCAGTCTCTCTCAGTCTCTCCCTGTCTCTCTGTGGCTCCCACGCTCTCCGTCTCTCCGAGCCTCTCTCCCACCCGCTTCTCTCTATCTCTGTCGCTCGGGCTCCTTAGGTCTCGGTGTCACTCGGGCTGTCTCACGCGCGGTCTTTCTCCGGAGCGGGTCCGGGCGTCTGCTCGCCGGCGCGCCGCCAGCTCTCCTCAGCCCTGGTAACGCACCGCGGCGCTTGGAAGGAAAGGGTTAAGATCACCGAGAGGAGCCGCCCTCCGGAGGCTAGAGAGGCCGCGCCAGAGAAGGCGGGGTCTGTGGGCCTGGCGTGCGTCAGAGGGCAGGGACGCCTGGGAGGAGGAGAACGGGGACCTGGGTTCGCTGTGGCAGCTGCAGTGCGAGTCGGGAAGGGGACGGCCCCGGGTTGCTCCGCGGAGCGGCAGGGTAGGGGGTCGCGGCCCGCGCGTTCCCTCTCGGCCCCGCGGAGCGGCGGCGTCGAGGCCGCCCGCCGTCCGGGCAGCGCACCGCCGCGGGCCCCGCGACCTCGAGAGCGCGGGTCCGGGACGCGGGCGATGCTCGCCGAGGCCGTGGGAAGAGATTCCGGGCAGCGGAGGTGACGTCACAGGCGGGGCTCGTGGGAACCGGCGAGGGGGTCACGGGAGGCCACCTGCTCTGCTCGGGGACGGGCTGGCTCGTTCTGGTCTGGAGCACGCGAGACCGGATACCCGCTCTGTGATTTGGGTTTTTTTCACTAGCTGCTTTTGCAAGGGCGGAAGGAGCCCACCGAGAAGGAACGCGCGTGCGCACGCACACACGCAAAGACATGGAACCCATTGGGGCTGCTGCAGTAGGCAGAGGGCCCTGGATGTGGATACTAGTGTCGCGGCGGGGTGGCTCTTGCCTTTGCTTTTTCGCGAGGAATAGACAGGCTATACTGGGGGAGATTTACGGGGACGGAGGTTATTGATATGATCAGAGGTGCTCTCGGTAAACTGGATGGGGAGTGATTATCGCTGCCCAGCTAGTCGAGGAGAAGAAACTAAGCGCATCCTTGAGACAGACAGTGGACCAGGAGTCAGGAGGGCCTGTCATATCCGAGTTGTGTGGGACTGGTGGCCGGGTGGACAGAGTGCAGTCCTCATATCTTTAGTCGCATGGGGAAGGGTGGTCCTTTGTGGTCAGCGTTTCCCAGAGCAGGAAATCATGCTGGAATTTCTTCGCCATGACTTGCATCAGGAGTCAGGAGATGTTCAACATTGTCGACAAGGTCAAACTAAGCAGGGCATCTTTCATGCCTTTCCAAGCAGATCCATATGTATGGAAAGAGATGATCATTTTGCCCTGGAAGTTACTAACCCACGAACAGCATTGTATACTTTCCAGATGGTCGCATACTCATGGTGTAGGTGAAGGCAGAAATCAGTAATTGTCCCAGATTGTGATCATCATCCTCGTTTTATAGATGAGGTGCCTTTTTGTGTTCCAGTGCTGGATATGGAACCCAGGGACTTGCGCCACCTAGGAATGCCCTCTGCCACTGAACTTTGTCCCCAGCCCCAAATGAGGGCTGGAGCTCAGGTGGCAGAGGTTTTGCCCAGCAGGTTGGCGACCCTAGGTTGGATCCCCAGCACCAAACAAAAATGTTTATAAAGTGAGGTAACGGCCACAGAGAGGTTTCATAACCCGCCCAGAGTTACACAGGGAATAACTGGGCTATCACTGATGCAGATCCAAGTGTCTGTGGCTTCATTACCCCATTCCAGATCCAGATATCTGAATCAGTCCTCCCTCCTAAACTGTAGACCTCTTGAGCCAACTAACCACCCACCAGTCACATTTTTGCACTCAGTGAACTCTGGGGCAGTGGACGTGACCTCCAAGAGAAAAGAGTGGTAGGGAAAGTGGATCCCAAAGCCCGTGCCCTACCGGCTGGCTGGAGAGAGAGAGGGCCTATTATCAGGAGCTTGAAGAATGAGAGGAGGAGAGGTAAAGTCTTCCATAGGAGACAGACAATTATGCTCCACGCAGGAGGTGGTCAGCTCGGATTATATTCAATTTACTTAGTTTTCCTTCCCCTCTTCCTTCCTGCCAATCTTTCAGCATTTGCAAAACATGCTCTGTGGTGAGCACACCCGAAGCCTATATGTGGGTAAGTAGAGAGATTCCCATTTTTGCATGGTGAGTACCTGACCATAACCATCACCATGCTTCTGGATAAAAAGAGAACATTCCCCTACATTAACAGATGAAACTAATTAAGTCATATTTTCTAATTCTTATTTATTATTCTCCAATCACAGAAATGGCATGCTAGGCACTGAGAGGGCAGGTCAGCTCCCCAGAGTCACTGTTGTGGTGGACTCCCACAACAGTTAATGATCAGCATGTCCCAAACTGAAACTGTCCACGCCCACCCTCTGCACACCTTTTTCTCCAAGATACCACCTTTTGGTTTTGGTGTTTTGTTTTCTTTTGTTTTACATTTTATTTAGAGACAGGGCATCACTGAGTTGCTTAAGGCCTGGTTGAGTTGCTGAGGCTGGCTTTTAACTCATGATCCTCCTGCCTCAGCCTCCCGAGCCGCTGGGATTACAGGTGTTTGCCATCACGCCTAGCTGCACTTTCTGTTTTACTTAAGGAGTAGATGGCTGGAAAAGCTTACTGACTTGGCACATGATGAAGATTCCTTATAGATTTCCCAGATCGACCGACTCATTGGAATAGGTCTGAGAGCTGGGCTTCCCGGGCAAGTTTTACTGAGAAATACGATACACAATGGTAAGCGTGGAAGGCCACAGTTTAATTTGATAGACCTCAGTAATCACTGTGTATGTAGTGGAAAACATCATGTCGTATGCCTTAATTATATAAGATAAAAATAAGCTTAAAGAATAGTGACACCTACGTAAATAGTAATAAAGGCATATGTGTAAAAGATTTCAAGGAAGAGAATAGCATACATTCACAAAGATCTCCCCTTCATTCATATGGACCCAATGTTGCATTTGACTTTGGAATTTGCAGTTGCAGCAATACTTTTTGTACCATGATGGGAGGCAGGCTGGGAGTCTCCCTTGCAGTGGAGAGTTAAGTAGCAGAAACAAGGAAGGAATCTGTCACTTTATAGCCTCCTTGACCAAGAAAATTAAGTAAACAAGATTTGATCTGCCCTTGATAACGACTGTTTTGGTGTAATGATGGTCCACGGCAGGTTCCGTCTTAGATACAGTCTGAGCTTTCTGCAGTGACAAAGCATTCTGAGACAGAGGAATGAGTCTGACATAACTTTCCTATGTGTATATATGTGAATACACCACAGTGAATCTCAACATGGGTGTCCATCCACAAGACTGTGATTTTAATTAGAATAAGATATATACCATGCTTGTTTAAATATCTCAAAATGGAGTCTGCTGTCTTGTATAACTAAAAAGAAAGTGTACTAGCCGAGCTGTCCTCCCTTTGCCAGGGTGTGGGTCAGCAGAGAGGCCAAGGTCGTTAGTCTTGACTCGGGGACCCTCCAAGGGACTCTGCAGTGCTTGCATGCAACTCGTCATTTATCTTTTACTAAGGATGCCATCCACTTCCCACATGAGATTCTGTGTCAGTTTTCCACCATCCACTAGAGAAGTCAGGTCCACAGCTGGTTCTATCTGCAACATAGTAAACTGCGCATGAATTTTGTTCACCGAAGCGCAGTGTAATTCCTTTTAACTCAGCACACCTAAGCGTGAAATGAAGTATGTGCTGTGGACACGGGAACAATAAATAAGAAAAGGTGGAAATGGCACCGGTCCCACCACCAGCATTCCCAACCTCATCCTGCCTGGAGTGTAAGCTAGAATCTCAGGGGCCCTAGCATCTGGTTCTGCATAGCAAAGGGAGACGAACAGTAAGAAGTTGGATTGCTGATGCAGAAGAGCCTGGGTCTGGGATTCACATCCCAGTTCGGTCCAATTTTATAGCCAGGCCTCTTTCCAGGTACAACAAAACCGTCTGTTTGGGTTTCAGAGCTGCCTGCCGAGATGCAGATACCGTGCTGTGATTGGATGGTCCTTGTTGTTCCAACACCACGTGCATCTGAGAAACATGGGCCCCCATCGGGTGAAGCCACCCTGGGGGTTCTAGGACACTCGGTGTCTGCCTTCCCAGGAGCTGCTGTGACCCGAGAGCCCTGGAGTCTCCTTGGTGGGAAAGGTTGGCTTCAGCTTACAGTGGCACAGGGCTTTCTCTTCCAGCAGGAAATCTTCAGTTTCACCTTCAAATTATGTCTCACTCTGTTTAATCTCATTCCCTGACAGATAATAGGAATTCAGAGGTAAACAGTGCCAGAAGAAATGTTTGTAATGGTTTCAACACAGCCCCGGAGTCGACCAGACACCGAAGCATAGTGATGTGGGGCCCACCAGACTGAGGATGGAAGTCTAGCTCTGTTCTTCAGCTCTCCCCATTCTATGATGTGGATAATCAGAGCACCTATCTGCTACGCCGACCCCTCCCTGGTGAGTGTGGCCCGAGCAAACCCTCCCAGACACCCTGTAGGTGAATGTGAGTTGTCCTTCTGTATGTTCGTGGGGTGCTGTGGCATAGTTCTTCTCCCACCACACCAGAGTGCGGGGAGGGGGTGGTGGTGGAGGTCCTCAGCCTGCAAAGGTACTGCCTATGTCATCCCTGCATGCTCCTTCCCATCTCCTTGCCCAGCAAGTGGTTAGAACTTGCTTATTTAGTGATTGAAGAACTTTGAGCAAAGTTACTTGGACAGAAACGGATAGCTGTTTAGTTACAGTTCTTTCTGCAGGAGAAACGACAATGAACAAAGGGTTCCCCTGTGCTTGGATTGTCTTCCACCACCAGGGTGGAAAGGAAGATCGTGGTTTCATCCCATGTCTAATTCTGGAACTCTGAGGAAAGAGGTTCCAAATATTGTGAGTATATGTTGGGCAGTCTCTTGGTCCATCAGGCTCCAGTCTAGCCTCCCCAGTAGTATTGCTCTGGTCCGTCACCAGAGTTTCTCAAGTGTCTGGTGCACATATTAGACCCCTGTTCAGCAGGAGGACTACTGAGTGAATTTGGGCCTGGTATTTGAGTATGTGGTACTGTGGCTAGAGCAGAGATGTCCCTTGAGACAAGGCTGTGGACAGTATGAAGATGCCAGTGAGGTCCCCATGGGCTCTCTCAGCCTTACCTGGTTGTGGTCCTAGCTTTTTGCCCAAACCCTCCTGTTTGCTGATTTCTCTTGCCCCACCTCTCTCCTTTCCCCACACCTTGCCTTGCCTGGGCATCTGTGACCCTCCGTTGTCCTTTACTGTCTGGCTGATAGAGCTGAAGCTTCTTCGTCCCACAGCAGCCTGGCCCTCTGACCCTCACACTTTCAGCCTTCTGCTCAGCTCTTCCTCACTCCAGGCTGCTCTGGTGTCCTTGCAGTGTGTCTGCACTGTTTCGGCAAGCTCTGCCTCAGACACGCTTCCCAGCTGTTGTCTCTGTGTGGAAAACCCTGACCCCAGGTGTCTGCTTGACTGAATCTTCTTCCTCTTCTCATCTGCGTCAAAATGTCTCCTTCTCCATGGGGACTCTAGTTACTCTGTTTGATACTCGCACCTGCAGCTTACTTGTCCATTTCAATATTTCTGATTCAATAGCATTTCTTCCTCTCCCTACCCTGTCTCTGAAAAATCATTTGTTAACTTATTAAAGGCCATGCTCTGTGTTTGGAGACTTTCAAAAAAAAAAAAAAAAACAGTCCAGGCCTTCGTAAATCAGAAACAGAGCTCATCCTGCCCAGAAGGCAGTTCCTTTTCTCAGGGTTTGCCTGTTAATAGAAACCTAAAGGACCAGTCGGTAACCTGAGAGGGTTCAGGTGCCACCTTGGAGGCACTATCTTTTATCCTTCCAGAGTGGTTTGGAAGGGTCGGTTTGGTCCCTTTGCCATAACCCTGATCCGAGTCCACCCACCTGACCTTTAACAGCACTGAAAGGTATCAAAAAACCACTAGGGTAGCTAGAGATTGATGAGTCTTACCTTAATATCACAAGGTTTTTAGTACTTACTGATGGGAGCAGATTTTGCTATCTTGTAGCAAATTTTACCTCTCCTTCACCTTAGCTATTGTGAAAAGAAATACCATTCTTCTGTGATTTTCAGTTAGTTCCTTCAGTTGTTAATTTTTTAGATGACGCTGAGTGGGCATTTCCACTATGGCGCAATATGTTCTTTGCAAATAGCTCTTTAAATTCTTCAGCTAAAATCATCTTTTAAATCATAATCTTAGAAACCAGGTAGTAGCTTTCTCACCTCTTCAGTTTCCCTAAGGCATAGGTATCATGCTGTCACATATGCATATGTGTGTGTACCATGTATATCTTTATCTCATGTCCTGCAGCTGGCCTTCATGGCATGCCAGCTAAGAAAAATGCTGTCACTCATGGTGATGGGTGTTTTCAGGCTTGGGTAGTAGGTGAGTTTCTGTTGACAGTCTTAGTAAAACACAAAACTCCTCATTTGTTTTCTTCAGCGTTCCTCCCAGTTATACCTTTACACTTTGATGAGAATATGACGACTTGGAGATTTTGAACAGCAAGCTTCTGGGTGGGAATCAGGCCCTTTAAGTCATGTGTTAGCTGTGCAGAGAGAGAGAGAAGGATTATGGGACAACAGGAGGGAAGGAGGGTAAGAGAAATGTGAAGTTCGCTGGGAGCACTAGAAGACAGGAAGCCTTCCAAAGGTGTTACCAGTGTCTCGTGACAGCCTAGGCCATGACCATGGTGAAGGCAGACACTGGCAGGAGCACCATAGCTAAGGCTCCCATTCACCTCGACATCTCTTCAGTCCATTCTGCACTGTAACCTGTGCTGCACTTACAGTGACGGAGCATAGGCTGCATTATGAAACAGGTCTAGAGTAGGTTCTTTAGGCCTTCAACACTTACGAAGAGTATGTTATTGCCCTCCTGGACGTGCCCACTCAGGGCCACAGTCCCATTCTCTTTGCTGCGGCTGATGTAGATGTCCCTATCAGAGACAAATGTGAAGCAGGAACTCTACCTCTGAGTCACATCCCCAGGTCCCTGGGCAGGGATTTCTGTTAATTCTGTTCCCAGATGAACCCTAGCTCTGCAAGCTGCCCTGGCTCAGAGAAGACCATCCACAGGGTTTGTCGCTGGAAGGGTCGTGTGTCCTTTCCCACTGGACTGAGACCCTGTTGGGTCCTAGTTTCCCCCATCTGGTAGTGGCCTGAGTGTGCTCAGGCCAGGTCGCTGTGTGGCAGCAGCTGCATCAGTCTGAGGCACAATTATTGCCGAACAGTTCTGTCATCTGAGTCTCAAGGCTGCCCGGTTTCGTTTCAAACCCCACACACTGACTTTCCAGAAATTTTAATTTAGTCAGCATTTTGGCCCTAGTTTGGAGCCTCAAGTCATTCCTTGAAGTGGTAAGTTGAAAACAAACCGCGTCACCTTAGGAAACACTCAGAAGAGCAGTGTGATTAATGTGGTTGGGTGACTATGAGATGCTTTGAACTCTGTGTGTGAACTTGTTTCCCTCGTCCCTTTTCTCGTTTTCAACCTTTTTTTGTGTGTGTTTCAAAAGTAAGCAGAAGATTTCTACCTCCCTCAGTGCTCAGATGACTTGCCCCCAAAGGATCTCACTGTTAAATAATAGTGAGACAATTCCCATGCCTGTTACAAGAGGGGAGGCTCAACACACATCCATGAAGTTCCCATTGGCCTTATGGAATTGGAGAATAAGAGAAGCTAGAAACGTCATGGGGTGTGACTCCCTTTCCCCTGACCCTGCAGGTGAGAAGGCTTCCCCAGACTTCACCCCTCCAGAGACTGGCAGCTGGGCTCCACAGCGAATAGTGCTCTGAGGCCAAGGTGCAAGGTGAGTCCCACAAAGCTCACTTGTCATTAAGAAGGAAGTTTCTGGGGACTGGGGATGTGGCTCAAGCGGTAGCGCGCTCGCCTGGCATGCGTGCGGCCTGGGTTCGATCCTCAGCACCACATACAACAAAGATGTTGTGTCCGCCGAGAACTAAAAAAAATAAATATTAAAAATTCTCTCTCTCTCTCTCTCTCTCCTCTCTCATTCTCTCTTTAAAAAAAAAAAAGAAGGAAGTTTCCCCAGCATGTGATAGACAAGGTGCTCTTGTCTATGATCCTGAAGGCACTGTCCTCAATACTCTGCAGGTTTGGGAACACATGCGGTAGAAGCAAGGGGTTGCTTGTCCTCCAACAGAGGGTGTTTTGGGAAATGGCTAAAGCTTCCTGCTCTGGTACAATTGGCTTGAAACACTAATCCTGGCAGTTGAAGAGAACATCCCATTCTCCACTTGGCTTGTTATCCCATTGTGCGCAACGTGGAAATGGCTTGGGTCGTTATCAGGAACCTGTCATGTCACCACGTTCCAAGTTACTAGAGAAGGAATCACGAGTTCTGTCTCTGAACCTGTCTCTCATGTAGCAGTGTGTAACGTGTGGTTTTCAGAAGTTCATACCATGAAACCATGGGTATCTTGGAGATGGAGGTGATCTTATGAGATAGTTCACTATCATCGGCCCAACCCACGTTTCTGGTAAATGATCTGCGCCCTTTCATCCTGCATTTCCTGCTGGACAGTTGGGCCCATCCTCTTTCCCTGGCCAGAGATGGCCTTTCCCGGCATCCCTTTCTTTTCCCCAGCCCCAACTTCTGATTTCAGATGTGTCCAATGGGAGGAAGGGTCCGAAGGGGTCTGGATACAGTGCCGTCAGTGCTTCTCAGGTAAAAGTCCCATAGAGTTTCAAAGGTGCTCCCAAGAGCTAGTGTCTTCTCTTACCCAGCAGTGTCCTGGGATCCAGGCCCTTAATTGTGTGGGTGATGAGCTGCAGCAGTGCCTCTGCCTTGGTTACTTTCTGGGTGTCGTGAGGCCTAGAAGGAAGCAGACCATAATATCCCAGGACAAGATGGGTATGTCCCGTTCGTCCTTGGGTGGGGGGCCCGTTTTCCCTTGTCACTGAGATTTCCTCAGCTGTGGCTGAGGGAGGTGCCTTGTCTTTCTAAAGAGCAGCAGGATTCTCAACCCAGGGCAGGTTCTGAAGGAAGCTGACTAAACTAAACATTTAGATAAGGAATTTGGGCTTTGGGGAGCTGAAGTGAACGAAGTCTCAGGATAACCTCTCACTGTTTCTGGACAGTTGTGAAAATGAAACATCAGGAGGTGGTCAGAACCCTCCTGTCTGAACTTGGGAATGTGACAATGTCTCTCTTCCCAGAGTGGAACCTACTCATAGCTCAGGTATTTGAGACCCTGGAATACTGAACAAAAGGCAGACCATGCCTGTCTCTGTGACACAGATCTTCCCTCAGCTCAGAACCATCACACCTTGGACATGAACTTCCAGCTACTTCAGGGACCTCACCCTATAAGTCACCAAACCCCAAGTATCCCAGTGCCACGCAGAACCCAGAACGCAATCCAGAAAAGCACAACTCACAGACCTCAAATGTTTGGACACGCAATACCTCACACTTGACTGAACCTAGATGGCTCAGCTCAATGAATGAGGCCAGGGACTCAGAAGAGCCCTGAGATGTCAAGTTCTGAAGTATAGACTCAACTGCATGCCAGCAGCTTCATAACTCACGACTTAAAAACCCAAATAGCTCCCAGACCTCCCACCCTGGACATACACATCCACAAAAGCTTGGATTTCTACCCTGGTCTGCAGGCACATGCACATCTGAGAGGACTGGTACTGAAAACACAGAGACCTCATGCATGAGGGTATGTGTAACCGACATCTCAGAGAAGTCAGAGCCTGGTGCACAAAGCCCAAAGTTTGCAAACCAGGAAATGGTCAACCCCTCAAAATTGCAGCAACCTCAGTCCCTGGGATACAGACTTATGATTGGGTCACAGAGGTTCCATTCAGGATCCAGAATCAAAAAAGATCAGACACCCTTGTTTTGGATAACATCTGTGATCTCATGAGCATAGCGTGAGGAATGTCGGGTTGCATCATATTTTGCACATCGCTACTCTGCAGAGCTCAAACCCTAATTCTGGACATGCAGAACAAAAACTGCAGAGAATGTATATGGTAGACACAGCAACTAAAACAGATCACATACCTCACACACCAGCACTCACATTCATAAAGAACCCTGAGATCCTTCACTCTGGACACAAGCCCCTCAGGGCTCAACAGACCTCACATCCTGGGTGGACATCCTGAAACTAGTCAGACAACTGACAACCTGTAATGGGTCAGGGACCTCTCATTTTGGACACAGACCTTGAAACAACTCAGTGATGTGATGGATGGCCTTAGTGACACCCACAATGACACTCCTTCCAGGATACATGCTAGATAGGGCCACAGCCATGTTTCTCCCAGTCTCCTGAGTGAGACACGGGGGTGGGATGAAAGAGTAAGGAGGGCCAGGCATGGTGGTGCATGCCTCTAATACCGGGTGTTTGGGAGGCAGAGACAAGAAGCTTGTGAGTCCAAAGCCAGCCTCAGCAATTTGTCAAGACACTAAGCAACTCAGTTCAGCCCTCTGTGTAAATAAAATACAAAAATTGGGCAGATTCTGTGGATTAGTGGTTGAGTGTCCTTGAGTTAAATCGCTACTACCGAGAGAGAGAAATAGCGGAGAATGAGAATGAACCCCTACGTCTGGACCCTGGTCCAAGCACCTGAGTATCCTTTTCCAGGGGATGAAGACCCAGGTTCTGCCCTCAGAGGCTGATTCTGGGTAGTGATTCACATATACCGAGGCCTGATGCACCCTGGAGTCCTGTGCCTACCAAATTGGGGATATGTTCTAGGTTAAGATGTCTTGTGCCATCCTGGAAATGAACCCTCACTGCCCTCAGGCCTGAGATGCCCTTATGCCACAGTATCACTCTTTGGGTAAGGAGAGGCCTAGTGTGTCCCTGTGAACCACAATGGTCTTCTAGTGGTCATAGCAGAGCTGATGCTTCTGGAACCCGCCTCCAGCTCAATAATGGACTTCCTGCCCAGCATCCTGTTCACCCTGAATGGTGTCTTTCTGACTCTTGAGCATGTGGATCCAGGAGCCCCCTGATTTCCTTTGCCCTCCTCAACCCTGAACAGATGGCCATCTGCAGATCCTTTGAGCATGAATGACCCAAGATGAAAGGGGCACATGGTGAAAGTGTTTGCCGCAGAGTGCCAGGGCTATATGGCACCGACCATACACCGATATGGAGGGGTGCTACTGTCCCTCTGACCCTACCCCCTCATCAGCTCCTCACTCCTAGTCCTTTCTGTTTTCCTCTGAGTATGCTTGCTTGTCCCCTTCCAATTCATAAATCAGGTATAAAGGGATTGGAGTGTGAGGGTCTCTGTACTTACACATAGCTTGGTGTAATTTGACATAGTACAGATATCTTTCCACACATACACCTAGCAACCGTGGGGTAGGGCTGTTGGTTCATGGGCAGTCACAGCTGGGAGGCTGTGCTGTTTTGTGTGTGAGGCTGATGTGGCCTTCCGGGTGGGCCTCATCTTCTTGGGAGACACACACACACTGGCTCATCTCTGATACCCTGGTGGATCTCCACTCCCTGAGGACTCAGTCTCATTCCTGAAGCGTTTCTGGAGATGTTTGAACAAAGTCAGGGCTTAATTGATGCCTGGTGATAAATTCGTTTCCTTAAGAATCCACCTAAGCCCTAATTACCAAGATGCTCTCAACATCTCTGCTGCCTAATGCCTAAAAACACATCATTTAAGCATTTACTTCTTTTTATGGATCAGGTTGCCATCTCCCTGGAGGAATCAGGACTGGTTCTGGAGGAACCCAATCCTCTTTGAACTGCACCCGTGGGTATTCTGGGGAACATATTTCTGACTGTGAATGGTTTTCTTTGTGTGTCTATAAACTGATAGTGGGCTTTCAGATCAATATAATGGGATCAATTAGGCGTTTTTTAACGAGCCAGTGATCTTACTGACCTGGTAATACCTTCTGCCTTTTGGACTGGTGAGTTGACTGAGGTTCCAGGGTAGGATCCTGAACTCTCCACCCGCTATTTGAAGCCCCACCTTTGGGGCTGTAAGCTTCCAAACTAAGATAACACCCCTGACACCCAGACGGTGCATGCTCTGTAACCTGGAAGGTCCTGAATGAGCAATCACATCTAAACCAAACAGACTTTAGTGTCATCCTTAATTTCTGCCCTGCTGCTCCACCCCAGAACCATTCACTTAACTCTTCGCCTTTTTTCTTGGATGCACTAGGGTTGGATCTGTAGAGCCAAGTAGCTGGGGCCATAAATGGAATGACAGTGACCTGAGAGTCTTCAGAGGCCTCACCCTGACTGGATGTGTTAAGGTTCCTGCTTGGTGAGAAGCCCATTGCACATGACGCAGAATGGTTTATTTTAAAATACAAGGCTCCCTTCCCCAGTGGTCTATCCCAAAGTGTACTGCTTCATCTGGGCCTTTAGTGGTACATTTCAGTGAAGGGATGCTTCACCCACCCTTTTCATCCAGCCTATTCCTTCTCAGTGTCCCCAGTATTTGCTGATTCTCCCAGAAGGGGCAGTTTCAAGCTAGCTATTTTTAAAATTGTTTTTATTAGTGCATTATCTTTATACATAATAGTGGGGTTCCTTTGACGTAGTCATATGTGCGTCGAATATAAGTTCCTCCATTTCAGTCCCTGGTGCTAATATTAGGCTGTTTCTAATGAGTCTTTTCATCTCTATTCCCTACCCCATCCCTGACAGCGCATCCAGTGGGTGTTGCCTTTGTGACCCTAACACTGCTTAGTGGACGATTCCATTCCCGTCTCCTAATATTGTCTAATGCATGAGTTGCATATTCCTATTCTTGTAGAGTGCCTAGTGTAGAGTCCAGCCTCCTAGCTGGAGCCCCTGCCCCGGGAGTGGTACTTAGGATGTCAGAATGGGACATTCCTTCCCCTCATCACTGATGGAACTGTGAATCAACAAGACAACTGCAGGTCTCTGTGTCTGCACCTCCCCCTCAGTAGAGGGAGACTGTTATTTACTATTTTCTTTGCTTTCTCCCCAGCACCTAGAACAGTGTCAGGCACCTAATAGGCCCTCCATTGATGTTGGTAAGGAAACATCCTTTGACTTGGCAATTCCATGGCCAACGGTATGTCCTAGGAATGCATAGTTTGTCATGATCACAGTGCCTTTCTCCATGGCATGGTATTAACGGAGAGTAGCAAGAAGGAGGTGCTCATAACCTACCCATTGTGTGTGTTTTCATGCACGTGCAAATGTGTGTATGCACACTTGGGAGCATGTATGTGTGCTTGCATGTATGTACACAGATCTCACATCCACAGACTAGAAGACTTACTATTAGTGTCAATTATACTCCCCAAGGAGATCTTATGACTCATTGCAAACCCTATCAAAATTCTAATTACTTATCTCCCTAAATTACAAGACGGTGCTATAATTCTAATGAAATGAAAGTCTCCTGCAAAGAGGATGTGGAGAAAAAGGAACACTTTTACACTGTTGGTGGGATTGTAAATTAGTGCAACTACTATGGAAATCACAGTGGCGGGCCCTGAAAAGACTAGGCATGGAAATCCCATATGACCCAAGTATATCACTCCTTGGTGTTTTTCCTGAATTAAAATCATACTACAGTGGTATGTGCATACCCATGTTTATAGCACAACTCACAATAACCAAACTATTGAACTAGCCTAGTTGTCCAATGGTTGAATGGGTAAAGAAAATGTGGTATGTGTACTCAATGGAGTTAATTATTAAGCCATAAAGAAAAGTGAAAGTATGTCATTTGCAGGAAAATGGATGGAACTAGAGACAGTATGTTAAGCAAAGTAAGTCAAACTCCAACCATAAAAGGAGCTATGTTTTCTCTTATATGTGGAAGCTAGAGAGGAAAAAGGAAAAGAAAGGTGGAAATGAAAGTTTGGTCTGTACAGGAAAGTGGGAGGTGGGGATGGAGGGAAGGAGTGCTTGGGGAGTGATATTGGCCAAATTGTATTGTTGTGCGCATGTACAAGTATGTACCATCAAATACCACCATTATGTACAATTCTAAAGCCCTAATAAAAATGTAGGGGGAAAAGGCTTCCACAATAGCCAAAACAATCTTGAAACACAACAAAGTTGCAAGGTTCACCCTCCCTGATTTGAAAACCTACTATAGATTTACTGCAGTGTGGTACTGACATAATTTTAGATAGTGGCATAAAATGGAGTTTTCTGAAAGAAGTATTTCTGTGGTCAACTTATTGTTGTCAAGGATGCAAAGCCTGTTACCTAGTAAAAAAGTCTTTTCAGCGAATTGTCCTGGCATAACCTGGATGTCCATACACAAAGGAATGAATTTAGAACTCTATTTTACACTGTCTACAATTAAAATGACTTACAGACCTAAATGTAAGACTTTAAAATTATCGGAAGAAAACAGAGACATAAGTCTTCAAAAACCTTGGTTCAGGCAACAATTTACTAGATGTGACATGGATGCACAAACAACCCAAGGCAAAATAGATAATGTGGCATCACCAAAGTTTGAACTTTTATACTTCAAAGAATACCATCAAGAAAGTGAAACGTCAACCCAAAGTGTAATAAAAAAGTTTTGCAAATCATATGTGATAAAGAACTTCTATCTAAAATACACACTCTCACCTCTCAACTCAATAGAAAAGAAAACCCAATTAGAAGATGGGCAAAGAAGCTAAATACAGTTTGTCCAGAGAAGATATCCAAATGGCTGATAAGCACATGAAAAGGAGCTCCATATCATTAGCTTCAGGTAAATGTATCTATGAGTCAATCATGTTGAGATAGCACTTCATACCTGCTAGGGTGTTTTCCAAAAAACATGTTGGTTAAGTATGTGAAGAAAGTGAAACCCTCATAAGATGCTGGTTGGAATGTAAAATGATGCAGTCACTTTCGAAACAGTTCCACAAAATTAAATACAGAGCATCATGTGGCCCGGTATTCCACTTGTTGGTACATATCCCCCCAAAATGAAAACTTATGTCCACATAAAAATTTGTGTATGCATGTTCATGAATTATGCGTCATTTTCTTTTTTCTTTTTTTTTTTAAAGAGAGAGAGGGAGAGAGAGAGAATTTTTTTTAATATTTATTTTTTTTAGTTCTTGGCGGACACAACATCTTTGTTGGTATGTGGTGCTGAGGATCGAACCCGGGCTGCACGCATGCCAGGCGAGCGCGCTACCGCTTGAGCCACATCCCCAGCCCAATTATGTGTAATTTTCAAAAGAGTAAATAATAGAAATCCCAATGGACTGACAAATTGAAAAATAAATGTATATCCATATGGAATCCCACTAAACATCAGTAAAAGGAAATCATGGATGAATCTTGGAAACCTTTTGGGAATTCAAGCCATTCAGAAAGATACCACCTTTTGTATAATACCATTTTTTGTGTAAAGTTTAAAATATGCAAATTTATTTAATATTGGGGGGATAAAACCTAGGGTGCCTAAAAACTGAGTCACATCCGTAGTCTGTTTTGTTTTGATGCTTTTTAAGGTAAAAAAAATCATAGATGGGTACAATAACTTTCTTTTATTTTCATGTGGTGATGAGACTCAAACCAAGTGCCTCACATGTGCTAGGCAAGCACTCTACTACTGAGCTACAACCACATCCTCACCTTTTATTTTGAGAGAACGACTCATTTGCTGTGGGACTTGGTAAGTTGTTGAGGCTGCCTTTGAACTTTTGATCATCCTGCCTCAGCCTCCCGTGTTGCTACGATTATAAGTATGTGTCACCATGTCCAATTTCCAGAAGAGGAAAATTTATATAGACAGAAATTAGATTGGTTATTCTCTACAGATGGGGAATGGGGAAAAAAAGGAGGAAATAAGAAAGGTCTGCTAATTTTTACGGGATTTTTCTGGGACGATTAGAGTGTTCTTTAGTTGTGGTGATGGTTTTAAAATTTTGTGAATACACTAAATATCACTGAATTGTTAATGTTAAATGGTCAGTTGTAGGCTGTGTGAATTGTATTCCAATAAAGCTGTTACAAAAAGTGATGTAAGTGAATGATTCTTATGATTATCTGGAAATGACTGAGTTGTGAAAATGCTGTCATGTCATGCTGTTAGATAATAAAGGAAATTGAGCCAAAGTTCTATCCCTGCAGTGATTCATGGCTCAGAACCATACTTGGTACACATAAGTCACATATTCACTGCCTTCATAGATATCTTCTCAGTAGTTTCCTAAGAATTGAGAAAATGTTTTCCAATTGGGGTCATTACAAAAAATTAATTAACTCAACACATATTTAATGAGACTCATTATGTTTGATATACTATCTTCAAACAGCATGGCACACTCTGTATTCCAATCAATCTGAGTCTCTTTCTGTTTATTACATGTCCCACACTCTGATTTACACACCCTTACACGTACTTCTGGGATGCTTTTCCTACCATTTTTTTTCTGGCGAGTTGAGATTTACCTTCAGCTCTTGGGTTACACTTATCTTTCCCTAGGATATTTGCCTGAAATCAGGTTATTTTCCTGCTCTGTACAGAAGGAGTCCATTCATTGACCTCCTTTAATAGAAAGCACTTATCACAATCTTTGCTAAGAGACTAGGAGCACCTTGTGGGAAGGGATCATGTCTATCTTTTCCTTCTCTGAGCCCGTGGACTGAACATAACGTAGGTTTTTAAATAAATATTTCTAGTCATAATTAAATGTAAAACATTAGCGAGGGGCAATAATCATATATGAAACCATAAATGAAATTTCTGCTTATTCAACAAGGGTTAAATCTGGATGGAGGAAAATAGTTTATAAACTATTTTTACTGAGTGGAACATGATGGAGATTTGTTAAAAATTCCACAAACATCAATATTTTCAGATTCAAATGAGCTATGGGAAAGCTGCAATCTAAAAGCTATGTGTTAAGGAAAAGTTTCCTTGCTCACAATAGGATCCACACAGGAAGGGTCAGGCGTTTATTTTCTATTGAATGTTATGTCCAGATGGTGCCTGGGCCTATGGCTAAAATTTTGGTAAAACAAGATAAAGAACAAGAAGCCTATTCAGTAAGGTTAGAAGCCAGAATGTGGAGTTTGTTTATGAGTTATTAAATTTGTCATACCTTGAGCCATTATAAACCAGTGGATTTTTTGATGCATAATTTTTTTATAGGTTTTTATCCTAGCTAGGATATAGCTAGAATAACTGAGTTATCCTAGCTCTGTCAAGGGTTTTATTTCTGGTCCCACATCATCACCCGGGAGACAAGGATCAGTTTATTACTGACTTGGGAACCTCCTAAGGGACTTTGACAAGCCTACCTAGTTTGGTTCTTTTTTTTTTTTTTAAGAGAGAATTTTTTTTTAAAGAGAGAGAATTTTTTAAAATTTATTTTTTAGTTTTCGGCGGACACAACATCTTTGTTTGTATGTGGTGCTGAGGATCAAACCCTTGCTGCACACATGCCAGGCGAGCGAGCTACCACTTGAGCCACATTCCCAGCCCCCCACTTTGGTTCTTGAGATGGGTTAAACTCACTCAAGGCTGTATCATTTCCTATAATATCCACTTAAAGAATGGAGACTCTAATTTTGGTAGTGGGCTACTGCATGAACTATGAGAGCTAATTCATATTTGCAATGTATTGTTTTACCTACTCTTAGCCCAACTCACTTAGGGATGAAGTGAAATATGTGCCTCAAATGTGTAAACAAAAAGAATTGGACTGGAGTAACCTCATTCCATCCTAGTACACTGGTGGTCTCATTGATATGTTGGCTCTGGTAAGCATGGGAGGATGACTCCTGTGTGGCATTGTCAGCTCATTTTTGGTATAAATACCTCTGCTGTTGCTGAATTCAAGCTGCTAACAATTTCATAAATGTTTTACAAGATTCTTGGATATTTATGGGTTAGCTTGTGTGATGTAATCTGGCTCCAGCATTCCAGTGAGTGTTGCCAAACTAAGGGAGATTTTTGGGGTTCCTGGTGCCTTTGTTCTCATAGATGTGCTCCTTATATAGGCCCATGGTTAATGGCAAGGTTATGATAGGCTGTGGCCCTGAACTCACGTTGTCTATACTATGGAGAGAAGGGAGCAGTGGCAGGTTTCACAGCCCAATTCCAACAGAGGAGATGGAATTATAGGAACTATGTTCTACCGCAGTCTGGCTGGTCACAAAATCACGAGCCACTCAGAGCCTTGTAGATTCAAACAGCAATTCTTTATTCCCGAACTCATACCGGCACTCCACACGCATGTTCTGGGGAAAATCCACACTTCCACTCGGTTCTACATCCCAAATACTCTCTGAATCCCGTGAGAACTCAAGGGGAACCCAAGGAGCGGGTGGGCGCCTGAGGCAGCAGGATACTCCCTATTCCTAGCAGGATACACCCTAAACCTGGACCCACCCTAATCCAGCAGGATCCTCCCTAAACCCAGATCCACCCTGGTCCTTGAGCAGGGTCACCTTTCTCAAACATTCATGCAATGTCACTGCAAATGACCTGGGTCCAAGGCAAGCCCATTTCTACAATGGAGAGTCCTCCCTCTAAGCAACATGGGGTAAGCTGACAAGGAAATTGCCATGCGTCATTCTTTCTTAGCTATGGCTCTCAGCAATGTTCCAGTCTCTGTCCAGGGTTCAAAACTTATCTATGCCTCTCACATCTCCTACCCCGCAGATATGTACCACAAAACTGAGGCAGGCAGAGATACAGTAACTTTGCTAAAACCACAAACAAGTGTTGGAGCTGGGATTCTTCCTCAGACTTTACTTTCCCCCAAACCAGGCTTCTTAACATCTCTGCTATGAGGCCTTTCCTAGGAAATTGGTACAATAAATCAGAATACTGTACTGATGAGTTCTGGGAACAGGACAAAGGCATGTTTATTTGAATGATATCTCACAATCACAAGTCTAAAGAGAAACTTGTTACAGTGACTTTCTTTAACAAGGGAAAATTATTATCCACAGAACCAGATTGTTATACCAAGGTTGAAACCCTTTGAATCCTATTCTCTGGAAAAGATACTAAACTATGTAAGCAAATAAAATCGGAGAGCATGAGGCATAACAGTTAACTTCATATACTCCTGGTGAGACTGGAAGGTAGGCTTGCTATGTGCATCATGATTTAAATGTAAAATCAGTTTGATTTAGATACATTGCTTCTAAAAGACTTAAGGAAATGATTGGACAGATAAAGATTTCTAAGCAATGGTATTTAACCTACATACATTTGAAAATTTGAGCAAGTGGAATGGACATCAATACACACATGTAAAGTTTTGATTTTGAGAAATAAATTACTTCCATGCATGAGGTGATATGCATTTAAACTTCTAGGTGTCTTTTTTGGCATGAGAATGCCATTTTTTTTTGGACACATAAACACGAAACATCCCTGAAAGCCACAATATTGCATTATCTTTTCTCAACATGGGGATTCTACTCCATCTTGGACTTCAACAAGTCCTCCTCCTCCTAATACACTCCATTTTCCCCTCCTTTGGGTCTAAAAGCATGCTGAAGAATGTTTTCTGTGCTCCTTCTGAACCACTGTGAATAAAAGCAACAACAGCCCTTCACCAACATGTCCTGATTTGTATTATCCAAGTAAGGAGAATCTTTAAAAATTACATCTGTGGGGCTGGGGCGATAGCTCAGTGGTAGAGTGCTTACCTAGCACATGTGAGGCCCTGGATTCCATCCTCAGCACCACATACAAATGAATAAATAGAATAAAGGTATTAAAAAATTCCTACCTTTAAAAAAATTACCTCTGTTATCTCTTCATTCCTGTCTATTGTGTGCTTCAGTCACAGAACTTGTTTTCTTCCCACTAACTACAGAGATTAAGGATGTTTGCACTTAGTGTAATGAGGTATAGGGCTTGGTAGACATTGTAAAACTTTCAGAGACCAGTCTTAACAAACACTGGTGGCACCACTGAGCAACAGCACATGGAGATGTAAACTTCAATTTGTATACAAACTTGTTTAAAAACTGAATAAAAACAGTGTTTTATGCTGAGATTTTTTTTTTTTGAGTACTGAGGATTGAACTCAGGGGAACTCGACCACTGATCCTCATTCCCAGCCCTGTTTTGTATTTTATTTAGAGACAGGGTCTCACTGAGTTGCTTAGCGCCTCACTTTTGCTGAGGCTGGCTTTGAAGTTGCAATCCTTCTGCCTCAGCTTCCCAAGCTGCTGGGATTATAGGTGTGTGCCACTGTGCCCAGTTTATTGCTGGGATTTTGAGAAGGCTAGTTTAAGATATTCAGACAAACTAGTGAGTTCAAACATCCTTCGCTGTCTGATCCTGTGTTACTACCAGCAGGTTCCAGATGGGTGGCAAATTGATTTTACTGCATCATGTCTCTTACCCCAGTACCTTCCTTAGCCATATGAAGTGTGGCTCTTGGCCCTTTATCTCTCATTCCTGTGGTTCCAGGATAGAGAATAACAAGTCAGTAAAATGTGGACTGGGAAACATGGCTGGAACTAACAAGACTCTATGTAACTGTTTCCATTATAATGTTTTATCTACACTAAATACAGAATACATTTTCCCTTCCATTTTAACTGATTCTTATTTTGGATTACCCCCCCCCCCACCCTTTGTTTGGGCAAGAAAGGAATACTGTCTCTCTCTAAGTGTAATCCAAAATATATTAAGAAAAATCAACCTTTTCTACACAGTTTTATTTTAATGGAAGGAAAAACCCACCACATACATTTCAGATTGAAAGAGAAGTAAAACAAAACAAAACACTGCAAGTAATTGACCTTGGTTCCCAGGACAAAGATTTTTAAAAGTTGGGACTTTTCTTTGCAAGGGCAGCAACAATGTGCCTTATAGACTGGCAAAGCTTATCCAATAAGGAACTGTCCTGGTTCAACCTTCTGCGGCTGCCTTACCAAGTACTTCCAGTCCCTACCCAGGTTAGAGTGAAATACTGGTGGTCCCAATAGTTTTATTGAAATTAATCATTTAAAAATAT
This sequence comes from Ictidomys tridecemlineatus, assembly GCF_052094955.1. NCBI lineage: Eukaryota > Metazoa > Chordata > Mammalia > Rodentia > Sciuridae > Ictidomys > Ictidomys tridecemlineatus. Next base: position 83,605,352 of record NC_135493.1, read on the forward strand.
TTTTAAATGACAAATCAAAATGCCTCAGTCTCAGTAACCATACATTCAACTGAAACTTATCTATGTAAATGAGATTTATTTCCTTCCCACTAGCAAGTCTATATTTCACTCACATTACAACTATGTATTTTCCATACTTAGTATCTGCCTTGCCCAATATCAAAGAAAAAAATCCAAAATGATTAGTAAATAAAAATGTAGGAAATAACACCCCCTTGAGTTTTAAATATTTTTAAGGTTTAAAAAGTGTTTTAAGTTTGTAATTCCTAGTAGGAAAACATTATCTGAATGAACACCCTAATGGCAAACCATTGTAAAATGGATTTGCTGCAGAGGGGTAGGGATTATCTTCAAAGCACCCCAGCTCTCCTGATGAGGTCAGAGGTACACTGGTTTGTATTATTTTGACAGCCATTAAGTGATCTAGGTTGCTTTTCCTTCAGTAAGGGTTTTGTCAGGTGGGCATTACGCTTGACCTCCAAATTTGGCTGACAATTTACTGATGAGATTCATAACCTTTGGGTTGCTTTGATATTTTGACATATTTTCTGGGTTCTGGGCTACATCCTGGAAGGCCACCATAACTTCTGGATCCTGCATGGTTGCAAGAACCTCCAGATCACTAAGAATTTCATTGAGCCCAGGCATTCCTGCCATTCCAGGCATGCCCCTCCCATTCCAGGCATTCCTCCAGGAAAATTACCAGGCATTCCTCCAGGAAAGCCACCTGGAAAAGAGCCAAACTGAGCTCCTGCTTGTGTCTGGCTTCTTCCTCTGGGCTCTCTCACCTTCTTCTTGAGCCTTCTTAACTCTTTCTATTCTTTCTTTGATCTCTCGCTCTTCACGTTTTCGCTCATATTTTCTCCGATGTTCAGCAATTTTCTGGGCCCGTGGTTGAACTTCTTTCAGCATTGCACTAGCATCATCATCATCATAATCCAGTTTACAGGCAAGAGCAAGATCATGGGCTGCTTCTTCCCAGTGGCCCAAAAGTCTGTGGGCTTTCCCTCACCACTTGTAAGGCTGAGCTGAATCAGGATTTATTTCAATGGCTCTGTCACAGTCTCCAGTGGCAGCATTTGGCTTCTGTAATTTGATGAAGACACTGGCTCTCTTGGCATACAGAATGGCCAAGCGAGGATTTAGCTTGATAGCATCTGTGAACAAGTCAATGGCTTTCTGTAGTTCACCATCATTCAGGGCTTCAATGGCAGACCCTTTCTTTTCATTTGCTTGATCCATCATCTCCTCGGTTATCTCCACATTTTCATCTCCCATTTCTTGAGGAGCATCAGTGTCTGATTCAATTACACCTTCATTATCAATTTCTAGATCACTTTTCTCACTTGATGGCTCATCTCTCTTAATGTTTTCTTCCTCGGTATTTTCTTCTGATTTAGGTTTATGAGTAACCCCCCATGCTCTCCACCCACTCTCTCAGGAAGCGCATCTCCTCGGTGTGCAGGACGCTCTGATCCTGCTTACACATTTTCAGGAAGGCCCGAAGCTCGCTCACTTTGCGGGGATCTATGGTCGAGGAGAGGCAGGCGGAGGCGGCCTGGTCCCAGGCCCGGCGCTGGCTCAGCGTGACCCCGCAGAAGGGGGCGGATCCCGCCAGGCCAAAGAGACTAGAACCTCCGCGGTGGCTGGCTCCTCCCCCTCAAGACCTTATTATTAAAAAAAAAGGAAAGGACATGTGAGTCCCAAGAATCTTAGTTTGAAAACTGATTGCACCAGGAAATAGTGTTTTTTTTTTAATTTTTAGTTTTATTTTTCAGTTGTTGATAGTCCTTTGTTTTATTTATTTATATGCAGTGCTGAGAATAAAGCCCAGTGCCTCACATGCCAGGCAAGTGTACTACTGCTGAGCCCTAGCCCCAACCCAGGAATTAGTGTTTTGACCTTTAGTAAGGTACTTATTTTCTCAGATTGTCAGTTATCACATGTATAAAATGGGATAACTAAATATATTTATGTGTTTTAGTGAAAATGGGCCATTTTTATTATTTCAGTGTGAGTTCAAATTGGTTGAGACATATATGTCATTCAATTTTGTTTCTATAGAACCAAATATATAAACATAGTGACAATTGGAAACAGGAAATTCAGTTGTTCCAACTAGAAATGGGGTCCATTGGCTTACAACCAAGGAGTTGAGAATGTAGCTCAGTGGTAGAGTTGAAAGGGTAAAGTTTCTAAGCTGCAAAGCCTGAGTTAAAATGTAAAGGACTAGGTATTGTAAAGTTTCTGAACTGCACACAGAACCTGAAATTCCTGAGGCAGTTAAGACAATGCCCGGTACTGACCATTTAGTTGTTAAATAACCTGGACCCTGTGCAGTTTGGCACATAGGCATTCAGGGCCCAAACCAATCAGTTTGAATGTACCCCCCTCCTTAGGACTGACCTATCACCCCTGCCTGACCTGTTCCCGCCAATGAATGGACTAATCATGTTTGAGAGTTGTTGTTCAATTTTCCCGTGCCTCATGATGATTTGCTCTGATGTATGCAAAGCCCCCGCCCTCCCTAAAAAAGTGTACTTAAGCACTGCTTAACCCCTGCTCAGGGCTCTTGGCCACTCTTCCTTCTTGAGTGAGCCTGGAGCCCCAGCGCGCTGGATTGGATCCTCAATAAACCCCCTTTTGCTGTTGCATGAGTCGGTCTCTTGGTGGTCTCTTCCTCCGTTGTTAGCAGGACCCTTACAGAATGTGTGCCTAAAATAGACTACAATCATAACCCTAGGAACCCCCTTTGGCTTATGGTTAGACCTCTGTGGAGACTTTGAAGATAGACTTCTTGGCACATGTATTATTACTAGGTTTTAAACTTGCCATACTTTCTAGTGGCATGATGAAGCCAAGACACTGAATACAGAACAGATTAAATCAAATGAACACTTTAGAAGGTAGTTTTAAGTAGAATTTAAAAATTGTGCTTACTTTTACTAACAATCTAATACATAATAAACCTAAGAAACAAAAGAAATGGACAAACATGTATAATTGAAATGTTTTCACTTGCTATAAAGTATAAGATAGCTAAAGAAGTTATTGTTTGGAACTGCATAAATGATACAACATAAAATTTCAGTATTACATTTGCCTTTTCCTTGCTGTGCAAAAGTACAGAACTGTTTTTTTTGGGGGTGCTAGTTTACCTTTATGTGATTTTATAAGTATGGTAGCCACATGCCCTTGATTTCCATTTAATGTTCAGGTATAAATGCAAATAACATATGTTTTTATACTTGAAAACATTTCAGTTTGTAAAATAAATCATATGGTCATACTAGTTTCAGCCATTACTATAATTTTAACATCAAAATGGAAAGAGTTATGTACTATGTTTCACAACAAGGGAAAGAAAAGAAAAAAAGGAACAAATGGAGATAGATGGAGGGAGTGGGAAATGGAAAGGGAGAACAAGACACTTGGAAATGTCAAACATTTGTTTCTAAAAATTTGAGAGATAAATGGCAAAACCCAGAAGTTCTTCCATGATATTTTTGATGTTTAGATTCAGGTACTATTGGGATAGATATATTTAATAATGCATACTTTACTAGCATATCTACAATTTCTTCCATATTTTGAAAATATCAGAGCTCAAGAATGTATTTCCTTTTAATTATACATTCCACAACTGTTGGTGTCTCATTCATATTCTTTGTTGAACTTCTTCCACTTTCAACATTACGTAAACTAATAGATACCCCTGTAATTTAACAGAGCTATCTTTTTAAATTAGTAATTAATTTTATTCTTCTTTAAGAGTTAAGGTTAAGGTAGGGTTAGCAATATAAGTCAGAATTTGACATAACCTAAGAAGAGGCATTCAAATCTCCATAAAAAATCAAGCAGAGTGTTTTCTCATTCACTTAGTAATAATAAAATCTTAATTCAGATGTTATAATTTGATTTAAGCAGATATTTTTTTGAAAAAGAACCCATGCAAAACATAATATCTTTGTATTCTATCCAACAGAACCAGTGAATGTAATAATCAGAAGTGAAAATGATGTGGCCTGGGGATGTGGCTCAAGTGGTGGCGCGCTCGCCTGGCATGCGTGCGGCCCGGGTTCGATCCTCAGCACCACATACCAACAAAGATGTTGTGTCCACCGAGAACTAAAAAATAAATATTAAAAATTCTCTCTCTCTCTCTCTCCCCCCTCTCTCACTCTCTCTTAAAAAAAATTTATATAAAAAAAATTCTCTCTCCCTCTCCCTCCTCTCTCACTCTCTCTTTAAAAAAAAAAGAAGTGAAAATGATGTAATATGTCTTATTTGAATTCATTATTTTAAAATTTTATTTTATTTTTGTAGTATTGGAATCAAACCCAGGGCCTCACACATGCTAGGCAGGTACTGAACTACAACTCTAATCCTTGAATTTATAATTTTTATTAAGAGAGAAGATGGGTTTAGAAGTTAAGGGTTTTTTTGTCCAGAATTTTATTAAGTATGCTAAAACTGATAGTAGAATTACTTTAGTGCCTCAGCATATTTCATACAAACTGATATTACAAATGCAATTACTGTTAAAAAGAATCTGAACACTGTTAGCTTTAAAGTAGGAAAATGCTTTCATGTTATTCAATATGACTCTGGTTCAGTTTACTTCTGTATTTGTTCTTTTATGTCTTCTTTGAGATCCCAAAACATTTTAACCATGAATATCCTGAAATCATTCTCTGTCATTTTTCTGCTGTAGCTGCCAATGCTTCTAATGATGTGGTGTCTTGATTTGTTTGTGGTACTTTCTTCCCTTGTCTTTTCATGTTGCTCATGTGTCTTCCTTTCCAGCTCTGTGGATCTGGTGTTATTGTTTTTATCCTATAGATTTGTAGTGTTCTTGTAGGGTTCCAAGATCCCTCCTTTGTGGGGAAGGACAATGTTAACAGATCCCAATATCAACAATACATCACCTATGAACAAATTATTGTTATTAAAACATTTATAGTTTGGTCTCAATGTCCAGAAATGTTGGATTCAATTATTATTTACAATATAATCAGTAGTTTCATCAAAAGGTTTACAGTTTCTGGTGGTGGACAATGAACTGGGGGTCAGGCATAGGACTATATGCTGAGGGGGAAAGATGTGAGGGTATAGAGTTAATATATCTTAGGAAATGTGAAGGAGAAATCTAATGATGAGGGTTAGCAGTAGGGGAATAGACAGGAAGTAATTTAGGGTAGAAAAGTTTGTGGGAAGCCAGTAGAGCACATAAAACAAACACACATATGTATTTAGAAAAATACAGGATGTAGAAATAGTAAAATTTGGAGGGTGAAAGAAGGAGAAAAAGAAAAAAAGGGAAGGAAAGAAAGAAAAAAGAGAAGAAAAGAGAAAAAAGGGGCTTATGCAACTCCTCTATATTATATTATTCAGGTGACTCAGTCCTAAAAGTCCTATTTCATGCAAAGTTCTTGGTTTTACATATGTTGGGAATGTGAGGGTCAGAGGATAGAAGGGTAGAAGAGAAGGAAGAAGAGGAAAAAAAATACTCTTAGAGATCTGTTTCTTTCTCTTTTTATCCAGTAGGTGGGGTTATCTCATCCAGTAGGTGTCTCTGCTCTCAGGATGGTGTAGGTGACCAGGGTGTGAAGACTGGATCTCTGGATCATCTGGAAGCTGGGAGTGCGGCTCACCAGTCCCAGCAGGGAAATAGCACCTCACAGGTCTTTCTTTTCGACCACTCATCTGACTTGAGCCCCTGGTATCGTCTCCCTCTCTTGCCCAGAGATTTTCCAGATCCTGGTCTGTTATGCTCCAGACTTTAGTCCCCTCCCCTCTCTTGCTTATCAGGTCCCAACTGTGGGACCTGTCACCCCCAGGCTCACTCCACGTGGGCAGCGCCCTGTTCCCCTGCACTCCTGTCCAACTGAGAGCTGTTTTTGTGTTGGGTGGTCACTGTGTCGAGTTACCTATGCTGGGGAGGGTGGGGGAACTAGAAATCAGGTACCTGCTCAAATTGCAATCTGATCTGATAGCCATGCCCACCAAAAAAATGGCAAGGAAGATTTTCCCAGATGGAGTCCGTCTGCCTCCAGTGCTGGGGTGTCTCGTGATGTGGGGGGAGCTGGGCTTTGGCCTTGTGCTGTGGATAAGCAGCAGCTGAGTGACCTGCGTAGGATTGGATCACAGTCTGGAGTTCTGCAGAGGTGCTGATAGGTAGTTCCGCTAAGCTGCTTATGAGCTATGCATGAGCTCGAACTGTGGGATTTGGGTATGGAGTCTATAGATCTACTCGTGCCCAGAGGCTCTGATTTCTGCATAGGTAGTCGCAGTGCTGGCGATTTCCGTGAAAATCCACTGTAAAGGGGTCTTCCCACACTCTCTAGGATGCTGTACTCTGTCTAGGTAAGACCCCGTGGAGAAGCTGCCCATCTGCTCTCCCAGCTTCACGTCACAAAGCAGCCAGAAATAGGACTTCCTCTACTCTGCCATCTTCCTCTCTCCCATATACTTATTCTTAATGGAGTTACTAAAGTCACTCTTCCAATAGTGAGGTCACACCCACAGGAATTAAGTGCAATTATTGTGGAAGGTATTTTATCTATGGTAGGAAGGATGTGTGCCATCTGTTGTTAGTATGCCTAAGAAGGAAGTCATCAGGCATATTTCTCAGAAATGTAAGAGCATCCATTCAGACCATAGCAGAATATATTCCAGTTGGGGCTGGGATTGTGGCTCAGTGGTAGAGCACTTGCCTCTCACGTGTGAGACCCTGGTTTCGATCCTCAGCACCACATAAAAATAAATAAACAAAAATAAAAAAGAATATATTCAAGTTGGGTCAGTCCTTCCTCTATGAGACCCACTGCCACTTGTTATCAGCATGGAAAACCTTTTCAGTGTATCTCAGCTATTCATTTTTAAAAATAAATTTCTTTTAGCATAAAACATTAAATATTAAAGCACTCACAACCATAGACTCAATCAGCTGAGTAGATCCTTCTTCATCTCTTCATCTAGATTTAGATCTTATTCTCACTTGCTCACTCATAATTCACACTGAAAGCAGAGTGATGTAATTGGAAAATGCATTGAAGAGGATAGTTATATAAGAGCAATTCCATGGCAATTGTTAATTTGTAATTTTTTAAAAATTTGGAAATACTTTCAAAATAAATCCCAAAGTATAATTATATATGCTTCCCAAGTGCTTGCAAAGTCATTTATTTTGGCCATGGTGGCAGAGACATTATCTCAAGACACATGGTAGAAGACAGGTCATTTCAGATGATATTTGGTTCTGCAACTAGATTCCTCATCATTGAGAAACTTAGGAAAATACTTTTAGAGAATTGAAACTGAAGTGACTAATGCTTTTGTCACACTTTAGAGAGCAGGCTGTGCCTTACTCCTTTCTTTTCCTGAGTTATTCAATTGTATAACATAGCAGTTTGTCTTGAGTTACTTCATTTTAAGTACACATGCCAATGTACAATAATTCTACATCTTGTTTGTACAAGTAAAGAACCACCATCTACCCAGTACAACCATAAGGCATAAACTGGTTAAATAATTTTTCACACCAATAAAAATTACTACCTATGAACTTACCAAATTAGACGAGGAACACATGGACACATGGGTATATTAAATCATATCAGAAACATCAGACACATGAGCTTATCAATCACACCAGACTCTCACTTAAGACCCATAAAAGAAGGGGTACCTCAAACTGTATCACTGCACACTGATGTATCACCTAGTCACATTTCAAGAGCCTTGTTCGGGAAGATCACCATAGTGATGAACCTCTGTCCCCAGGATTCAGTTCAGCATGGTTGCCCATGATGATGGCGGCCCACTTCAAAATGTTGATTGTACCCTCCTGTTGGCAGTTGTGCTCCTGAGTCTGTGTTTAAATAATTTTCTGACCACCTGCAGTGACTCTTTGCATTTCTATCCTTGTACTGCCTCTTTTAAATCCCATTGTTACTTTAACACTTTCTCAGCTTTGCTGTAACCTAGATGTTGTTATGTGAAGAGTGATGTGTGATTTGAATGTTATAGATATTAGTAAGTAAGACTGGAATGGAATAAAATAATTTGGAATTGCCATGGTCACAAATACCAGGAATAGCCATTGAAGTAAAGTTATGGAGTTTTGTGAGTTTATTGTTATTCAAGCAATTCTGACAGTTTTGAAAGACACAAACATGTTCTGTCTATGTAAATGGCATAGCTTGCTCATAATACACACTTCCATTAACTAGCTCCATTTGCTCCTATAAGAAAATGTGTTGTGTTGCACACAATGTCTCTCCCTCATTCTTTCTGATATCCTCTAGAGCTGTTTCTGTACTGTCAAAGGCAGAGATGAGAAGTTTTGATACAGAACATGGGTAGCCACTCACTAGGTGCTGAAGACACAGTCATAACTCCACATAACCCCCATTTTCCATATATTTCCTCACTACTTGCCCTGTACACTGCTCCAGTTCCCACTGAGGACTCAGGACTCTGTACTATGGTCATGCAGGCACTTATAGGATTCGGATACCTTCAATAGCACCTCTGACACTTTCCCCATCTCACAGAAAAAACTAGGACCACCTTCCTCCATTGTCACATCTCCTCCACAATTTCTAAGTCCTATGGCAGTGGTGCTATCTGTAAGGATAACAACAACCTCTACTAGACCCTTGCAACTCAGATGTCACATAGTGTGCTGCTTAACCCTCTCAAAGTCCACTGTCTCCTCCTGACATTCACACTTAAGTTCACGGGAGGACTGATCTGTGGACCTACCTGCTGAATCTTAGAAAGAATGAAGACTGTAGGAAGAATTAAGACACAATTATCCCTGGTACAGCATTGTGAACAGCAAAACACAAGCACAATAATAGGCATGTTGCACACTGTCAGGCAGTAAAATGGTGAACTGGATTTTCCTGCCTCAGAAAAGACTTTTTCATGAGAACTAAATGGGTTTGCACATCATTATTGTTTTTACTTTCTCTTCCGGGAACTATGAGAATTGACATCCCTACATTACCCTTAGGAATGGATGTGTCTCAGAACTACTGAATAATAATAGATATTAAAGATCTTAAAACTTTCATTTTTTTTAGGTGCTGGGGATCAAACCCAGGGCCTTGAGCATATTAGGCAAGAATTCTACCACTGAACTCTACCCCCAACCCTTAATACCTATTTTTGTACATGCTTTGATCAATGATTTCCTTCCCTTCTTCTGTTTTATTTGTCAAGCTTGCAATGACTCTGTCCACTCCTAGAAAACAAATATATTCAGATGTATTTACTTTGGTGGGGTGCTTTATTGTATATTTAAATCTATGGAGTGGAAAATTTTTCCTTGACCATTTCTGCTCTTTCAGACAGTGTGTGGTTCAGAAATATCCATAGATATTTGTTATAGGACCAAGGCTCAGTCTATTGTCACATGACATATAGCAGTAGTGACTATACTCTTCATATACTGTATTACAAAAATATCAAATAACCTATTCATAAGACAAAGTTGATATTTTTAAATAAAGTCGAACAGGATCACACTATCTCCACAACATCATTAGCATTTCAGAATGAAAGACTTTAATAATATTTATTCTGATTCTGACACCTCACAAAGAGGATCTTTGAAGTTTGGACAAATTGGTTAAGATGAGGAAAGAAACTTGGCATAATAGTTTAGGATTAATGGACATAGCAAGTCAAGGATTTTATATCCTTTTAAAAATCTATTATTTATTTATTTTTATGTGGTGCTGAGGATTGAACCCAGTGCCTCACATGTGCTAGGCAGGCACTGTACCACTGAGCCACAACCTCAGCCCTTTATCTACTTTTTACTTGGTATGTAATAATTCTATATATTTATGGGGTATAGAGTAATAGTTCCATCCATGTATACAATGTGTAATGATCAAACCATGATAATTAGCATTTCATTCACCTCAAATGTTTATTACATCTTTGTGTTAGGAACATTCAAAATACTTCTTAGCTTGAATAATTTTTTTTTTACTGTGTAGCCACCCTACTGTGATATAGAACAGTAGAATTTATTCCTACTCTTTAACTGTATTTTGGTACCTATTGTCCATCCTCTCTGTATTCTCCTTCTCTTTTGCAGCTTCTTGTGACCTTTATTATACCCTCTCATTCTATGAAATTAACCATTTTTAACCTTCCTTATATGGTTAAGAACATGCAACAAATATCTTTCTGTAATTAAAATATGGATTTTCAGACAAGGGATTCAAAGAGTCTTGCAATCTTGAAAAATGTTATTTGACATTTTTAGCTGAAGAACTGATGGTTCTTTCAAGCAGTTGCTGCAATGAACAACAAATTTTTTTGCAACTTTTGTTTTCCTGGGCAACAAATTCCTATATTAATGAAGTTATTTTAAAGAGGCCAGTGGAATACAAATTTTCATTAATGTATTTTTGGCAGTGAATGGGATCAAACCCAGGGCTTCTTGTATGCTAAGAAAGCACTCTTACCACTGAGCTAAAGCCTTAGTACAGCTTTTGTTAATGTAAGTTGTATATATCATTTCAGTTCTCTTTGCTTTCTTTTATATAACTTACAGTTTAGTGTGGGAAATAGTATATAGAAGAAAAGGACAGGAAAGAGGTTCTGATAAGGACATAGCTCTTTGAAAGTAAGTTAGGATATCCTATTGCATTCACTCCTCTATATCCCATCCAACTTGTTTTCTTATTAGGAAACACCTTGAGTGGTAAAGAGAAGGTTTCTCCATACACTTCTTCCCCCTAACAAGCAGCTTAAATAGGAATGTAATTCTTCAAAAATTTTTTTACAGTGGCAGTAGTCTTAATATCAATCTTTTAGTTTCTTTTATTTTTTTGTGTTCTTTCTTAGCAAAGATAATATCATTGCCAAATTTTACTTGCTTTTTCTCCTCTTTACTCCAGTTTTTAGTATAGTGCCCTCAGAATTGTTCAAAGAATGACAGAGAGTGAATTCTGGATTTAGACTTGCTGTGAGCAACAAATTAGTAAATTATCAGATTCATTCCATCAATGAATCTGGAAGGTTGTGTCTCTTAGGACTTGGGCTTGATGATATCAGAGAGAAAGATTATAATTACCCTGCAGGATGTGGCCAAAGATTTGAAATTGTTTCTGAATGGCTCCACTGCAGCTTCAAGAGCAGGCTTCCACCAGATACGAATCTTTAACATTTTTATAGGCAACTGGATGATTTCAAAGGAACATTATTGGTTTAGATGGGAGGAAATTGTTCTGATGACACAGAGGAAGCAGGAGAAAATAGGAAAGATATTGATTGTAGAGACAAAAGAATTTCCTTATACTTGGCCCTAGGCTGCCATACTTGAAGTGACAGAAGCTCCTCTGTCTGTGGGAGGGTTCAACATCCCACATGACCATAGCTTCCCATCTTCCTGGCAGCAGATTTTTATGAACAAACATATTTCCATAGGCTCTAGGGGAATGAGAGTTGGGGGACAAAGTCTACAGATTCTGTGCACCTGGATTCAGACAACTGTAAACTGTGTCATCTACGCTTAGACTGCTTGGTGTTTGAAGTCAAATTGTTTATTACCTAGCAGGTTAAATATAACTCTCATATTGGCTCATAAAAAGAGAGGCATGGATTTGGAGGTCCCTTTGCTACAGCAGTGTAGCAAATTATATTCATGTATATTCCAGTCCAAGCAGTCTTCATATGATGCCAAAAAGAACAAAAGGTCACAGGTACCTGCTAGCCCTTTGGTCTTTAAGCTCTTGTCTGTCCATTTATAAAACAAACACGATTTTATCCATAGATGGAACTTAGATTTCACTGGTAATTATACATGTTGTGGTAGACCAAAGGGGCTCATATCAAAGGTGATCTTTTTTTAAATAATTTTTTTTAGAGAGAGAGAAGAGAGAGGGAGAGAAAGAATTTTTTAATATTTATTTTTCAGTTTTCGGTGGACACCTTTATTTTATTTTATGTGTTGCTGAGGATAGAACCCAGCACCCCATGCATGCCAGGCAAGCACATTACCGCTTGAGCCACATCCCAGCTCCTCAAAGGTGATCTTTATGTCTAAGGTCATGCAAAACCCCAGGAGGAGAATCAGATTGCATTCTTATGTGCTTTGCATATACTTCTATAGCAGCACTATTAACCACTGAAAATATTCTTTGAAATACTTTTGTATTCTCCAGTACGTGGTTTGCGATTCAATTTGCAAACATTAAGAGAGAATACTTGAGCTGAAAATATCTGGAAGACTGCTATATCCTTTTAAATTGTTTTTTTTTTTGGTTGCAAGTGGACAAAATACCTTTATTTTATTTATTTATTTTTATGTGGTGCTGAGGCTTGAACCAAGTACCTCACACATGGTAGACAAGCACTGTACCACTGAGATACGACATCAGCCCTGCTATATCCTTCTTGAATGGACCCATGTTTATATATGCTATAATATAAATGTCTCTATTATTATAAATTATTGGCAAATATAGTTAAAATATACTTTGTTTTTTAAGAGTGTTTTGTGTTACTTGTTGGCAAATTATAAAACAGGGAATATTATAACAAAAATCTCAGCAATGGGTGATTTGTACTTGCCTGTGCTAACATTACACCTTTATCAGCATAAGTAATTAAAAGCTAGCTGTATTATTTCAAGAAGTTGAACACAAAACCAAGATGCACAGGAAAAATATAAGTCATGAATATTGGATTATATAATGAAATAATGCCTTTACAATGTTTATCTAAAAGATAATCATAATAAAGGGGGAAACACCCTATGAGTGTCATACAGTCATATCAGAGACTATTAAATAGTACAATAATATAGAGAAGTGTATTTAGTTCTTATGAATAGTTTTTCAGATATGTACAGTGAAAAGCTAGACTGACCTAGGGGGTAAAAATCCTTACATTGTTAACAAAATATCTTCTAGCCCCATAAATCATGTGTAATCACTTGTTAATGAAAAAATTCCATAACTACATGGGCAAAAAGAATGTAAACTTTTACTTTTTTGTGCATTTCAAAATTCACTTATATTGATGTTCCTTCCACCCCAATCCATCCCATTACCAAACAGGAATGAGCTAAGGAGTGACAAAAATATTCTTCTTTCTCATTTTCTTCCTTTTCCCTTGGGATAAACCAAGACTTCATTAGATTTTTTTTTTTTGAAGTTGGAAGGATAACAAAAGTCTCAAAATTTCCTTCAAATAAAATAGAGTGAATAAGTAAATAGGAATTCAAATGTCAGTAAGCTAGTAAGCCTCAATATAAATGTAAGATAGTTTCCCTTTAACAGGGGAGTGTTAGAAGAGAGGTTTCCTGGGAGGCACTCATTTAAAAAATAGATTATAACTTAAGTTATTACTAGATAGATCATTCCTGGCAAAGGCAGAAAGAATGAACATTTTCTCTCCTTTCATGAATCTTGTAAGGCTAGGGTATAGTGGCTTGCAAATGTCATATATTGGACTGTAAATCATGTACCATATGATTAATCATGGTTATTTATGGTATTCTCAAGGCTGGGGAGATAGCTCAGTGATAGAGCACTTGCTAGCATGTACTAGGCCCTGGGTTCAATGCTGAGCACTGCAAACAAAACAAAACAAACAAAACATTATTAACATTAGACATTTTTAATGGGTGTAAAAAATTATTAAAACAGCCATTTCATTTCTCCTTCTCCTAATCTAGCCACATAAGTCATCTCCAATAGATGATACAGATTTCAGCAATAATTTGTAAAATATTCCAAGAGTTGGCATAGTCCCAAGAATTAGAGAAAACTTCCACCCACTCATAAACTTCCGAAGTAAATGTAAATATAGCGTGGTTCTCATTTTCTTTCATATAATGCCACATAACACCAAATAACTTTGTAAGTATCTTATGAAGAAAACAAAAGCTTAAAAACCTATCAAAACTATTTAAAATATTTAAATGCAGAAAACTCAAATTTCCTTCAATCAGGTCACAAATCACCCCAAAATTGGAATCACATTTACAAACAGAATGAGTAGAATGTTTAGGACAACCAAAACTGCCCCATGTAACTTTTAAAATGTAATCATTTACTCAAATACATTTCAAATGGGAATGGTGATAACACAGGAAGCAAGAATAAGTTCGCAATTGAAGTTTCTAGAAGCTCAGGAAAACAATAACATCCCATGTCGCAGATGCAAAAAGAAAAACAGTTCTAATGGAGTTAAAGAGTACTCTGGTCATCTTCGTTCCTTTAATCTTGTAAGGTGTTAACTATTTTCACTTCCCTTATCACAAAGTTAGTCCACAGGAGGAGCTGGTGGATCTTGTCCATTATGAGGACTGGTTGGCTTTCCGGATAAGTTGGATCCTCTTAGATTAGGCGGTCTCAGCAAGAACGCGATCACTGCAATAACCATCCAGGCCATCAAGATCATAGTAATATCGATGCCGTTGTCACCGGAGGGTCCTGGTAATTCCTGAAGACATTCTGTGTCCGTGCAGTAGGACTGGGACTGCCGCAACAACTCGATCAGCCTTCGCATCACTTGATCATGAGAGCAAACACATTCACAGGGATCGAATCCACCTTCTGCCATGATTGCTCAGCTTGATTTTACTTGACTGTTTAAATCCGTCCAGGACACAACCGACCGACCGACCGGTGAGGAGGGAAAGGGCCGCGACGTACTCTCGACGGAAAGACAGCACAGGGCGTCTGGCTACCGCTGCTCCGGAAGCTGCTGCTGCTGGTGCTCTGGTCCGCGGTCCGCAGTGTCCTCCCCTTCCTCTGTTTGGATTCGAGATTGACCACGTCACTCTTAGCCACGAGACTGGGATCTGCCGCCCCCAGATGGCGGCTCGACAGATTGCAGCGCCTCAGCAAAGGGTGATTTATTTAAGTTCCATTTCACCGCATCCTTATGAATTATATATCTATGATACAGTGTCTATTTTTAAGTAAAACACTAAGTGTTCCCTAATATGATAATTTTTAATCTCAGTTTTTATTTTTCATTTAAAGTTACTAGAATATTTAAAAATATTCTAATGTAATTTGAACTGTTATTTGGCTAATTTTCTATCTTAATTTTTAACCATTTATCCTTTCATTTTCATAGTGCTTTAATTTTTTTCTTTTAAGTGGGCTTTTTTTGTGGTTGTTCATATAAAGAATATTAATCCTGCATCATGTTGTATGAAGAACAATCACCCTGATTATGTTTTCTCAAGATTGCTATTTGAGACTTTTACTATTTTTATTTTTTAAAATGTAAATTGATAAATAACAATTGAATATATTTATGGGTTACAATATGATGTTTTAATATATGTATATAACTTAAGAGATGAATGAGTTATAAAAGGGACTGGATAGAAGGGCAACCGATTGTTTACCTCAGAATGGTGAAATTGTGGATGATCACTTATTCTACTCTTCTGTATTTTGTGATTTCCTATAAAGAGAATACTTTATTAATCAGAGAAGAAACAAAGTCTATTTTACATCAAGAAAATTATAGTGAAATCATTTATACTGAAAAATATTTGGTAAGTAGCAATGTACTATCAAGAATATATTTTCTTTATAAATCAGTGTTCCTTTTTAGGCATCATCTGAAGCATGAGTGGCAGGCAGGGACTTGGTTTCCAGTTTTTTCTTGGTTAAAGTTAATGGAGCATAGTATTTTGTGTCCCCCAAAAGGTGAAAATATTTGCTATAATAGCATCTCCTAATATTTGTACCACCTGTATCTTTATTTCTTATATCACTGAAGTAAAAAAAGGCCAATAATATGATGCTCAGTAAGCAGACTAGAAACAATGGCCCATAAATCCTAACACTCAAGGAGGTCTCTACTTTTCAGAGTAGCCACTTAATGAGTCTGTGATCTGTAGATTTGTCTGAGCCCAATTCAAACATACTTAGATCTCCTCATCTATCATCATTTCTGTGAGTTTGAAAAAATATTGTTTTTGTATAGTTTCTTTTTGTTCATTCAAAACTTACTCAGGTTGACCCACCTATTAACTCCCAATCTTCTTAACTATCATTACTCTGGAATTGTTTTCTTTTCTGTGAAAGCAGTATCAACAACACTAATCCTCTCACTAATCTGTTGTCTGTTTTTAGCTATTATAATAACCTGAAGGAACCAAGAACCTATGGCACATATTTTTGTGGACACTGATCTAACAAATGAAACCAGGTTTCCCTCTTTTTTTCCTACCTCAGATTCCCTGGGCAATGTAATATCATTTCTAAGATTAAAATTATAACACAAGTATTATAAAAGAGGTATTTGCTAGATTTTGCAACTCCAGTTAACAATTAATATGAATTTTGAAGATGACTAAATAGAGGTACCTAACACTCATCTCTTCCTCCACAAAGAAGAACCAAAGGAACAGGTGAATTGCTGCATTTTGAGATGAGTGACAGACAAAATGCTGGAACTCAGCAAGAGAGATTGGAAAGAAATAACACACCTCAGCAATTGTCACTGCAGCTCTCTAGTGAGATGTGTGGGGGCTCCCCTTTTCAGGGGTAGAGGTGAATGGGAAAGTCCCTGCAGTCTATCCGTTTTAGAATCCAGAAATCCTAGCTACTGCAAAATTTCACCACTTGAAATACTGTTAGCAGAACCATCTGGAGTTTGTACTGCAACTTTCTTTAGAAAAGTAACTCATGTCACCCTTCCCACTGACTCTAGATCCCAGCCTGTTATGAATGAACACCATCTTAAGAGGGGAGCTATTGTCCAAATTCAAGCTGTTTTAAGTGTCAGAAACCCCTGCATATCCTCATCTCTGGGACGCCACGGACATTCCACCATGTTGGCATGGGGAATTGCAGTCTCATGGATCCAACTTGGCTCAGCAAAGCAATTTGACCCCAGTACTGAAGCCTACTTGGAGTTCTGCATTGCAGGAGAGAGTAGGGCCCTTGTTCTTGAGAACAAGGTCACGGCCAGGTGCATGTGGACTTGTGCCAATGCCAGGACTGAAGACAGATGCTCACCTGGTCCCCACTGCTGCATCATCTCCATGCTTCCTCTGGGAGCATGTTTCTCTTCTACTGGGGCCAGAAACTCACAACACATTCCTGCTGCTGCTGTGCCACCATGCACTCTGTTTGGGTATGCAGTTCAGTCCAGACTGAGTGTAAATGCCACAGAGGGGGTCCCGTGGTTCCATTGCCACCTCTCTCTGTGCATGGTGAGGGGCAGCCTACTACTTGGTATAAGAGCATGCATGTCAGGCCCAACTTGGCTCAGTGCCAGAGGCCCTTGTGGCAGCAGAGCTAACTTCATCAATGTCTGAAGAAATGCTCTTCACCTGACTGATACTGCTACTCCCATTGTATAAGTGTCTGCACAGTGGGCATCCCACATCCATTTATGTATATGCTACACCTGCATGAGCTTTTAGATTGTCCCCACACATTCATAGTCTCTGGAGATTGTGGATCTCTTCAGCTGTACCATTTCATGCACTGTGCTTATAATCTTTAATTATAAAAGATTATACTTGGGCCTGAAGTACATACCCTTATACCAAGAAAGCTATAGGAAGATTATATTTTTGGTATCCAACTGGAAACAAAGAAAACATTGCATGCACACCAAAGTGCTGCCTCAAGACACATATTCAGGAGGAATCTGTTGACTATGAAGGACATACATATAAGTGATAGAAATAAGTGATTTGTGAGAAGCACAGATTTCAATGTAGGAAGACAAAAATATTATAAAACACAATAACATAATGCCTCCAAAAGAATATAATAACCTTTTTGCAAAAGATTCCAAAGGAAACAATATTGATGAGAAACCTTATAAAGAATTTAAATAACTATACAAGGTTAATGAAATATAGAGAGTTGAACAAAATTAGAAAAGCAATGAACAATATGAATGAAAAATTCAGCAAAGAAAGAATCTTGAAAAAAGAATCAAGCAGAAATCTTGGAAATGAAGAGCTTGATGAGTCAAATAATAAGTGCAGTTGAAAGCCTCAACAACAGATTAGATCAAGCAGAAGAAAGAATCCTGAACTTGCATATAGGTCTTTTGAAATATTCTGGTCAGACAAGAAAGAAAAGAAAAAAAAGAACATAAAGAGCCTTGAGACCTTTGGGATACCATAAATGAACAAATATCTGCATTTTGTGTGTATCTGAAAGAGCAAAAAGAGGGAAAGTCATCAGAAATCTATTCAATGACATAACTGAAAACTTTCCAATTTTAAGAAAGATATGGTTCACATAGATGAAAGGATAAATAAATACATCCACTATGGTTGGAGACTTCCACACTCTCTTAGTAATATAAAGCTGTAGAAAGAAAATTAGTAAGGATATATAACTGTGTGTCCTTCAACTACCAACTGAATCTAATTTATCTTCATAACCTTCTATATAACAAATCTTTTTAGTACATATGTAAATAGCACCAATATAGCCTATATCCTGGAGTATAAAGTAAATTTTACCAAATTTAAAATGATTTAAATCATACAGAGAGTGTCCTCTGACCAAAATAGAAAAAAACCTCACCAATAAATAAGAAAACATTCAAAAAGTTTTCATACACTTAGAGAGGTTAAACCACTTACTTCTAAGTAATGTATGGTCAAAAAAGGAAGACTCAATACAAATTAGAAAATATTTTGCATTGAATGAAAATTAAAATATGCAAACTGCAGCTAAATCATTGCTAGGTGGCAAATTTATAGCATTAAATGCTTGTACAGGAAAAGAATAAAGATCCCAAATCAGTTCTGAAAGCATCTGTCCTAAATAACTAGAAAAAAAGGAGAAAATAACCCAAATCCAGTAGAATGAGGATAAATAAATAAAGATTTTAGCAGAAATCAATGAGATTGAAAATGAAAAATGAACAGAGAAATATGCAGATACTGGAGAGCAGAAAGGAAAACAAAGGTGGGGATAGATCTCATGGAAATCAAAGGGAGATCAGTAAAGAAAAAGAACCAAGGGATGGGAGGTAGGGAGGGAGTGGGGAGTGCTGGGGAGTGATATTGGCCAAATTACATTTGTTATATTGTGTGCATATATGAATATGTAACAGCAAATCCCATCAATATAATGCACCAATAAATACGATACACCAATGCATATAATGTACCAGTAAAATATAATGCACCAATAAAAATTTGGAAAAAATTTTAAAAGTAAAACAGTAAAAAAGAATAGAGAAATCCCCAAAACCAGTTTTTTAAAGTTTAATACAAGTTATGACCCTATAGAAATTAAAAAGATACTATGAATAACTCTATGCACACATCTTTGCAAATTAGATTCAAATGGAAGGATTGCTTAAGGTACAAACTACCAAAGTTCAAACAAAAGTAAGTAAACTCAATAGATATATATGTATAGAAAGATCAAATTTATAGACATTCAAGAAAGAAATGTCTAGGCCTACATACATGTTTTCACTGGGAAATCCTACCAAAATTTAAGAAGAAATAACACCAGGCTGGGGATGTAGCCCAGTGATAGAGCACTTGCCTAGCATGTGCAAGGCCCTGCATTCTATCCCCAGCTCCCAGTGAAGAAGAAGGAGGAGGTGAAAGAGGAGAAGAAAGAGAAAAAAATGAGGAGGAGGAGGAGGAGGAATGGGGGAGAGGGAGAATTTTGAATTCAATATAAAAAATAATGCATCATGATGAAGTGGATTTATCCTGAGAATGTGGAGCTGGTTTAATACTAAAAAAAAATCAATGAATACAATCCACCACATTAACTTACCAACACCACCAAGAACAACCCAGTCATATGGTCACACAATTGATGAAAATTTTTTATTTATTTTTTATTTTTTTAAAAGAGAGAGAGAGAGAGAGAGAGAGAGAGAGAGAGAGAGAGAGAGAATTTTTATTTATTTATTTATTTTTAGTTATCGGCGGACACAACATCTTTGTTTGTATGTGATGCTGAGGATCGAACCCAGGCCGCACGCATGCCAGGCGAGCGCGCTACTGCTTGAGCCACATCCCCAGCCCAATTGATGAAAATTTGATAAAATTCAACAGCCATTTATGATAACAAAACAAACACAAATGAATAAACATCTCAGTAGACTGCAAGTACAAGGAAGCTTTAAATTGATATAGATAAACTACAAAAATGTCTATATCTTATATTACACTCAGTAGAGAAAGACTGTTTTCTTCTTAACACCAGGGATATGGCCAAGCTGCCACTCATGACTGCCAATCAATATTGTACTTGAAGTTCTAACCAGTTTAATAAGGCAAGAAGAGGAAATAAGTGGCTTACAGACTGGGAAGGAGGGAAAACAACTACTCCAACTCACAGAAGTTTTGATTATCTACATAGAAGATCTTATAAAATCCATAATAATACTTCTAGAGTGAAAAAAGAAGTTGAACAATGTTTCAGGATACATGTTCAACAAAAATGCAAAGTACTTCTCAAAGTCAGCGATGAGCGTTGGAAATCAAAATGTAAAACAAAATAAAATGGCACTGGTCTACATGCCTCCAGCCAGTTTTGTTTCATGTCAGTAGGGCTGCAGAAGGGAAAGACTCTGGGCAGCAGAAAGAGGGAGATTCTGGGAAGAGAAGAAACACTAATAAAAGGGAGGGTAGAGGGGCCCTGTAATAAAACTAGTTGAATATTCAGTTCAAATTTTATTCAAATTATTTAGTTCAAATGGAATACATATAGTTTCTTTCAATGTTCTGAAGCAGTTTATAAATATGTAAGTTCTTCAGGGCTTTCTAGGGGGAACTAGCTAGGAAATTGAGCATAACCTCAGAAATGTATGTAAGCAAGTCCCTGCTTGAGGCACTCTTGTGGATGGATGGAATGCAGAGTGAACTCCAATAGGTAAAGGTGGGGGAAACACACTCACAAGAAAACCCATCCAAGCAGGGTGTAGTGGTGCATGCCTGTAACCCCAACAACTAGGGAGACTGAGGCAGGAGGATCACAAGTTTGAGGCCAGCCTCAGCAACTTAGCAAGACCTTGTCTCAAAATAAAATAAATAAAAAATAGAAAGTGCTGGGAATGGGGCTCAATGGTTAAGTACCCCTGGGTTCCATCCCTGGTACCAAAAATAAAACAAAAACAAAACTATGCAGACAAAGGGTTATAAAATTTTGTATGATGAGCATAAACCTAGTAAGTGGGGCATTTTGTCTTTCACTCATGGAAAGGAAGAAGGAGAAACGTTAGAGAGATCACACAGTCTTTCTCTCCCTACTCCCTTGCCTTCTCTTAAGGTGTTCATTCTGGTAAGAGAGGGATAGGAAACAGGAGGGTGAGTTGTAGCTGATGCCTGGGATGAAGGCTGGAAGGGTTTTGATGCTGGATGAGAAGTGTGGGCTGACTTTCCAGGAAAGGGTTTCCTTCTCAAAGTGTGGCAAGGAGAAGGAAAGAAGGATAGGAGAAAGGGAACAAAGAGGTCTAATTGTATCCTGTGATTTGCTTTAAAATTGGACTTAGCCATGTGTAGTGGATGTGCCTGTGTTCTGGGTCCTCCTCAGGAGCTAAGGCAGAAGGATCATTTGAGCCCAGGAGGTTGAGGACAGCCTGGGCAAACAGAGCAAAACCCCAACTCGAAGAAAAGAAAAAATGTTTCCCTGAAGTATCAGCTTTAAAGAAGAAATATTTATTCTAGGTTCTCTTAAGATAAGCCATATGTTTGACATAAGGGGTGGGGCCATGGATTGTGCTTTTAAATCTTATTGAGTTCAGAATTTGCAAGTGACTCTCCAAAATCGCACATGCCCTCACCATTAACACTGTAGGCAGACCACCCTCTCTCAGCCCAGCCTTCCCAGTGGAGAGGCAGCTCCCACGGCAGCATGGGGGAGTGGGAAATCGTCAGAAACACCGGCTTCAAATACCAGCTCTGCTCTCCTAAGCTGTGGGGTCTGGTGCTAGGTGCTCACTTTGCCTTCTTGATTTGAGATTTTTTAATTTAATTTTTTATATTTATTTTTTACTTGTAGTTGGACACAATATATTTACTTTATTTATTTATTTATTTTTATGTGGTGCTGAGGATTAAACCCAGGGCCTCACATGTGCTTGGCAAGTGCTCTACCACTGAGCCACAACCTCAGCCCCTTTTTAAAATTTTAAACTGGAAAAATAACTGTGCCCAATGTTTTTGAGGATAAAATAAGATGATGTATCCACACAGGTACATAGAAAAGTGAGATTCATTCTACTGTCTTTCCTATTCCTGTGCCTCACCCCTTCCCTTCATTCCCCTTTGTCTAAAACAATGAACTTCTTATTCTTCCCTCTCCCCTGTTATGTGTTAGCATCTGCATACCATAGAGAAGATTTGACCTTTGGCTTTTGAGAGTGGCTTACTTCACTTAACATGATAGTCCCTTGTGCACATATATGAATGCACCCCAGTGAATCTCCACAAGACTAGAATCCTAATTAGAATAAGACATACTTCGTGTTTGTACAAATATGTCAAAATACACTCTATTGTCTATCACTAAAAAGAATACATAAAAATAAAAACTAAGATGATGTATGTAGTGTGCTAAGCGTGTACTAGGGACATTTATAATTAGAATACCAGGTATTCAGCTGTATTTCCTCTTTGTTCTTTGAAGCACTGAAAAGCTCCTGTGAAGGTGGGACCCAAAATTAATTTAGACCAAAAATATGCTGAAGTAAGAAACCACCACCATGTTCAATTCACAGCAAAGATGACTTCAGTTTGCAAAGGTGAGGCTTTCCTGGCAAACTATAATGGGTACCTCCTTTTTTGCATGCATAAAATCTGAACCAGAGTCAATTTTCTTTATGTGAGTAAAAGAGGATAATTTAAGAACAGATGGTCAGGACCAAAAGCCAAGCTTTTCATTGAACAAACTTCAGAGAACAGAGCTCTCAACATAGCTGTATAAATACATGACAGTCCAGGGGTAGTCAATGGATGCTTTTAACAGAAGTTGTTTTTCTTACGATCAATCTCAATTTCAAAGACGATTTCCAGCACTGGGAAATCTGAAGTGTTCTACATTAGAACTATCTAGTATTTAAAGCTACCAAGTATAGTTTCTCTCCTGGGAACCATATCACCTAGCAGACCTGGAGACTCTGTGCATTATATTACACTAAAATTGACCAGTAATCCTTATTTCATCTCCATATATTTCTGCCTCTGTGGGCAGCTCCTGACTTGACAGGCAGCCCAGGGATAGAGCTGCCTACAGTGATATACTACTGGCTCTCACCCACTCTCAAGAGCTGATAATTAAAATTTTAGCAAGTTTGCAAGGAAGGTGTTGAACATAACCATCATTCAAAATGAACATATATAAACTTATGATTAAATTAAGGTAATAATTATCATTTTGTGTTTTACTACACTAACTATTACGTATCATTTTGAAATTATCTCTGTTTTATCTGCATGGTGGAAATCCTAGATAATAGTATAATACAGAGCATCTCTTCTTAACTCTACATTCAGTGATACCATGTTGGTAGCTTGAAATTGGCCATGATGGGATTATTTACAAAAAAAATAAAGGGAAAAATTTTACAAATTAAGGCCTTCTCCTTAGAGGGGAACAACCTGCTCCAAAGAGCTGATTGTCAAATATTTATCAATGTACCTCTGGACTCACCTTCCTTACATCTCTAAGGAATCTATCTCAAGGGGAACACTAAGAACTCTCTCCATATTTCTACACCCCAAATGGTATTTCCTTGTACAGCTCTGTAATTGGCTGTTACTCCTCTTGACCTCTTTACATTCTCTCTGTCTCCTCCCTTCCATACTTTCTTCTAGTTTTTAATTCTGTCTTTATAAAAGTATCTCTTTGTAGTTCTTCTTATTGATGGCATATATTGGATTTATTTCTACCCTTTAAGTATGTATGACCATGAGCTTCAAACCCTTTTAAATGCAAGGAAGGAAAGAACTTATATTGGTTTTCACTATAATCAAGAGAAAATATGCTGCCAGGGTTATCAATTCATACATTTTTGTAAAGGTGTTTTTGTTTTTTTGGTACTGGGGATAGAACTCAGGGGCACTCAACCACTGAGTCACATTCCCAGCCCCATTTGCATTTTATTTAGAAACAGGGTCTCACCAAATTGCTTAGTGCCTCACTTTTGCTGAGGCTGGCTTTGAACTTGCAATCCTCCTGCCTCACCCTTCCAAGCTGCTAGGATCACAGGCATGCAACACTGCACCTGGCTCATATAAATGCTCTTTTAATCAAGCATTCATTATGGGCCAAGACGCCAAGTACTGAGAATCCAGAGATAAAATAAGACATGGCTCAACCATCAAGAGCCTCACATTCTAGAAGGGAGACAGACAAGTAATGGATAATCAGATATTATGATAAGTACTGAAAGAGAGATATTATGTAGTATTATGGGAAGCTAGAGGAGATAAGCAACTGAATTTTCTTGGCGAGGAAGGGGATTGGGAACAGTTTCACAGAAGACTTAACACTTGGATTTGGTATTGAAGGATGAGTACACATTCTTTTTTTTTTATTGGTTGTTCACAACATTACAAAGCTCTTGACATATCATATTTCATACATTAGATTGAAGTGGGTTATGAACTCCCAATTTTACCCCAAATGCAGATTGCGAGTACACATTCGTAGCACCAAGGAGGCATGGAAGGTGGATGTTCTGAGGATTGAAAACAAAGACTTGGTGTATGGGGCGATGGTAGGCATTGTCGTTAAAAATTGTAGACTTAAGTAAACTTAGATGAATGAAGGAATTTAATGGAAGTATTAAAGAGGCCTTGGGGAAGAATTAAATATGAACTGGAGTATTTCTGAGAATCTAGGTATACAGGAATGGAGTACATGGTCTTTTCAAGGTACCACAATATGGCTGAAACAGTTCAACTATTTTCTGTCTTTGTGCTCCAGATTGAAATCCTGAGAGAGGATGTGGTTGGCGTACTTAGTATTGCCCGCCCACCCATGACCTGCTTAGGATTGGCTAAAGCATCTTGATTGACAGTACCACCAAAATTGACCCAAAAAGGAAAGGGGCAAATCCCTAGAAAGGAAAATCATGGTGTAGGAATAAAAAGAAGTAGGAATGGATGCTGGCTGAACAACTACAAAAGATATCTAGCAGTGTCCTTTAATTCAAGTGGCATCTCCAATTGGGCACCCTCCTAAGGTCTAGTTTCTGCTAACAAGCCCTCCCTCCAATATATGCCCTCAACCTGGCAGCCTGTATGACGAAATTGGCACCTGAACTACAATAACATTACCTCCTCCGTGTCTTCTCACAGCCCTTAGGGGTAGTAGGCAGGTTTCTACTATTGTTAACCTCTGGGTGCCCTCACTTTTTTCTGTTTTATTCGACTCTCCCAACTTGTTCCTCCTATTAAATTTCAGCTCTGGCCAGGTATGGTGCTAGAGGTTTATAATCCCAGTTACTTGGGAGGCAGGAGGATTCTAAGTCTGAGACTAACCTCAGCAATTTAGCAACACTCTGTCTCAAAAATAAAATAAAAAGAGCTGGGATATAGCTCATTATTAGAGCACCACTGGGTTTGATCCCCAGTAGCAAAATAAAACATAAAAAAACACTGGAAGTAGCCTAGTGGTAAAGTGCCCCTGGGTTCAATCCCCAGTAACACACATAATAAAGTTTCATCTGTGGACACTTTACAAAGGCTGTGTTTTCTTGACTGGCATAGTTCTTTCTCCCTTTGCCAGGGTAACTGCTGACACAAATCAACACAGGGGTTCTCTGGACTCATAAGAGCCCACATATCAAGAGGCAAATAGGCCCAATCCACTCACATATCTGGACTTTAATCTTTGTACCTCTAGTGCTGAGCAAGATTGGCAGAGGAGGCTGAAAAACCACAGTAGTGTATCAAGGGCAACAGAAGTAGCTATAAACTGTAGCCAAACATTCACCAAGTTGTTGTTTTGTCCTAAAACTCCATGGGGGGTATTTTTAAATGACTTTTCCACAGACTTAGTTAATTATTTAATAGGCCTTTTCTTGTGACCTTGTCCCTTTTTGGGAAATAAATGCTTTGCTGCTGTTGTTTTAGAGTAGAACCATGCTACATTTTGGCCCACAGCATGTGTGGGGGGGGAGTGTGGTATGTGGGCTCTCAGAGAACCATGTGAGTGCAGGGGCTGGGGGTGCATGCCTATAGGTCTGGTGACTGCAGTTTAGACTTTTCATCTCTAACACTTCTAAAGGAGACCCCTGTCCCTGGACAGCGAGGCTGGGGAGTTCTGCTGACTCATAGAGCTTATCCTTTCCTTCCCCCTCAAGCCCATTTATGCAGAGGATTAGTCCTTATTGGCCAAGTGAACTAAGGGCCAGCCAGAGGTGAGAAACCTGGGTTCACAGTAGGGGAGAGCTGGGGCTTTAAACTCCTCATAATCCCCACTAGTCACTGCCAAAGTCCCCATGAAAGCATATGACCTGATTCAAAAGAGTATGATTGCCATGCAAATGGAGTGTCCCACCAGATCCCCCAGTTTGCCCTCACCCTGGTCACTTACAAGCTGAACAATTATCTGAACTTCTCCTACTAGTACAAACTTCTTTCTACTATGCCAGAGAATCATTTCTTTGGGATTCACTTGAATTTCCTACAGTCTTTGAATTTGGGGTCTATGGACTTTTATGTGGCTAATAAGACCAGTAACCCTACCTCTGAAGAAGGGGATTAGGCCAAGATCTGTGTCCAGCCATAGCTGTTTGGTTTTATTTAGACTGTGATTCACTTAGGTCACTGGTGTAAGGGCTGTAGAGCCAATTGTGAGTGACCATGAGTGTGTATTGCTGGGGAGAAGACAGGGAGCTATAAGTGGAAGTCAGTTCACTCTAGATGCCTGTTGTGGATTTCTCAAAGAATCCAGACATAGAGATGCCAGAGTGCCACAAAAAGGCTCCAGTTGCATCCCCAGGAAGATGAGCCACGTTTGAGGGCCACATGGTATTTTAGACCAGAGGTTCTCAACTAGAGCTTACATCAGAATCATGTATAGGGCTTGTGGGTGCTCTGCCCTCCCATAGAAACACTGAAAATCAAGAAAAATGAACAGAACCAATTTTATCATAATTCTGAAAATCATGCTGGATGTAGTGGCACTTGCCTGTAATCCCAGCAGCTCGAGAGGTTGAGAGCAGAGGATCACAAGTTTCAATTTAGCCTCAGCAAATGTGAGGTGCTAAGCAACTCAGTGAGACCCTGTCTCTAAATAAAACACAAAATAGTGCTGGGGATGTGGCTCAGTGGTTTTGTGCCCCTGAGATCAATTCCAAGTACACCACCCCTCCCCATGAAAAAAGAAAAAAAGAATTCCAAAAATCAGTCAAAGGTTTACAACAACTAAGTGAGTGCTTATAGCAGAATACAACAGTTACTAATAGGGCATTATGTAAAAGTGTGGATGTGTAACCGATGTGATTCTGCAATCTGTATTTGGGGTAAAATTGGGAGTTCATAACCAACTTGAATCTAATGTATGAAATATGATATGTCAAGAGCTTTGTAATGTTTTGAACAACCAATAAAAAAAAGAAAAAAAAAAGAAAAAAAAAAGAAAATCAACTTCTCAGTAGTAGGAAAGCTCAGTGGCATTTTGCTTTGTCCTTCCCTCATCTTTCCTTCTGTGTAGCAGCAGTCTTAGCCCACACTCCCCCTGTGCAGGATCCTGTTATTTCCTGGTTCTAGAAGGAGAGGAGAGACCTTATTTGTAAACTCTTGAGTGTATCTGTCCTAACCTGTCTGGGGCTACACAGGATGGACACAAGGTGCTTATCTCTGTTTCCCTTCACTTGTATCTCAGGCTAAGAAGCATTTGCCATCACTTGAAAACATGGCAAGCTGAACTGAAAACACAGATTCCTGGGGCAAAGGATTGCCTGAGGTCTGGGGAGCCAAAGCTGGGGAAAGTTTCTTGGGGAAATTAAGGCATTTTAAATACATCGTGCATATCAGAAAGCCACAGACATAGCCAAGACAAAGCACAGAGGGATACATCTCCATGACCTTGCATTTGGTAATGCATTCTTAGCTATGACACCGAAACCATAAGCAACAAAATGAAAAATAGCTAAATCAGAACTTGTCAAATTGAAAAAGACCACCTAAAGAATGAGAAACAATATTTGAAAACCATATATCTGATCAGGTTTGAGTGCCCCTGACTTAATATCAAGAATATGTAAAGAGCTCCTACAACTCAACAACATAAACAACCCAATTTGAACACATGGGAAGGGATTTTATAGATATTTCTTCAAAGAAGATATGTAAATGGTAATAAGCATATAAAAAGATGGTCAAGGCTTGGGTGTAGCTCAGTGGTAGAGTGTTTGAGTAGCATGTATAAGGTCCTGGGTTCAATTCCAAAAAAAAAAAAAAAAAAGATGTTCAACATCATTAGTCACTAGGGAAATTCAAATGAAAACCACAATGACATACCTTTTTATACCTACTAGGATGGCTATAAGGGGATATCACTCAGTGATTCAGTGCCTCTGAGTTCAATCCCTGGTACCAAAGAAAGAAAAGAAAAGTGTGAAACCATTGAATGGTTTTAAAGAGAAGGGTAACAAGATCAGATGTAAACTTTGAAAGGAACACTCTGGCTGCTATGTGATGAGTGGACTGTAGGACAAGAGGAGAATCAGGGGAAACAATTGGGGGACTCCTGCAATGAATGGTCCAGGCAAGAGATAATAGAGGCTTGGTCCAGGGCAGAGGTAATTGAGTTGATAACTGGAGATCCTTTTTATCGATTCAGTGAAAGAATGGATTTTGAGCACACAGTTATAGGGTGCAATAATTCTTACCCAACTACAGCCTGCAGGCCGAACTTGCCCACAGCCTACATTTATAACGTTTTTTTGGACCACAGCCACACCAATTCATCTGTGCACCTTCTATGGCTGTTTTGTGTGTGTTGTAATGGTGACTGTATGGGGTCCTCAAAGCCTAAGGTATTTACTGTCTGGTACTTTATAGAAAAAAGTTTGATGATCCCTGGTCTAGAATAATGACTTGTAGGTATCTGGCTTGTATGACCAGTGAATGGGTAGTCAATGTAAATAGAGGGAGAAGGCAGAGAGGGAGAGAAGGGAGTAGGGTTAGTAGCCTCCTGGGTGAAGAAGTTTGGTAATATGGGCGGAGTCAAGGATATGTGGAATGGAATTAGGGCAACAGGGGTGAGAGGTGTGACCATAGCATGCAGTCATGAAGAGGCAAAACGTATGGTGACAGCTCAGAGTATGGAATGGGAGGCTGGTAGAAGGGCAGAAGAGATTGCTTTTTGTGTAAACATCATTTTTCTCAGAGGCTTAGTTAGGGACATTTGGAAAAGTCACAAAGCAGGAAGGACTAGGATTAAACTGGATGATGAATCTGAATTCAAATCATAATGTTTACTGAGGCATTAGTACCTGCTAAGCTCTGTTCTAAGAACTTCATCTGGGCTGTGATTCCTCGCAATAATCCCAATAGGCAGTTGCTCTCCTTATAATCCTTCCACAGATGAGGAAACTGAGTCACAGGCAGGTGAAGCGACTTGTGACACTGACATAGCTAATAAGTAACAGGAGTAGAATTTGAACCCAGGTAGAACCCTGGGACCTAGCCTGGGGGACATGAATGGATTCTGGAGAAAAACATCCAAACTATACTGGGGGTTTCACCTAGGAAACACGCCCTTGCCCTGTGAAGCAGTGTTTCAATAACAAGTGTTGATAGCACAATGTTTAACAGAGATTTGGATCAGAACCAGCATCAGTAAACATCAGCTCTCCTCAGATCTCACATCTCCCTCCCTCTCTCTCATCTCTATCTATCTATCCATCTGTCTATCTATCTATCCATCTATCTATCATCTGTCCATCCATCCATCTCCCTCCCTCTCTGCAGTTCTGGGGGTTGACCCCGGGGCCTGGTGAGGCGAGTGCTATACTGCTGAGCTACACTCTCAGCCCATCTTGGGGTCTATTGAATACCTGCTCCCCACCTTACAATACTGAAATGCATTTCTATCTTTTCCTTCTCTGAGCTGCTCCACTAACTTCCAGAGAAGATACTCCTTTTTTTTGTACTGGGGAGTAAACCCAAGGTCTTGTGCATGCTAGGCAAGTGCTCTATGAAGGTCTACACCCACACCCCTTTTTATTTTATTTTGAAACAGGGTCTCTATATTTCACCTGAACTGGCCTCAAACTTACCATCCTCCCTCAGCCTCCTGAGTAGCTGGGATAACAGGTGTGCACCACCATATCCAACTAATACTTTTTTTCATTAGGATCCCCAAATGCCAACAGTCGTCCTGAGCATACCAGCTGCTTAGCTCAGAAAAGCCCCCGTCTTCCTCACTAGACAGGCTGCCCACATTGCCACAATGGCTCCTCACATTATCTGCACTCAACCCAGATGGGCTGAGCCCTGCCCCCTGCTGCCACCAGCTGTCCTCTTCCTCTCCACTTGCAGCACCATTGAGAGACCACCCAGACCAATGTCGAAAAAACCCAACCCTCCAAAGGAGATTTGAAATACCTTGTTAGTCTGGGTCCCAGTGAAAACCTCCACCTCCATTCCCCTCCATCACATTTACTAGTCCTTGTCATACACATCCTGCCACCCCACCCCGCCACACACACCTCTTGGAAGCCATTAGCTGTCTTCTTTCAGGTCAATTTCCCAGTTATTTTCTTCTTTTTGTTAGATTTCCTGGAATGTCTGCTTCACCTGAGGCTCATTCTGCCTGCATTTCTAAAGCCTCTGTCTTGGCAATTGATCCCAGAACAACTTCCACCAGACGAAGTGCTTGGAATTTGGTCTGGCTTTGTCACATCTCTGTTTAGGTAGGAGGTGTAACCCTTTCAATAGTCTTGCCATCTCCTTCTCCTCCCCCAGGTCATCTGCTCTTGTACACATTGGCCATGGTCAAGGGCAAGACTAAACAGAGTTCTTTCTGCTCCAGAGGAAACAAGGAACATATATAGGGGCCAAATGTCACTGCTGTCATTGCCAGCCTTGCCTGCCTGCCTACCTGTACTGAAGCCTCTTCAGGAGGTCTGGTGTAAAGCAAATACCCTAATTCAACACGAATCACATTTGTAATTTAAGATTCTGAATGTGGGTCCAAAACACAACCTAGTAGAGGTTTGTAAGGGATGGTAAAACTTAGCAGCAGCCTGAATTTAAAAAGTTTGAGGGATTTTTTGGTTTTGTTTGTTTTTGTTCTAGGGATTAAACCCAGGATCACTCAACCACTGAGCCACATCCCCAGCCCTTTTGTATTTTATTTAGAGGCAGGGTCTCACTGAGTTATTTAGGGCCTCACTAAGTTGCTGAGGCTGGCTTTGAATTTGCAATCCTCCTGCCTTAGCCTCCCAAGCTGCTGGGATTACAGGGGTGCATTGTCTCAGCTGACCTCAGAGTTTTAATAACAGGATCCTGTGCAGTGTAATGTGGATATCAAAAAGTAGTGAGAACATATCTGTGTGACCAGAAGTTTGTTACCCATAGCAGGTAATATGGTGATACTGCTCAGACATGACAGTACTTGACATTATGACTACACTGGATACTGAAATACTGAAATCACCTGGGCATGGTGATGCATGCCTGAAATTCCAGCTATTCAGGAGGCTGAGGCAGGTGGATTGCAAGTTCAAGGCCAGGCTAGACAACTTGTGAGACACTATATCAAAATAAAAAATGGTTGGTGATGAAGCTAAGTCATAGAGTACCCCTGTTTCCAATCCCTGGCAAAAATGATTGAAATTATTTCATACTGATTGACATGTAGCACCATCCCAGTATCCTCCAAGGGCCTCTTTTTGTATCCCAATGACTCCCTGGACCCTGGGTCTCTCCACCATTCAGAAATAAGAGGGTCAGTGTCAGCCCTGATAGAAAACGTATAGCTTCTACTTCAGTATTCAGCCCATACTGATGGGTAATGTCCATGCTTTAATAGGTTATTAAGTATGCTGATATGCTAAATACTTGCATCGTCACCCCTCTATTCGATCCTGATGAGAGAGAACACACCAGTGGAAGCTGAGAGCAATAATCAGGAAAATCGCTTTATAAAAAGCAGCAATAAAAGCAAACCCTGTACTAAGTGCTTTATATACATTATGTCATTTAAGCCTCATTATGACTCTATGAGGCAGAAACCAATATTGCTTCTTTTTATGCTGGAGAAATTGAATCAAATTGAAGTGAAGCGACTTGCTCAAAGTTTCACAGAGTGGGATTCAGACCCATGCTACCCAATCTTCCAGCATAAAAAAATCAATAAAGACATGAAGTAGATAAATGGCTACCCAGGATCTGGGTGCTAGGGAGCAATGGCTTGCAAAGAGGTATAGGATTTCTTTAGAGTTGGAGTGAGGACAGTTTTCTAAAATTGACTGTAGTAAGTGTTGCCCAACTCTGTGAATGGACTAAAAGCATTGGATTGTACCCTTTGAATGAGTCAAGTGGATGGTGTGTGAAGAATGTATCAATGGGGGGGTCTGGCTGGGGAGTAGGAATGGCAGAGTGCGCTGTGTTCATCTAAGTGGAGGATGCTTCCAGGAAGAAGGAGCATCCTGTCTGGATGGGGGTCCTGAGGGCAAAATTTAGGTGAGTAGGAGGAAATCATAAGGGCAGGCCTGGCTCACCAGCAGGAAGAACGTTCCAGCACGTGAGTTTCTGTGCCGGCAGAGGCAGGGAGCCTGCAGGTGCAGCCCAGTTCACTTGGGAGCTGGGTGGGGAGTGCTTGGCAGGAAGGCTGGGGAGGGGAGTTCCACGGCAAGTGGAGAAGGGAGGAAGGGGTGATCTGAGGGATCTTCTACCTGTGTCTGCTGAGGGCCTGGAGGGAGAAGGACTGCAAAGTGGGAGAGGTGGCTTCTCCAGCCCTTTGCATCTGACACTGGTGCTCTGAGTGGGCCCTGTCTGCCAGGTTGCAGTCCTACCTATTATCCAGGTGGCCAGGAGGAGCCTGTGGGGCTGAAGATGGGAGTTTGGAACCTGTCTCCCTAAGACATGGGGGTACTTCTTCAGCAGCAGTTAGAGTCCCAGTTCCCATGCTGGCCCCTTCCCCTGCACACTGTCATAATTCTGAGGTCCAGTCCTGAGAGCAGAATGGGTTCAGTAAGGCGAGGACTTTGGCTCTTGGTGTTATTGCCTCTGATTAAATCTGGGAAATCCTGTTCACTTCTGGGGCTCTTCTCTGGGTTCTTCTGGAGTGTGCTGTGTTGTTGGGAAAGTGTGGATGTGGGAGAGGCGAGCAAGAGGGGGAATGTCCTTCAAGAGTCTGGGTGCCTGATCCTATTCAGTGGCATCTCAGGCCATCCCACCTGGACATTCCTAGTCCCTCCCTGCCTGGGGTATGACCAGTCAGCATCATGTCCCCATATGTGTAGAAGATAGGCACCACTGTGCCGTGACACACTGTAGCTGAGTGGTCCTTGTTGATGCCCCTCGATTGGGAGTGGCAGCTGATTCAGAACTGGCACTGAGGGTGGGGAAGGGAAGGTGTGAGCTTCCTGTCATAGCCATTCAGAACCCTGGAAACAGACTCCAACCCCTGTTTGTATGCAAACCCACAGGACATTTTGCCTCTTAGTCTGGCCTGTGAGTCACGTGTGGCAGAATCACTTATGTTCCTTGTGAGAAATACACTTGTCCAGGCCCCATCATAAATCAAATAAACCCAAATCTCTGGGAATGTGCATGCATAACAGGTTCTCTAGGTATTCTGAAAGAATGCTGAAGCATGGGAAACACTTCTGTAGGTACCTAAAGCTGAAATTTGAACTTTAAGGACTTTCTTACTTCTATTCCCTGTCTCCCATTGTTGCTGATAGGAAAACAGAATCCACAGAAACTAAGTGAATTATCCAAGGTCACATATCCAAGGTCACATAATCCAGAGAATTAATCTTGGTTGTTTTCTGGCCTAGGTCTACTCTCTTATCAATAGAGTATCTATCCATTTAGCCAAACCTTTGTTTGATCAAAGAGCAAAAGTATCTTGAATAGGGGTCAGGTGTTACACTGCATGAGAATTATGGATCTGGAACAGACTGTGCTTATTCTAGCCTCTGAGCTTTTGCTCAAGCTCTTCTCTTGATTGCACTGTTCTCTTCCCTGACTCTCATCCTTCTCTGACTTTCCCCTTTTCTATCTTCTCACATCTAACTCTACTTCAAGGTTCAGCAACCCAGTCCTCTCTGCCTTCCCGGAGTCCCTGAGCCCACTCATCTAGTTCTTCAGCATATTTTGTGTTGGAACCCAAGGGTTTGTTTTATATTTTCCTAATTAGAAATGACTAGGGCTCTCAGTCTCTTGGTAGCTACCATAATTGCCTTCTCCAAAGGCTAGGCCCTGATTAGGGGCTTAGGAAATCCAGATTGAAATCCAGATGATGAGCAGTGACTGCAGTACAGGCCAGTCAAGCAGCTAGCCACGTGGCTCTAGCAGGACAGCTTTGCTACAATCACATCAACACCACGTGTGACATGTAGCGCCTTTCTTACATCCAGTCTGTGGTCTCCTAGGTTTTCCAAACTGCACCAAGGCCTCTCCCACCAACCCACTGGATCATTTGTGAGGCCCTAAATGTCCTTCTTCTACTCGCTGTGGGCATAGACAAAACAAGAAAATAATGTAGAAATTCTGCTCTAACTTTGCAGCCTGCAGGCACTTTTGTCTTCTGCCAGCCCAGGTGGTTCGCGATTTTATACTCCATGCAGCCTTCATTAGATCAGTCCCGCAGTCTGGTGGGTGCGTCACGGTCTCCCGAAGTTCCCTGCCTCCTTCATAGCCTCCCTCTCAAAACTTCTTCAGCAGTTTCAGCAGTAAGGGGCTCTGAGAACCCAAGTGGGAATTTTCCAGATAATTCATATTTTCCTTACTATTAAAATAATTCGTTTGCACACTTGAACTCATTGGAGTCCTCTTGCCCTCAGTGAGGCTGGGTGCATGAGGCACTTTTCCTAAGAAGTCAAAGGGGGTCCACCGCCTGGGCAATATTTAGCCACTCTCGCCTCTGGAAAGCCCAGTTTGCATAAACTGTAATCTCTCAGGCACTTTCTATTGCAGTAACGCAGGACGTTTTGAGCTCTGTGTGGTTATTTCCCTCCCCTTCTTCAGGGAGCCAGAGTTGCTAGGCTTCTCTTTGACTCCTTGTCTCTGTCTCTTTGCCTCTCAACACCCCTCCCCCATAGAGTGCCAGGTCCTCATTTGTTCCATTCCTTGGTCACTTAGTGGAGACCTCAGGTGCCCTGCACAGAACCTTTTCCCAAGGCTTCACAGGTTCTATATCCTCGTCATGTTCCTTGATGTAATCTGGTTCTTTTTACGCCCATGGATTCTTCCAGCCATGTCCTGACCACCCCCTGGCCTCTTATAGGGTAGGTGCCAGATAACTAGCAGATTTGGGGGCCCACAGACAACATGAAGGAAGGCATCTATTTACAGAACACAGTGCTCACACATATTCAGGAGTTGTAGGCCACTTAGACATCCAAGACCAACCCAGTGGCCTTTTCCAGACTTTGGGGGCAGGGGAGGGATGCAGTTCTGCTCATTATGATTTTGAAGCTGACCTACACTGAACTTAAACTTCAGGGCCTGAACAATGAGTTGGGATATTTGCTAAGTTAAGTTTTAGCATCTACTCTGTGCTGGTCAGGTAACAGGGCATTTCCATACTTGTTGTCTTGTTGGATTCCCGTCTGTGATAGCCTGGGGAGATGATATTCTTAGCCCTATTGGTATATGTGAAAATGTTAAAATACAATAATAACATTAATGACTAACATTCATTAAAACACTCACAATGTACCAGTGTCCTAAGAACTATGTATGTATTAACTCATGTTTCCTTATAACAAACTATGACCTAGTTATTACAATTATTCTAATTTTACTTTATTTTTTAATAGATTTTTATGGTGGATTTACCCAGGGGTGCTTTACCACAGAGATGTATACCTGGCCCTTTAATTAATTAATTACTTTTTACATTTTGAGACAGAGTCTCACCAAGTTGTTTAGGGCCTTGACAATTTACTGAGGCTGGTCTCACACTTGTGATCCTCTTGCCTCAGCCTCCTGATTCTCTGGGATTACAAGCATGCACCACCATGCCTGGCAATTATCCTGATTTTAAAGGCTAATAAACTAAGGCACAGAAAAGATAAGAGATGGCCCAAGGTCACCCAGTCATTGAATTATTAATGAGGTAGTGCCTTATTTTGAACAGAGGCAGCCCAGGTCCCAGTATATGTAAATACTAAAATATTTAGATATAAAATGTTGAAATTTTCACTCACTCAAGTCACAAAAATCATTAGATGGCAGATACTGGGCTGGACACTAGAATTTCTTTCTTGCTTTCCTTCTTTTAATGAAGTTTAGTTGGTACATTATACTTATACATATTAGTGGAATTAATTGTTACATATTCATTCATGTGCACAACATACCTTGGTCAATTTCATTCCTTAGTATCCCCCCTTTCCTTTCTTTTCTACCTCCCTCTGGTCTCCTTCCCCTGCCCTCTGGGTCTCCTTTCAAATTTTATGAGATCCCTTTTTCTTTTTTCTCTATGCTTTCCACATGATAGAAAACATAGGACCCTTGAAATTCTGTTTGACTTATTTTGCTTAACACAATGTTCTGAAGTTACATCCATTCTTCTGCAAATAACATATTTTGTAGTATTTCTGACTCTGAATTCTGTGTTCTTTATAATATGTGTTCATTTATTCACAAGCAATAAACATTTGTTAAATTCTACTGTATGCCAAGCACTACACTATGTATGCATTGGGCATAAAATTGCTGCTCAAAAAGAGCTTGAATTCTAGAGAGGGAGATAGATCAAAGAACAAAGATCAATCTTTAGCATGGCTTTCATTCTCAGGATACCTATCTTCAAATCCAACATCCATAGAATGGCCATGGTGATATCAGTTCATTCTTTTTAAAATTGTTTTTGTAGCTGTAGATGGAAAGGATGCCTTTATTTTATTTGTTTATTTTTATGTGCTGCTGAGGATCAACCCAGGGCCTCACACATGCTAGGCAAGTGCTCTGCCACTGAGCTTCAGCCCCAGCCCTCAGTTCATTCTTGATGAGAGTGTTGTAAGGAGTACTGAATGGATTTATGGGTGCTATGAACCTAAAGTGATGTCCAGAAGTATTAGATGCAGTTACGACAGGTTTCTCTGTTCTATGACAGAGTGCCAATGGCCAAGGGAAGGCCCCCAAAGTAGTGTTTGAGGAACAGCCAGAGGACACCTGGATGGAGGAAGAGATAGGCAGGTTCCAGAGCATGCAGGGCCTTGAATTCCATGCATTAGGCCAAGATATATAGCAGAATGGGCTTGCACCAGGGGCTCTGAAGAGATAGTTGATCAGCACCTACATTTGTGCCACTTTTAAGGAAGACCAAGCTGGACGATCAACCTGTATACAGTCTAGTGCCCCCAGCTTGCAGCAAATGTTTTCTCTCTAGCTCAGGTTCACAAAACTGAGTAGCCACAGGGGGCCATCTGAACTCCTGGTCTGTTTTGAAATAAACTCAACCCTCCCTCAGTTGTCAGCAGCCTTTGGCTCCACCTGGCAACAGCTGCAGGTCTTCATGTCCCCAGGTAACCCCATGGCCTCAGGCAGTGGCCCAGGAGGAATGAGGGTATTGGACTTTTGGAGCTGACTTCTGTAGTTTGGAGAAGAGGTGGGTGGGGAGAGAGGGGGTGAGGAAGGCATGGCACCAGACTGCTGGGTAGTCTGAGACCAAAGGAGTCAGACCCAGGATCTGATGACAGTATCTTTCAAACAGCTTGAGATGTTTCAGTCTGTCTCCAGGGATTGTTTTTATAAAATTGTGTTTTCCAGCTTGGGCCAGACAAGCCAGTGTCAGTTTTTAACCTCTGAAGGTTTGGGTTGGTTGTTCTGTATCTTCTTTTTTTCCAAGGTCACCTGCTTTGGTCACAGGACCTGGGGACTCCAAGAAGAAAACGAACAATCATTCCTCACATTTTTATAACAATCTGATTTAAAAACAATCCTCATATTCACTGGATTCTGAAGAATTCTTGGAAGGTGGGCAGGGCAAGCAATTGTAGGGTCATCATTTCTGATTTTACAGATGAGCAGGTCAAGGCAAAGACCTGGGAAGGCACGTGCCCAGAGTCACACAGCTGGGAAACTAGGACTCTGTATTAGTTTTTATGCTGGATAACAAATCGCCACAACATGACTCATTTAAAACAGCACTTACTCATTATCTCATAGTTTCTTTGACCAGAAATCCAGGCCTGGCTTAGCTGAATCCTCTGCATAGGGTCTTCCAAAGTCAAAATCAAGGTGTTAGCCATGACTGGGATCTCATCTGGAGGCTAGACTAAGGGACAACGTGCTTCCTGGTTCACGTGGCTGTCGGCAGAGCTCAGTTCCTCACAGTTGTGGGATCCACGGCAGTTTGCCTCTTCAGAGTCAGCAAGGGGAGAGAGAGTGTTCTCTAGCAAAATGGTGTTTTATATGCTATCAGGAAATCACAAAAGTGACCTCTTGTCCCCTTTGTAATATTCTATTGGTTAGAAGTAAGTCACAGGTCCCACCCACATTCAAGGAGAAGGGACATGTACACAGGGGCATGAACGCCAAAAGGTGGAGATTATGTTGCCATTTAAAGTGGGTTTGCCCTAGATTCCAATCCAGCACTGTCTGATTCCAAATGCAGTGATCTTTCCCCTGGATCACCGGGTTAGCCCCTAGGGAGGTGTGGCATCCATTTCTGCTACTCTCAAATGTAAGCACAGCATTCAAAGGTGCATTTGTGGAGCAGAGAGCGCAGTAAATCTAAGGAGACTGCTCTGATTTGAAACCTAGGTCCTGGGTCACACAGCCTTGGTTCCTTACCAACTAACTTATGGACACACCCCAAATCTCTTTTTAAAAAAAATTTTTTTATTATTACAAAGCTCTTGACATATCATATTTCATACATTTGATTCAAGCGGATTATGTACTCCCATTTTTACCCCATATACATATTGCAGATTCACATCGGTTACACATCCACATTTTTACATACTGCCATACTAGTGTCTGTTGTATTCTGCTGCCCTTCCTATCCTCTACTATCTCCCCTCCCCTCCGCTCCCCTCCCCTCCCATCTTCTCTCTCTACCCCATCTACTGTAATTCATTTCTCTCTCTTTTTTTTGATAGAAAACAATTCAGCGCTTCTTGAGATGGAAGGTTGTTTTCAGACAGTTTCCTGCAAGCGCCTCCATCCCCCACCCCAACTTTTTATCTCCCCAAAATAAATAAATAAATAAAACAAAACAAAAAAAGAAGAATGCAAGTCTTTCCAGTTTAGAAGAGTTCAGCTCTTATCCTGACAACATTCAAATTACTAACAGAGGCAAAGGGAGTCATACTGATTTTTGCTTCTTTTGCCTTTGTGGGGAAGTCCCATTATTTGGATCCTATTAAGGACTGTCGGGGAAGATGTGGCCTTAGAGGAAATGGGTTAAAGAGAGCTCTTTACATTTCCCAGCCAGGGCCGGAAGCTCTCTAGGACAGCTTCTTCAGCTTAGGCTTGCCTGCCCAGAAGCCCTGTAGCTCTTTGCGGAGGCCTGTTCTGCACTGACAATGAGGGCGACCTCACTATTCATTTCATTCATTCATTCATTTAGTCAGTTGGTCAGATAACAAGTATTTATTGAGCACTTCTTTGTGTAAGGGACCATCCTAGCTATTAGCCACACTGAGATCAACCTCCCTATAGCAAGAGGATCATGGTGAAGACTCACACAAGAAAACAATCACAGGCTGCATAAACATGTTTTCTTGTTATTTGTAGTTTTGTTGTTGTTGTTGTCACAAAATAAATTTGTGATTGACACACAGTGGAAGTTGGGAGTCGAATTGTGGCCAGTAGAGACAGGGAAGTTTTGGAGCCAGAGGAATGGAGAGAGGTTGGTTAATGTATAATTGTTTTAATCGAGGTATACTCTGAGTCTGGGAGACTGTCTGATGGGATCAGGAAAGAGATGTGCTTGCTCAGTATTGCAAACCCAAAGCTTCTAGGACCAGGTAAGTGAATCAAACAGGTGGACACAAGGAACAGCAGAACTTGTGCCAAACTGCAGGGCATTGTAATATAGAAAAATAAAACACCATGTGGTCCTAATAAACATGGCCCACAAGCTGCCAATCTGTGACCCCAGCTTAGACAAAGGAAGTAGTGTTTATTCTAAGATGGAAATGATAATAGCAAACACTTGTATAGAGATTACTGTGTACTGGTACTCTTGAAAACAATTTAAATGTTTTAACTCATTTAATTTCCATAACAAGCCATAACAATTAGGAAACATAGGTTTCCATAACAATTAGGTAAGCACATTTATTAGCACTATTTTATAGATTAATAAACAGAGGCCCAGAGAAATTAGATAATTTGCCTATGGTCACACAGCTAATAACCACAACTGGAATTTAAGTTTAGGCAGCCTGGGTTCAGAGCCCATGCTCCAAACTACCATATTCTCAGCATCTGCTAAAAGATGACTATTTGAAAGGTGGTCAGATAGTGGGAAAGTAAGTCATGCAGAGGTGGCAGCATGTGCAAATATGGAGGCCTGAAAAATCTGAGGGATTCCAGAGTCTGTAAATAGTACAGTATTTCTGAAAGTGCAAGTACGTGTTTTGAGGTAATGATGAGGGGCATGGGTGGAGAAAGATAAGGAGATGGAAGGAGAGAAATTAGTCCAGAAATAAAGATCATATACACTCATATGCTGTGCAAAGGATTTGTCCATAGAAGGGACATTTTGAAGCACTTGGTATATGCCAGTCATGTATTGTATTAAGGACAGAGATAGACCTGGGTGCAAGGGCTAGGGGTGTAACTCTGTTGTAGAGCACTTACCTTGCATGCTCAAGGCTGTGGATTCCATATCCAGCAATGCAAAACTTAAAAAAAAAAAAAGACCTAGGCACAAAGCGTTTGAGGGTTCAGAGAAGAGGCATCAAACTCCTCAGCATGAGGGAGTCTGGGAACAGAACGCTTCCCACAAAGTGATAGGATTGACCTAAGGGTTAAATGATGAGCAGAAGTTGGCTGTTCAAAGGAGAATGGAGAGACCATTACAAAAAAGAGGCATCAGGGCAGGCAAAGGCATTTCTCAACTCCTGATAAAAATTGCCTTCCAGGCTAGGGATGTGGTTCAAGCGGTAGCGCGCTCGCCTGGCATGCGTGCGGCCCGGGTTCGATCCTCAGCACCACATACCAACAAAGATGCTGTGTCCGCCGAGAACTAAAAAATAAATATTAAAAAAAATTCTCTCTCTCCTCTCTCACTCTCTCTTTAAAAAAAAATTGCCTTCCTCCTGGTCTCAAGTTTTCCTGTTCCTTTCTCTCCTTCCTTCCTTCCTTCCCTCCTTCCTTCCTTTCTTCTCTAACTCTCTCTCCCCCCTTCCCTGCCTCCCTCTCTCTCTCTTTTTGAGATGGGGTCTTGCTATGTTGCTCAGTGTCACAGTGGTTCTGAACTGTTAGGCTCAAAAGATAGATACATGCAGGACTGCACTAGGGAGTGATGCTACACTGTGTACAATTAGAGAAATGAAAAGTTGTGCTGCATTTGTGTACAATGAATCAAAATGCATTTTGCTGTCATATATACCTAATTAAAATAAATTTAAAAATTTTAAAAAGAAAATAAATCAATAAGAATTAGTTATGAGAAATAAAGAAGAACCCTCTCAATCTGACATTACCCAGATTACAGTCACTGAAACTGGAGTTAAAAAAATCAAAAGAAAAAAAATTTCCTTCTTCCTCAGCCTCCCTGGTAGCTGGACTGCAGGTGCATGTGATCTGCTCTCTTGCCTGGCTTCACCCTCCCTTTATCCTCTCACCTATTCACGTATCACAGCGGAGACTTTGAAAAATGCCAGAGAAGAATCTGACAAGAGTTGCTGCACAGGACTTCTACTTTTCGTAAATCTCACAAAGGCAAGGGGCAGGGAGATAAAATTGGGGGTTAGAATAACTTGAGTTTAGGCTCAGGCACTTTATCAATGTTAACTTCATTTAACTCCAATTTTCACTTCAACATTGCCAACATTTTTTTCCAATTCCTTTACCCTATTTTATAGATGAGGAAATGGAGGTTCACAGAAGCATATTACGTGCTTGAAATACAGTTAGTAGGTGACATGTTGTGGCATTTAAACCCGGGACTATCTGGACCAAACCTGTGCTCTTGTGTTCTCAGCCTCCAAGAAACTTCTTTGAACTGAGGGCATACTAACTTCATAATGTAGCTAAAATTCATTTATTGCAACCTTGATCAATAATTCTAATTAGAATTAATCTCATTCTTCTGACCCTTGGGTTCCTCAGCCTCACAGCAAGGCGGTGGTGGAAATGACTATTGTTCACCAATATCCACTTCCTTTCTACTGTAAGTAATTCAAGGGTCTTGTACTTCTGTGCTCCCTTGGAGTTAGATGTGGCCTTAGGTCTTGCTGCCATATCTAATGAAATATGAGTGATAATGATGTGTATCACTTTAGGATGGAAGCATTGAAAAGATAATGCTATTCTCTCTTTTCTTTTCCATATTATTGGACAACATTCCAAATGGTAGTACCACCACTGATC
Source organism: Ictidomys tridecemlineatus (assembly GCF_052094955.1). Classification (NCBI taxonomy): domain Eukaryota; kingdom Metazoa; phylum Chordata; class Mammalia; order Rodentia; family Sciuridae; genus Ictidomys; species Ictidomys tridecemlineatus. The sequence continues at coordinate 83,648,052 of NC_135493.1, forward strand.
TGGGTTTCTGAGTGAAGATGATATGTACCAGAGTCATCTACTGGCCAGCAATGAGCATATAGAATTAAAATACATAGAAATGCTGGGCACTGTGATGCACACCTGTAATCCCAATGGCTTGGGTGGCTGAGGCACGAGGATGGCAAGTTCAAAGTCAGCCTCTTGTCAAGGCCCTAAACTACTCAACAAGACCCTACCTGAAAACAAAATACAAAAAAGGGCTGGGGATGTGGCTCAGTGATAAAGTGCCCCTGAGTTCAATCCTGGTACCAAAACTAAATAAATAAAATACAAACATATTATGTGTAATATATACGTATATATCTTCATTGTCTATCTCTCTATACACACGTACACTCACACACTCACACACACACACACACACACACACATCCACTAACACACATATTTTCATTAGTTGAAGTCATTGAAATTCTGAGGTTGCTATTATAGTCCGAGCAGTAGAGAAGCTAATGCTCTCTATCTCATGGAATTGTTGTGAGGTTCAGTAAAATAACAGAAGTGGAAGTGCTTTATAAACTCTGATTCTGGGTGCCCATGCAATGTATTATTACTTGCCAATACATTCCATGGAATATACTGAGCTACATTCTATGCAATATCCCTATACAAAAAGGATATTTCCAGAAACTTGTATTTTGTTACATCATAGGCAGATATTTACTTGTTCGCATAGCATTCTTGTGTGGGAGACTTCCCTTTTATGGAGAAGGAGGGAACCAACCCTGACAACTGAAGGTGGTTTCTCAGAGGCTATAGGGATGTGACAATCAGCCACTCTGATCAAACTTGTTGCAAATTCCAATTTTTTTTTCTATCTAGGCTCAATGACTCAATTAGAGGAACCCAACCCTACTCTTCCCAGATAGCAACTCTGCATTCTGCCTCTCGCAGTAAAGGCTGCTGATCCTAGGGCTGATAGTTTCAATCCAATAACCCCTCCAGAAGTGGACATGCAAGCATTGGCCTGCAAGGGCTAGTCATGACATTATCATGTGAGGGGGCTTGGATGGTTTATAACCATGGGAAGAAAACCAGCCCTTCCTCTGGCCTAGTAATCTCACTATTTGACCTGGTAAACCCACTCCTGAGAGTTGATCCTAAGGAAAAATGATCAATGGAAAAAAGAATATATATATATATATATATATATATATATATAAATTCACATACAGAAATACCTAAAATCAACAATAGGGTGAAGACTATATAAACTTAAAGTATTAGGAAAACTATGCAGAAATATGGAATTATATATTAGAGGTGAGAACACAGATGTGCTGGAAAGTCAAATCAGTAATCTGAGTTCACTTGATCCATAAGTAGTAAAGCTGAAGTTCAAATTCAAGCAATGCAGCATCAGAATTTGCAGCTGCTCTAGTCTGCTGGGGCTGTCATTATAAAATACTATAGATTAGGGAGAGCATGCTTAAATAGCAGAAACTTATTTTCTCATAGTTCTGGAGGCTCAAAATCCAAGATGAGGGTTTGGGCAGGGTTTAGTTTCTGGTGAGACTCTTTTCAAAAATGTTTTCATTGGTGCATTATAACTATACATAATAGTGGAATTCATTAGGACATATTCATACACGTACATTACATAATTTAGTCAATTTTATTCTCTAACACATCCTCTTTTCCTTCTTTCCCCATCACCTGATCCTCTTCCTCTCAGAAGACTCTTTCTTGTTGGATTGCAGATGGCTGCCTTCTTGGTGTGTCTTCACATAGTGGGGTGAGTAAGAGATCTGGTGTCTCCTTCTCTTAAAATGACACAAGTTATCAGATTAGGGCTCCACTCTGATCATCTCATTTAACCCTGATCATCTCCTTAAAGGCATCAATACAGAACATGGGGTTTAGTGATTTAATAGGGGGGGCACAATTCATTGTTTTGCCCCTAAGATTCATGTCTTTATAGCATGAACAATGTATTCATTCCATCTCAGCCACAGGAAAACTCTTAACTCATTCAAGTATCCACTCTAAATTCTAAGGTCCAAAATCTCATCTAAATATCACTTAAGTCAGAGATGGGTTAGACTTGCGATATGATTGATCCTGAGGAAAAATTCCCTCCTACTGGAAACTTGTCAAGGCAGACAAGATCTGTACTTCCAAAATGTAATGGCAGGACAGCAATATAATAGATATTTTCATTTTAAAAGGAATAAATAGTAAAGAAGGAAGAGGATAAAGGGTCCCAAGTAAATCTTAAATTTAGCAAGGTAAATTTCATTATTTCTTAAAGCTCAAGAATAATCCTCTGGGTGGGAGTATAGCTCAGTGGTAAAGCACGTCCTTAGCAAACACGAAGCCCTTGGTTAGAAAGAAAGAGGGCTAGGGAGGAGGTAAGGAAGAAAGGGAGGAAGAGAGAGAAAGAGAAAATCCTCCTCTTTGGATTGAAACCACTGGGGTGGTGGGTGCTTCTACCCCCATGGTTCTGGTCAGAGGCTGTCTGAACTGTTAAAACTGAGGCGATGACCCCACCCTTTGAAACCAAGGAGGCACACCTATGATCTCTGTGTTGCCTTTGGGGTCATTCTTCCCTATTCTTGAAGAACAGCGCACATTGATAGCCAAATAGCTCTATGGTCTGGTTCTGTGGTGTGTAAAAGGTCTGGCCTTCAGGAACAGGTTCCGTTCTCTTCAGTCTCAGCTGACAGTGTTTCTGCTGGTCTAATACCATCTCTGATCCTGATGTCTGTTAAAGTCATTGATTAAACCCATGAATTGCACTCATGATCTCTATATCAAATGGTCATTCAGGCACACACTTAGTGTTTTTCTTCAGAAAAAGCTTTCTCATTTCTTGCAATATGGATAGGTAGAAAATTTTCCAAGTCTCCAAGTTATGGTAACAATTTATTCTTCAATTCATCTCTGTCCTCTCACCTTTTACAATAAAGAATAAGGAGGACCCAAGGTATACCTTCAATATCTTGCGTAGAAATCTTCTCTTCTAGATATCTAATTTCATTATTCACAAGTTCTACCTTACATTAGAACACAATTCAACTGCAGTGGTGCACACCTGTAATCCTAGCTACTCTAGAGGCTGAGGCAGGAAAATCGCCAATGTGAGGCCAGCCTCAGCAACTTATTCAGACCCTGTCTCAAATAAAAAGAAAAAAGACTGGGATGTAGCTCAGTGATAGAATGCATCTGGGTTCTGGGTTCAATCCCCAGTGCTTCAAACATAACCAAACAACCTCCCACCATCACAGAATAAACAAACAAAAACAACTAAGCCTAGTTCTTTGCCACTTTATAGGGATTAATTTTCTTCCACTTTCCAATATCTTATTTCCATCTGGGACCTCACCAGAATCACCTATAATGTCCAGTTTACTAGGATGCACTTCTACTACCCAGTTCCAAAGCTGCTTCCCCATTTTTAGGTATTAGTAACAGCAGTACCCTAGTTCTTGGTATGAAAATCTTTAGGATTCTCTAGAAAAATAAAACCACTAGGAGATATATCTGTATCTGTATCTATGGCTATATCTATACCTGTATCTCTATCATCAGTTTGGTTTATATGATTATGGAGGCTAAGAAGTCTCATGCTCTGACATCTACAAACTGGAGACCCAGAGAATCAGTGCAGTTCTGATTCTTCGGTCTGAATCCAAAGACCTGAGAACCAAGAGAGTCAATGGTGTAAGTTCCAGTCCAAGAAATGGCAGACTTGAGATCCATGAAGAGCAGATGTTTTAGGTTGAATCAAAAGGCAGGAAGACTTTTGGTTGTATTCAAGGTCTTCAAATGATTGGATGAGGCCCACCAACATTAGTGAGGGAAAGATGCTTTCCTAAGTCTATTTATCCAAATGTTAACTCACCACAAATTCCCTCACAGACATACCCAGTATGTTTGACCAAATGCATGAGCACTCTGTGGCCCAGTCAAGTGGACACAAATTAACATCAGGATGGGTTTAGCCATGGGGTATTTTCTCATGCCTGCCTTCCTTGACCTTGATTAAATGACCTTTTGTACGACTTTGTTAATGGTTTTAGTGTTTACTTTTATTTTCTCAGGCTTCTAAAAATGATTATTGAATTTCCATTGGGAATGCCTTCCTTCAATTCAATCTCCACACTACTGCCACAGAAGACTTTTTCAAGTATAAACAAAATCTGCGCTTTCATGATTAAAATATTTTGATGTTTTCCTACATTCTTGGAAACCTCTAGCAGGGACACTAGACCTTCTATGATCATGTTCCTGTCAACCTCTTTAGCTTCCTGACCCACTTCTGCTATACTCTAGTCATCTCTAAAAACTTGTATTTCTCCAAATAGGGTGCATGCCATCTCTGTCTCTTATGATTTTTCTCATGTTTATCTCTCAGATGATGTCCTGCGTTTATTGGAATAATCTTCTCTGTGAAGTTCTCCATAACTTTCACTCTGGATTAAGGGGTTGTCACTTTGTGTACCACAGTTTGTTGAATTTGTATATATCATCACACTTTTCTCCATATTTTTTTATTATTTTCTTTTTAGTCATCTACCTTCCCTTCAGACTGAATGCTTCTTGAGAGAAAATTCATAAAAACCCAGGGAAAGCACCCAACAATTTACTCAATATATGGTTGTTGAATAAATGAGTTGCTTTTGCAGCAATAAATTATATAAAGTAGTTATTGTCAGGCGTGGTGGTGCACGCCTATAAACCCAGCAGCTCAGGAGGCTGAGGCAAGAGGTTCACAAGTTCAAAGCCAACCTCAGCAACAGTGAGGCGCTAAGCAACTCAGTGAGACCCTGTCTCTAAATAAAATACAAAATAGGGCTGGGGATGGGGCTCAGTGGTCCAGTGCCCCTGAGTTCAATCCCTGGTTACCCCTACCCTGCCCCCTAAAAGAGAAGGTATTGTCATTATTTTGGGAAAAAATAATGAGAACCACACTTAAAGTGATGACAGTTGGAGAGGTAGAATCAACAGAAGAGTAAGGAGAGAGAGGAGTCAAGGGTGACTGGGTTCTTGACTGAGAACATGGGCGGGGCAATAATGTAAGGTAGTAAGGGAGTGCAGGGTGGGGAACTTACTTGGGGAGATAGACATGTGTGCTTAGTACAGAAGTATAAGTGGCACTAGTAAGTCGAGGTAGGAATGTCCAGCTTGCATTTGGGAACACTAACCAGAGCTTGAGTCTGAGCTAAGGAGACCAAAATTAGAGAAGATGGTTACTGTTGGGAGGATGAGAATGGAAAGAAAGTCTGCAGAGAGACAATTATTGGAGAAAGAATCATAAGAAAAACTTGCACTGAGTGGGCCATATACCACCCACTATTGGTCTTAAGTGTTTGCCTTAAGTCCAAGATCTAGGTATTTTCCTTTTTAACATCAAACTGGACACTGGCTTTGAGAGGAACACAGGGCCTACAGACCTACAGAGCAAAACAGCTGCTGAGTCCTTAAAGAAGCCTTTATGTGTGTGTGGTATGCAGTGCTGGGAATGGGACCTAGAGCCTTCCACATACTAAACAAGTGCTCTATTACTGACCTATATATCCCGCTCCTTCTTTTACTTCTTAATTTTTAAGTTATCTTTAAGTTTTAAAAATATTCTTTAATCTAATGTATGAAACATGATATGTCAAGAGCTTTGTAATGTTTTGAACAACCAATAAAAAATTCTTTAATTTTAAATTATTTTTATACTTTTAAAAATATTTGTTTCTAGTTTTCATTGACACAAAATAATTGTACATATGTATGGGTTGCAGGGTGATAATTAGATATATGTGTAAAGATCAAATCAGGGTAATTAGCATTTCTATCTCCTTAAACATTAATCATGTCTTTATGTTAGGAAGCTTTGAACTCCTCTCTTCTAGTTTTTGGTGTTTAGTTGTCAATGGACTTTTAAAATTTTGTTTATTTATATGTGGTGCTGAGAATCAAACCCAATGCCTCACACATGCTAGGCAAGCACTGTACCACTGAGCCATAACACCAGCCATCTTCTATTATTTTTGTAATATACTTGCAACCTCTTTCTCCTCTGTCCCAAGTATCCACAGTATCTTCCCTGTACTGAGTTGAGTTCTTCTGGACCAGGTTCTGTTAATATTCAGCCTTGCCCATTGCCTGGGGAGCTGACACATACTAGAACATGGAGTGGAAATGACGCATTTAAACTCTAGGACTTAGGGGGAAAGTCTAGCTTCCCTATATCTAAGGCAAGAAGTCAGTTATCCAGTCATTTCCTTTAGTATAAAAATTGAAAATGACATAAATGACTACTAGGACCAGAAAGTGAGAGTCAGAAATATGGTTAATTGTTTACTAATGATTTGATTATCCAGAGATGACCCAAAACTCCAATGGCTACACAAGCTAATGCTGTTCATGAGAAGGTCAAAAGGCTCTTCAGAGAGTATCATGCTTAGCTCTTGGTTGCTTACTTGGCTAAATGTAGGCAAGCTCTTTTGATTGCCCTGTGAGTGGTTATGGTTTCTAAGCAATGATGAGAATTAAAATTTCACACTCTCATGCTAAAGTTTATAAGGTTCTATTTCCAGATCACTATTTCCAGAGATCCTCCAGCCAAAGGATCCCAGAATGCCATTGGGAGCGTTTTTTAAGATTATTTTTTTAATTTATATATGACAGCAGAATGCATTACAATTCTGATTACACATATAGAGCACAATTTTTCATATCTCTGGTTGTATACAAAGTATATTCACACCAATTTGTGTCTTCATACATGTACTTTGCATAATAATGTCCATCACATTCCACCATCATTTCTAACCCCCATTGGAAGCTTTTGTAGGAACTGTTTGGATTAAAATTTCTCTATTCTCACATGGAAAACTAAATTCTAGAGACCCTGGATGGAAATTCAAGCCTAGAGAATATTGTAAAAGACGAACAAAGACTCCCCAAAGGCGTGAGAAAAGCCCTGGACTTGAAATTAGGAGACCAGAGTGCACTTGGACAGACAATCCATTATAGTTGTTTGACTCAGTTTAAATCAATTAACTAATTTTAACTCCAGTTCCCATTTCTGCAAAACAGCAATACCAATAACTACTAGTTGTAATTAATCAAGTAACATGTGCAAAGGATCCAGTATTCGGCAGCTGATAGGAATGAGTTGTTGAATCTGAATGTGCTCCTTAAAACTGCTGCCCAACTCTTTTTAAGAGTCCTGGAGAGCCTTTCAAGGTCTCTTAATTCATCTTTAAAATTTTTAGGAAAGGGACTTGAGGATGTAGCTCAGGGGTAGAACATTTTCCTTGCATGTACCAGGCCCTGGGTTCAACCCCCAGCAAAAACAAACAGACAAATAAATAATTCAGGGCAATATTTTCAATTATTTGAATGGTACCATGGCATATTATCCTTTCTCCACCTATCAAAAGCCTACTCATAATTGAGAACCCAATTCAAGTGTCAACTTTATTGCAAATCTTCTGCAAATGTTCTTTAGATCTAATCTGGGGACTTAGGGAAGGTTTTCTGCAGGAAGTGATGCTTGAGCTGAGATATAAAAGCCAAGTGGAAATACCCTGTGGGAAAGGAGGGGAGACTGTATTTGGGATAGAAGAGACAGTATACAATAAATTTCATGACATTACATTATACAAAGATATCTACATTACTTTGCAATTGGTAGTTTTGTAATTCAGGCTACTTGGAAGGCTGAGGCAGGAGAATTGCAAGTTCAAGGCCAGCCTGTGCAACTTAGGCCCTCTCTCAAAAAAGGGGGGGTTGGGATATAGCTTAGTGGTAGATTACCCATGGGTTCAACCCTAATACAAAACCCAAAACCAAAACAAACAAACCAAAGGGGAAAAAACACCCCCCAAAAGCAAACAGGAAATGTAGTTTATTAGGAAAACCAGAAGGCCAGTGTGATTAGAGCAGAGAAGGACAAAAACTTGACAAATAGGGCAGTAGCAAATGGTGTACTGTCGTGTAGTTGGTACAGTACACAAAGATCCTCATGAAGGGGGCCAGCCTGTGTCTGCCTGCTAAACCACATACACATGGAGCTGTGTCCACCCAGAAGTGGTAGTTTTTCTAATTTGTCCACCTTGCTTGAATTTTCAGAAAGAGACCAAAGGCTAACAGCATCCTTTATAAGGCCACGTATGTTCCATCTCCCACTTACCATACTGTCCTCATCTGGAACCTTCTCCCATTCTCTTCTTTGAGCTCCAGCCACACAGGCCTTCTGAATCTTCAGGACCTTGTCCATTTTTACTTGTTATATTGGGTTTCACTATCATGAACCCAGCTCAATGTTTGGCATACCACTGAGGCTTGAGGAGTGTGCTCTAGTGTCCAATCAATGAGGTAAGGCTGATTTGACTTCCTTTAAGTCAAATTGGGTTAGGCCTGCCCTGGTCTTCAGCTAGGGAGGCTGGCACAATGCCCATTTTCAAGTGCTGGGAGCAGTGAACCTTGATACCTATGCATGGCAGAGAGGGGACACTTTCTCTCTCTGGGGCCTCTAGAATCTATAGGGATTGACAAGGTCACAGGACTTTTTCATATAGGCAATACTGATAGTGTTCTAAAACAGAGTTGAAAGCAGAGAGGAATGTGATTATTTCAGATCTTCCTCTACCTCAAAATCCAGGAGAGCTTTCTCTGAGGCCATATCACAGCTCCAACAAGAGTTAGCCCATCGAAGGGGAATAATAGAAATCCACTGGCTTAGACAAAGGGAAACGAGGGAGGGGAATAGGAAAGACTGTAGAATTCATCAGTCATAACTTTCCTAACTTTGTATTTGTATACATGACCAGGGTAAGTCCACATCATGTACAACCAAAAAAGTGGGATCCTAAAGAGAATAAGTTATACTAAAAGAAGAAGTTATACTCTATGTATGTGTATTAATATGCATACATGCATACTGACATATATTCTATGCATTCATATTCATACATAGAATATATATACATATATACACTTACATATACACTCTACTGTCATTAGTAACTAAAAAAGAACAATAACAGAAAAGCTCATCAGCCTGAATTTCCGCAAAAAATTATAAGTTCCTATTGAAACAACTTGTTTCACAGATATTTATTGAACACCTACAAAAAATGAATAAGACAGGAATGATATCAGATTCTGTAAAGCCTATGCTTCAGCGCCACATTTAGAAATCTTTCTGGTGCCATCTTATGGGGGAACTGTGCCTTTTAAATGGGCTAAATTCTCATTGTCAGCTTCTATAGCAACCTCCATGGTCCAAGGAGAGGGACTCTGAGGTCAGCTTTCCATGGGTCCAGATTTCAGTGTAGTCCACCATTCATGAGCTGTGTAACCTTGGGCCAGATACCTTTTCTGATTTTTAATTTTCTCACCTGTAAATAAAAATAACAACACTTACAGATTTGATATGAAGATTGAGAGATAACATATGACATGATGTAGCCCAATCAGTGCCAAGTCAATAAATATTTTCATAAAATATACCCTACTATCTTAGTCACCTTTTTTGCTGCTGTGAACAAAAGACCTGGCAAGAACAATGTTAGGAGGAAATGTGTTTTTGTGGGCTCACAGTTTCAGAGTTCTCACTCCGTTCTTCAGGATTCAAGGTAAGGCAGGGCATCACGGTGGAAGAGTTGCACCAGAAGAGAGAGGGAGGGGAAGAGAAGGGAAAGAGCCCCCTCACCAAGGACAAAATATAAACCCCAAATCCATGCCTCCAATGACCCATCTCTTCCAGCCACACCCAATTTGTCTATAGTTACCACACCTACCAGAGGGTTGATGCACTGATGAGGTTAAGACTTTCATAACCCAATCACTTCACCTCTCAACTTTCTTGCTCTGGTTCACACATGAGCTTTTGGGGGACATCTCACATCTAAACCGTAACACCTACTCTTTTGTTTTATGGGAAAGGAATTTTGAAAAATAAGACATGAGGGCTGGGGCTCAGGCTCAGAGATAGTGCACTTTCCTGGCATGTGTGAGGCACTGGGTTCGATTCTCAGCACCACATATAAATAAATAAAATAAAGGTCTATCAACAACTAAAAATAACATTAAAAAAAGAAAGAAAAATAAAACATGACTAAGAAATAGGCCCATTTTTCAGGAACTGAGAATAGTAATCAGAGGAAATGTCATGGTTATGGAAAATGTTTCTTATCTATCATGGCCCTATTCAGGTTTGCTATCTTCTTGAGATAGCAACTGTTTTATCTTGGTGTTCCCCAGTTGACCCCAGTTCCTAGCATAATGCCTGGGAGTGCTGCAGACACAGGAAAATTGTCTTATTAAATTCCATACATCCAGGGTTGGGCAGAGTACCTAGAACTCAGCATTCTTATTACATGCATGAATTCATTTCATCCTCACAACAGCCCTCTTACTTGGTGCTATTATTATCCTTGATATTAGATGAAGAGGCTGAGGCACAGAGAATCGCCAAGCTAGTTAAACGGTAGAGTGAGTATCTGAACCCAGGCTGTCTGGATCAGGGCCTGCATCCTGAACGCCTGTTGAATGAATACAGCTACAAGAAAACATAAATTATAATCATATAAAAGAAGGATTCCATTATGTACTTGTACTTAATATGATAGCCTCCATCTCCAAAATTAAATACAATTCTATTCTTTGTAAATTCAATACAAAATCCCAGTTTGACCAGCACGTTTGATTTGAAAAGGAGAAAGGACAAATTAACTCACACTGTGCATTACGGGTTCTTGCTGCTCTGAGCATCTTGTGGTGACTGACCCATTTTGATGTGCCAGGAACCCCTTTTGTTGTGCCAATAACCACCTCCTAAATTGTGATATATATACTTTTAGGTTTTTCACATACTGTTTTTTTCTAAACCATGGAGGGCTGGTAAATACCCCTTAGTAGATCCCATCCTACCCACCTACAACTCACACCTGCACTTCCACCCTCAACCCCAACAGCAAGGTCAGAAAGACACTTGGTGTCCTCTTCTGGGGGTTGGGGTAGTAGCATGCTTTGGGAGGACCAGGGAGCCATTTCCAGGAAATAACTCATGTCAAATCCTATCAATTCTGGTGGTAAGAATGGGGGTCTTTTTCTGAAAATAAAAATTAGACCTATTTATCCAGGAGAGTTTCCTGAAGGCTTGATGTGTGAAGAGATGGAATAAAGTTTCTGGTGAACTTTAGAAGGGGGCTGAGCAGATATTTCCTTCACGCAGTTACATTTTACATAAAATTTAGAATTGCAGGTTATTAATGACAAGAATTTGCCCTTTGTTATGGTTCATTCCTGAAATGTCCTCTAAAAGCTCATGTGTTGAAGGCTTGGTCACCAGTGCAGCAATGTGCAGAGGTGGAGCTCTTGGAAGTGCTTGGATCATGAGAGCTCTGAGCCTATCAGTGGATTAATCTATTGATAGCTGAATGGTCTACTGTGAGGGGGTAGAATCTGCATGCAGGTGGGCATAGTTGGAAAAGGAGGTCACTGGGGACATGCCCCTGGGGACTATAGCTTGTCTCTTTCCCCTTCCTCCCTCTGTCTATCCTGAACAGCCTTCCTCTGCCATTCCCTTCTGCCTAGATGTTTTATCTCACCTTAGGCCCACAGCAATGGAATTGACTGAAATTTCTGAAACTATGAGTCAAAATAAATCTCTTCTTTAAGTTGTTTTTGACAGGTGTTTTGGTTACAGTGATGAAAAGCTAACACCACTCATTGAAGATTATCTAGATGCAGACACATTATACATTACCTCATTTGGATATCATCATAATTTTGGAAGGTAAGGAGTATACCCAATTTACAGTTAAGAAAATGGAGATATAAAAAAGTTAAGCAACAGTCTCAAAATGGTAGAACCAGGAATTAAAACCCAAATCAATAGTCCCAAAATGGTAATGAGGCTGGGGCCAAAGAACAGTCAGTGTAGATTGGCTCAGGAAGATGGGGCTGATTCAAAGGAAATAAAATGCTAATACTTCCAGAGCGCTTCCCCCTCCTCCAATCTGTAGCCAAAGTTACCTGCCTCCAGGGAATTGTTCCTCCCAGCAAGGGGTTGTTAATGAGTAGCCCCTGGGTGGTCCCTTCCTGCCTGTACCCCTTGGTGGCTTCCTTTGGACCTTGGATCACTCCACCTTTGGGGTCCCATGGCAGGATGCAGAGGAGAATGAGAATAAAGGAAATCTAAAATCTATAAAAGGGCCAGGACACCTCCATTCCCTCAGGCATCAACTTGGACCTCCTCCTCTGCAGAGGATGTTCTCTCATTTAAATAAAACTTTTTACTCTTGGCTCAGCATTTCTCAGGTGTTCAATCTTCCACACCAGGGAATGGGATCCGGATGTGATTTTCAACACCAGTATCATCTCTGGTCTCAGTAGAACCAGAAATTAAACCCCAAATCCTGCTCTTTTCTGTGTGATATGTTTTATTTCTGTACTTGCTTTGATCCTGTTTTAGATGCCTGCTACTTAAAGACATGGCTACTTAAAGGGAAATATTCCTGACAGATGCAACCCCTATTCAAAACCACTGAAATGGACAAAAACCATGCTCCAAACCCTACAGACCGACCCCTCATTAGTTGTTCTGACAACCTATTATTTTATCATTTATGTTGAATAGAAAGATGGGATGCTTAAGTGGGTAAAAGGCAGAGGTCAAATGACAAAGGAATGTCAGAGAGTCAGAGAAGGGGTTCAGAGGGAAAGGAGGAATGGTGTGGATACTGAGGACAGAAGAGCCTCTTGGCTGCCCCTCCACAGCTCACAAGGCTGCAACTGTCGCATCAGGCTGAGGCTTGGCTTTGTGGAGTGTGCAGCTTGGATCAAAAGGTAATCATAACTAACCTACAACTAGTACCTACGTTATGCCAGGCACTCTTTTGAGTGCTGTATATTAATTAACTCAGTTAATCCCCACAAAAATCTAATTTTACCTGTTAGAAAATTGAAGCAGAGTTAGACTATGATTTCTACTTTACTGATGAAGAAACTGGAGCACAAAAAAATTGAGTGAATTGCCCAAGGTCAAGCTAACAAATGGTGGAGGTGGAATTTAAACTTAGGATTCTAGCTCCAGAGCTATATTCTCACTCATCACCATCTTCAGTGAAGTGAAGGCAACTGCAAGTTTAGAACTCCGGCTGGCCAGGTACCCAGTTTCTAATGCCCCCGTCTCCCCAGCAGCCACTAGCCCAGCACAGTGACACCCTGGTTACCTTCACCATCCTAAGGGTGGAGATACAGCTAACAACAGATGACCCCACCTATTGGATGAGAAGGGAAGCAGGAAAGTTACTGATCTCCAACCAAATCAATTCCTGTCTCTGCCCTAAGAGTTTTTTTTCTTCTCCCTCTATTCTCCCAACCTCACTTCCCCAACACATTGAACCAAGTACTTTGCATGAATTAGGATTGTGAGGACTGGGAAATCTGAATAGAATATTACAGTTGTGTTGTAGTTATTTTTTGTTTGTTTTCCCTTTTTTCCTTTTTTGCACTAATTTTCACTATTTTAACCTTTTTTATTTTTCTTAATATATATGTGTGTCTTTCTACTTACTTGTCTACCCAAAATTACTTCCTCTCTCTTCTCCTGCTACTAATCTTCCTCTTTAGATTTCTTTCACACTTCCTAAGATATAATAACTCTATATCCTCACCTCCTATCTGTTCAGCATATCATCCTACTCCTTCACTCCCAGTTCTTTGTCCACCATCAGAAACTGTAAACTCTTTTATAAGCCTACTGAGTATATTGTAGATAATAATTGAATTCACCATTTCTGTACATTGTGACCAAACTGTAAAAGTCTTAATAACAAACATTTGTTTTTAGGGTGTATATTATTTATATTGGGTTCTGCTAACATTGTCCCCAAAGGACAGGTATTGGAATCCTACAGGGGCACTATAATCCTATAGGGTAAAAATGGTAACACCTCAGATCCACAGTGCTAGAGGGGAAGATACACAAGCAATATGAAAAGACAAGGGAAGAAAGTGCCCAAACAAACCAAGATACCACATTATTAGAATCCATGGCCAGCACAACAGAAGAAATGACAGAGTATGAGTTCAGGATGTTCATAATTAAAATGTTCTGTGAATTAAAGGATGTTATAAGAAAGCTAATACAGGCAGCAAAAGATCATTTTGACAAAGAGATACATAAACAAATATAGGAAGCAAAAGATTATTTCAATAGGGAGATAGAAGTTCCAAAGAAACAAAATGGAAATCCTTGAAATGAAAGAAACAATAAACCAAATTAAAAGTTTAATTTAAGGCATCACCAACAGATTAGACCACTTGGAAGACAAGATCTCAGACAATGAAGATAAAATATATAGTCTTGAAAAGAAGGTAGACAACACAGTGAAAATGGTAAGAAACCATGAGCAGAACATTCAAAACAAATATGGGATAGCATAAAAAGATGAAATTTAAAAGCTGCTGAGATAGAGGAAGGCATAGAGTTCCAAACCAAAGTATTGAGCAATCTGTTCAATGAAATAATATCAGAAAATTTTCCACACATGAAGAATGAATTGGAAAACCAAATTCAAGAGTCTTACAGGACTCCAAGTGTACAAAATTACAATAGATCCACACCAAGGCATAGTATAATGAAAATGCCTAACATACAGAATAAGAAGAGAATATTAAAAACCATGAGAGAAAGGAATCAGATTACATATAAGGGGAGATCAATTAGATTATATGCCGATTTTTCAACCCAGACCCTGAAAGCTAGAAGTTACTGCAACAACATATATCAAGCTTTGAAAGAAAATGGATGCCAACCAAGAATCTTATATCCAGCAAAATTAAACTTTAGATTTGATGATGAAATAAAAACCTTCCATGATAAACAAAAGTTAAAAGAATTTACAACTAGAAAGCCTGCACTACAGTACATCCTCAGCAAAATATTCCATGAAGAGGAATTGAAACACAACAATGAAAATCAGCAAAAGGAGGTATTTCAATAAAGGAAAAGCTAATCAAAGGATAAACCAAGTCATGTTAAACACCAAAAATAAACAAAAATGGCTGGAAATACAAATCATGTCTCATTAATAGCTCTGAATGTTAATGGCCTAAACTCACCAATCAAAAGACATAGTCTGGCAGATTGGACTTAAAAAAAAGACCCAACAATATGCTGCCTCTAAGAGGCTCATCTCATAGGGAAGGGCATCCATAGACTGAAGGTGAAAGGTTGGGAAAAATCATGCACTCACATGGGCTGCAGAAAGAAGCAGGGGTTTCCATCCTCATATTAAATAAAGTAGATTCAAAACAAATTTAATAAAAAAGAATATTTCATATTCTTAAAGGAACCATTCATTCATCAATAAGACATAGCAATAAAAATTTATATTACCCAAACAATGGAGCATCTATGTTCATCAAACCAACTCTTCCCATGTTCAAGAGTCAAATAGAACACAATAATTCTGGGTGACTAGAAGACACTATCTGGTAATTCTAGAAGACATCTTCTGAAACCCACCAACCAAGAAAAGCCCTGGACTACATGGATACACAGCTGAATTCTACAACACCTTTAAAGAAGAACTAATACCTATACTCTTCAAATTATTTTGTGAAAAATAAAAAGAGGCAGCACTTCCAAACTCATTCTATGAGGCCAATATCACCCTGATTCCAAAACCAGGCAAAGACACATCAAAGAAAGAAAACTTCAGACCAATATCTCTAATGAACATGGAAGCAAAAATTCTCAATAAAATTCTGGTAAATCAAATACAAAAACGTATCAAAAAGATAGTGCACCATGATCAAGTGGGGTTCATCCCAGGGATGCAAGGTTGGTTTAGCATATGGAAATCAATAAATGTAATTCATCACATCTATAGACATAAAGAACCATATGATCATCTCGATAGATGCAGAAAAAGCATTTGACAAAATACAGCACCCCTTCTTGTTCAAAACACTAGAAATCTATGGATAACAGGAACATATCTCAACATTGTAAAAGCTATCTATGCTAATTCCCAGGCCAACATCATTCTAAATGGAGAATAATTTAAAGCATTCCCTCTAAAAACTGGAACAAGAGAGGGATGCCAGAACTGCCATCTTGCAGTGATCTGCCAAAATGATGAATGTAAAGGGGAAGAGGAGAGGCACCTAATGGATGTGTGTTCTCTAGACCTTTTAGAAAATGCAGACTTGTCAGGGGCGGTGGCACATGCCTGTAATTCCAGCAGCTCGGGAGGCTGAGGCAGGAGGACCGCAAGTTCAAAGCCAGCCTCAGCAAAAGCGAGATGCTAAGGAACTCAGTGAGACCCTGTCTCTAAATAAAATACAAAATAGGGCTGGGGATGTGGCTCAGTGGTCCAGAGCCCCTGAGTTCAATCCCTGGTACCAACCCCTTTCCAATGCAGACTTGTTCCTTTAGCCACATACATGTGACTCTAAAATAAAGATGATATGTAAACATCAATAGAATTGATGCCCCACAAATGTTACCAAGGCAGAACTGGAGGTCTATTATGTTACCCAGAATGCTGTTGGCATTTCTACAAACAAACAAGGGCAAGATTTTTGCCAGAGAATTAATGTGTGTATTGAGCACACCTAAAAGCCAAGATACCTTCCTGAAAGGCATCAAGGAAAATAATGAGGAAAACGAGGAAGACAAAAAATACCCGAGTTTAACTGAAATGCCAGCATGCTCCACCCACAGCAGCACACTTTGGGAGAAATAATGGAAAGAGATTGAACTTCTGGAACCTATTCCCTATGAAGCATGGCATAATAGGTGTAAAAAAATAAGACCTCTGGGCTGTAACAACAAAACAAAACCCCCATGCCTGGTAATCCCAGTGGCCCAGTAGGCTGAGGCAGGAGGATCTCAAGTTTAGATCCAGTTTCAGTAACTTAGTGAGGCCCTGTCTGAAAATAAAATATCAAAAAGGGCTGGGGATGTGGCTCAGTGGTTAAGCACCCCAGGTTCATCCCCAGTACCAAAACAACAACAAATGACCACCCGACTTACACCATCACAAAAAATACAAAAATCTTCAAACAAAGTCTATGGTGTTCCATAAGCATGTTGCCTGTCCATAGATATTCTTGTTAGGAGGTAAAGGCCTCCCACAAATCAGGCCAGACCCATCATCTCTTAAAAACCCAGTCTTGATCCCCCATTCTACCTTCTCTCCAGAGCTCCAACAAACTTGGGCAATGTCAAGTCTATACCTACCATCTATCTGCAGAATCTTGGCCTGAGGCAGCCTTAACCACAGGCCCAGCCATGGAGGATCCTATTAAAGGGGTTAGAGTAGAAGAACTCCCACAGATTCATCTTTCACTCCCTCAGGTTTGTCTGAAGAAGCCCATTCAACACTTCTCATGGTAAACCAGAAAATTCGAAGTTGGAGTTTTCAAGTCACCTTTAAATTTAGAAAACAATCTAAAATCCCCGTTACCACCTTGGACCCATTATGTCAGTATGGCTGGAGATGATACCAAACATCCAGAATAGTTGAAGCTCCCCTGGTGATTCCAGTTTACAGTCAGGATTGAGAACCCCGGGAAGTCATCTTCTTTAAGCCCCAGCAGCCGTACTCACAGTGATTTCCACATTGGAGTAGCCCTAGAAAATCCTCAGAAAACTCACTCATCCTACTCCCACCAGAGTGTCCACATTTGAGTCTGGACCCAGGAGTGTGCATTCTTAACAGTCATCTCAGATATTTTCTCTTTGAGTCAGCAGAGGGCACATTTGGGAAATGCTGCCTTCAGAGGCATGGGAGTGAGGCGGAAGCAGGAGGACTCTGGCCCTTTAAGGTCTGATTGAGGGATGGCCTTTACCACAGCTGTGAGGCAGAGAAGATCCCTTCTCCTTTCTTTCTCCTTCTGGATGGGTGAGGGAGGCCGTCCTGCTCCTTGACTTTGGCCTCTTAAAAAGAGTGGGATGGGCATGCTGCCTTGCCCCACCTCCTCTTTCTGATCATTTTGATGCTGAGAGGTCAAGTTAGGAGACAGACTTTGGCCTAGGAGGTCGTCTTGGGAAGCAATATAGGGCCTGCCTTTCTTTTATTGCTGGTCCCATCCTTGGTCCTGGAGCCTGGATGTGGTTCCTTGCATGAAACAAAGGGATCAGAGTGACGTTCTTCAGGGTTGGGTTAGAACTCTATGCTTAACACCAAGCCTTTCAAGATGGTCCTCCCCTCCTGCGTTAAACTCCCAAAATGCTGGGATTATAGGCATGTACCACCATGCCAGGCCCCAGCCTTTTTATTTTTATTTTAAAATTTATTGATTTATTTATTGGTACTGGGGGTTGAACCTAAGGGTGCTTAAGTGTTATACCGATACCAAGACCCTCAAATAACTCTCAGACCACACATTGGCATTCCAATTAAGCCTTTATTGCTGGCCAGTGGCGGACACTCTACTCTCTAAAAGCAAGATAGAATGGCGCACCCCCTTCAGTTTGGCCTCATATTTAAGTCAAAAAACCACAAAAGGGACATTTGGGGGTTTAGTCAATGCAAGCAAGCCAAATTACAGAAACGGGAGATTGCATTCAGGTGGTGGGAGGCTTAGCCAATCAAAATAAGCCCAGTTACCCAGTTACAGAAACAGGAGCCCAGTCATCCCAGTTACAGAAACAGAGCCCAGTTAGATAGTGCTGTGTTCTTGAGGGTTCAACCAAAGGAAAAAAAAAAAAAACTTGCCCCAGTCGTGACCTTTCTAGTTGGCATGGCTGTTTCACAAAATGGAGTTAATAAACAAAATGGAGTCACTATAGTCACGACTTCTGGTTCATCATATTAGCACTGAGCCGCATCCCCAGCCCTTTTAGAGACAGGGTCTCGCTGATTTGCTTAGGGCCTTGAAGTTGCTGTAGCTGGCTTTGAACTTGCAGTCCTCCAGCCCCAGGCTCTGGAGCTGTTGCAATGACAGGCATGCACTACCACACCTGGCTGATTTTTAAAATTTTGAGACTAGGTTTCACTAATTTGCTGAGGGTCTTGCTAAGTAGCTGGGGCTGGCCTCAAACTTGTGATCCTCTGCCTCTGCCTCTTGAGTCACTGGGATTCCAGATATGTACCACCTGGTTTTGAAAGGATGGCAAGCTCAGGAAAGCTGGCTCCAAGCCTATTTTCCTTTAGGGCCCCAGCTTAAGAACAGATTAGCTTGGGGCCTCCTGAAAAATCTTTTCCATTCCCCACAACAACTGAGTAATGTGTTAGCCACTTTCCTTCATAATAATCTTATTGCTTGTTATCTCTGAAAACTGTAATTGAGCTGCATTTTTGTGGAGGGCTGTTTATGTGGTGGTTTGTTCTTAGAAGGCAAATAGTACAGGATGCTGTGTTGGGGAGACTTATAAGCCCTCAGAAAGGATGAGAAAAGCTAACACCTGAGGATACAAAGCATCTGTGACAGTATTTAATTAATGACAGCCAGTACCACTTGTAGTTGTGGGGCAATTGACCATTTTAGAGAGAAGAGAACTATGGCATGGAGAGAGAAAGCAACTGGCAAATGTCACACAGTGGGTGGCAGAGATGGAATTTGAGCTCAAGTCTGATCCTAAAATCTGTCTATAACTTTAAAAATCTTTAAATGCAGTATCCCAACTGGCCAGGAAGTTCTCCTATTTGGGTCATGCTGCTACTTTGAGATTTTGGCACCAAATATGCTTTGAGATTTTCTTTGTCCCCATCATGCTCAATTCGCAGCAAGGTGGGACCCCCTTCTGCCTGCCTGATAGAACCTGGGTGGCAGACAGGAAGCGCGCAGACATGACCACAGCAGCGGTGGTAGCGGATGCCATACCGCTGGCAGGGGGAGGACTGCAAGGTAAGGCTGAGAGAAGCTTGGGTATCTGAGAATGAGGAAGAAAAAGTAGAATGGGAAAGTGTTTCCCCAGCAAGGAAAACTTTAGCAGTAGAACAGAACAGAGAGGAGGATGGGAGCGAATCTCAAAGCTTGAACATTTTTTGCCCACTTCCCTGTCTGGTGACAAAAATTGTCCAATTCAGTGAGGGTTTAAAATCTGGGGGCCATTGTGACCTGTTGTACTTTTGGGGTCTAAGGAGAGGATTCCATGTTTCCCATGACCTTCCGGCACCCTCAGGGGTGAGTGAGAGCAGAAAAATGTGTCCCAAATTTTGCTTGTGCTCACCTGAGGAACGGATAAGGGCCAGGCAGGGGTGAGGTGTCCCAGCAACCCACTTGGGGGTCCAAACGGATGGAGGGGCTTGCAAGAGGACTGGGATGTCTCCCAGAGACTTGAACGGAATGGGTAGTGTCTATGGCATGCGTGTGACTTATGGATAGACCCCACACATGGAAAGGGGCTGTAAGGTCAGGAGAACAAGGGAACTTACCCAACTCTGTTGGCCCAGATGAAGAGAGAGGGAGAGAGCAGTTTAGGAATTTTCCTGGTTCATTTGAAGGGGGAAGGGATGGACTTCAATCCCCTGAGGCAGAAGCCCGAAAATCCCTCCCAGGTTTCAGCACCAGATGTGAGGTTAGGCAACTGGGCAGCGACCAAAGGAGGCAGATTTAAAAGGCTGCTGAACTAGGCTCTATTGAGACTCACTCCCATGTGGGACTCATCAGACTGACAGAGTAGACAGGAGAAGGGTCTGAGGAGAAACCACATGGGGGCTCTTCAGGACTGGAATTTTATGTGGCTTATGGCAGGATAGGAAGGGCTTGCGACAGGAAAAACTGTTTTTAAGAGTCCCTTATGCTACTGGAGTTGGTCTGGGGAACTGGCTGAGACCAGGATTGGTCAGGAAACCCTGCTGATTGACAGCCATTAGCCAGGAGATCCCACTTATTGACAGGCGTATCCGTCGGTGCCTCATTGATATTTCTTTCCCATGCTCAGGCTACTTGGTGCTTTGTTCCTAAGTCACCGCCACCGACCTGACACTAAGCTCCAGTATCAGATCAAAAGTCTCAAACCTTAGGCTTTAAGACCAGCGGACACACACTCACTCAGACCATTGGTGATCAGATCAGGAACCAAGGCAGGCTTCTCCTGGGGTGGAGCTGACAGCCAGTTTAGGAGAGAGTCCTAGGGAGAAGTTGCAGCTCTCACCAGGGTCAAGATGTGGCTGTAGCGTCTGAGAGTGGTGAGGAAGAGGCAGAAGATCAGGCAATCCATGAAAAGAGTTGGGATGTCAGTCCAGGTTCTCATCAGGCTCTCCAGCGGGAGGGCATCAGTGTGGGCTGGCTTAATGTCAGTTCATTTGCTCCATCATTTATACTAAATTTGGGGGCTTCTGACCACCCTTTCAATCCCTATCATTCATTTGCATAAAGCATCTGGTCTGTGGTCCCTATCCTGATTTTCTTGCCACTCCCCCTTATTGAGGTGAGGACAACATGACAGAGACTTCACTCTGAGCTTCTCAGGGTGGGGAGAAATGACTTGTTTGTGCCTGAGGGCCATACTGGAAGGCTCTGTAGGTATGCCTGATGAGACTGCAGGTTTCAAACCTGCAGTTTTAAAATGGAGTTGCTTAGGCTAAGGCCTAAGGCCATCTTTACACTAGTATAGTAGAATAGGTAGATAACGTTACAAGTGCTTAGAGGATAAGCAATTGGGATCCCAGGATTCCAGAGAAGAAATGGCTCAGGCCTGGGGATATAATGCAGTTGGTAGAGTGCTTGCCTCACATGCATAATGCCCTGGGTTCAATGCCCAGCACCACACACACACACACACACACACACAAATGTCTCACTGTTTGGAGCAGAGAAAGGAAAGCAGAGATAATATTGGAGGGCCTCATTGAGAAGGTAATATTTAAGCTGGAACTTGGGAAAAGAGGAGTAAGGAGCCGATTACATTGGCAGAATAGTTCGTCCTGATTAGGAAAGAGAAAATAACTTGGTGTGGGTGGAAATTCATTCAACAAATATTTATTCAGCATCTACTGAATAAATAGGGCTGAGCATGCAAATGTTTAAGATTAAGACAGGCAAAGCTACTGTTAGGTCGGTGGTGGCGACTTGGTGGCGACTTGGTGGCAACTTAGAACAAAGCAGCCACGCAGGAAAGGAACATCAATCAGGTGCCAGTGGAAACGCCTGTGGATCAGCGAGATCTCCTGACTAATGCCTGTCAATCAGCAGGACCCCCTGGCCAATCCTGGAGTTTAGCTATCTCCCCTGACCAACTCCAAAAGGACAAGGGACCCTAAAAATACCTTTCCCTGTCCCAAGCCCTTCCCTTCCTACTGTAAGCCCCATAAAAGTCCAGTCTGGTTGAGCTTCCACGCGGTTTCTCCTCAGACCCTTCTCCTGTCCACTCTGTGGGTCTGATCGAGTCTGCCCGGGAGTGATATCTCAATAAAGTCTCATTCGGTGGCCCTTTTAAATCTGCCTCCTTTGGTTGCTGCCCAACTCGCCCGATCTGACAGTTACTGGCTTGGAGCATGTTCTCTGATGGGGAGATAAATGTGCAAACAGTTAAGTCACAAATTGTGGCAAATCAATTATGATTGAGAATAGCAATGGAGTCATCTCTTTCCATGGGGTTATGTGAAGGTACCTTTGAAGAGGTAACATTTGAGCTGAGGCCTATTAAGAAGGGAGACATGAGAAGAGTGGAGAGACACCTGATTTGGGTTTAAGGAACAAGGTGTGCAAAGGCCTAGAGGGAAGAATGTCCTATTTGTGGCTGGAGTCTAGAGAGCACGCAGAGAATGGCAGGATATGAGGCTGGTGAGAGGTGGGGTCGGAGGCCCTGAGAAGAGCCCCAGATTCCATTTCTAACTGCAGCACAAAGCAGACCAAATCAAGTTTGCACTGATGCTATGAGGCTGAAAAGGAGGATGCCTACAATTAGGCACATATCCCAGGCCGACTAGGAAGCATACTGGTGTCTTAGGGACTCTGGAAAGGATCCAGAAGCAGATGACAGGTTCAGTCACACAGGATGTATGAGTCATTCCTTTCCCTGAAAAGTTCTGAGCAGACCCTTCCTGGCTCTGAGCCTCAGCAACCCCACGCTGCTTCAGGAAACTTGTGAGGTCAAGGTCTGAAAGGAAAGGGCAGTTCCTCACTAGACAGCCTGCCAGAGTTTGGGTTGGGTCCCTTTTCAGGCAGGGTGGAGCAGGTGTATGGGTGGGCCTCTTGGAAAGATTATTGTAAGATGGGAGTGTGGAATAACTTAAGAAAGCAAATACACGCCTGGCTAGCGAGTGCCCCAATCCTGAGGGTGTGTTAAGCATGAGTTAGAATGCAAAGTTTTAAAAGTATTCTGGAACATCAAAATATTAAAGAGTTATGTTAAATCCCCAGCACTATTACAACCCCAGACTTGTGGATTCAGTGGAGGAGGAAGGTTAGATGAATAATATGTAAATTAACATGGAAATACTTACTCAGATGTTTGTAAAGGAGAGAGAAGACCTTTTCCTGAGATGACTGGTTTTGTGGTCTTTGTTCTTGACCTTTACCAGGAGAGGGAGCACAAGTTGGGAACTCTGCAGGCCCAGCCTTCCTACCCTTTGGCCACTGGGTGTCAGCACAACAGTTTGGATTAAATCTCTCAATTGTTAAGGGGCATGTGGTTTTTAATAGACTTTCCAGCAAACAAAATATTGGTGATCAAGGCCTTGTTGAGATGGTATTTAGAGAAGTGTTGGTAAAATGAATGGGGCGAATGGAGAGCAATTTCTAGAAAGGATTGGAAAAGGAATAAATGGGGAGTTAAAGGAGAAATGGCCAAAAGATACATAAGAAGCAATTAAAAAAAACTTTTTGTAGTTGTAGATGGACAGAATGCCTTTATTTTATTTATTTTTATGTGGTGCTGAGGATCGAATCCAGTACCTCACACATGCTAGGTGAGCACTCTGCCACTGAGCTATAGCCCCAGCCCAAGAAGCAATTCTTGAAGTTGTTGGAAGACAGAAATGGCAAAAATAGCTGTCCCCACTAGTGATATAATTATTTTGTGGTGCCTAGGTCCTGGATTTAAAACAATGACAAAATAGCACCCAATATCGAATTGTTGCCCCAAACCTGCATCTGTATAGTGATATGAAATAAGGACTCTTAAAAATATTTTAAACATTTTTATTACTTATAATTATACATGACAGTAGACTGTGTTTTGGCAGAATATACATACATGAAGTACAACTTATTCTATTTGGGTTCCCACTCTTGTGGTTGCACAGTTTTCCTGTGTACAAATACAAGGCTAGGACAGTTTTGACCAACTTTCTACTGTCTCTCCTATTCCTCTCCTTCCTTTCCTCCCCCTTTGTCTAATCCAATGGACTCCCCCTTTGTCTAATCCAATGGACTTTTATTGTCCCCTCCCCAACCTCCCTGTGGGTTAGCATCCACAAATCAGAGACAATACCAAGAAACCAAAGGCCACATGTTCTCTCTGAAATAAGGACCTTAATCCATATATGTTTCAACATGTCTTTAGTCACCTTTAGTAGTCAATAATATAATTGATTTTCTAAACTCTTGTATGCTTAAGTTTTTCCCCTCAGTCTAGAAGTGTAAAGTGATCTAAAAGTGAGACAAATTACTTTCTTTAGTGTTTTATTTTTAATTTTATTGGTGCATTATAATTATACATAATAGATTCATCATGACATATTTGTACAGGGACATAACATGATTTGATCAATTTAATTCACAGTACTTCCTTTTCCCTTCCCTCCTCCCTCCCCTGACAAACTTCTTCACCACTGGTATAGTTTCTTTTCTTAATGGAAACCAGCTTGAGTTCAAATTTTAACTTTACCACATGCTGGCTGTGTGAACCCAGGACCTTACATATGCTAGGCAAAAGTGCTCTCACCAATGAGATACAGCCAGCACTTGGGTGTGTGTCCTTTGACATAGCTTCTATGAGCCTCAATTTCCTTGTCTGCAAAATGGGAATAATAAGTATCTCATAAGACTATTGAGGATTCAAGAGTTTATAAATATAAAGCATCTTGTACATTCATAAGTGTTCAACAAATGATAGATATTATTACTTTGAGTTAATTTCAGGGCTGATAACAGCTGTGCTTATCTTGAACAGTTTTGTGAAGGATTTTCAGATTTGGTATTCAGGCAAGACACTAATCCCCTGACCCTGTTCTGCCTTATGTGTGCAGGTTCCTGGGCTTTCCTCTCACACCAAAACGGGAAGTGTACCAACTGGTCAGAGCCACTGTGGTTTATGTCAACAACTCGACCTAGCTCACTGTCATTTATCCTGCCATGTGGAGCCTGGGCCCCACAAAGCCCAACCAACCACTTTCCATCAGGAGGAAATTCCTCAAAGCCTTCTCTGTCTAAAGCTTGGACAGAGATGGACATCACACAGCACATTCAACAGACACTCTGGAATCACAAGAGTCACAGGGTCCTAAGACTCCACTTCATGTGTCAGCAGCAAAAAGGTAGCTCGCTTTTTTGGATTCCATTGGATTCCTGGGATCCAATGGAATGGTACTTCACCTTTGGACACTGCCTTTGTGCTAGTCTATTTCAATGACACTCATAAAAGTGGCCAGTGGACTAAACTTCCCAGTGGACTGGAGGAATTTTTGGAAAGGGAATCTTCCAAAAAAGGGTCCGGCGAGCAGGCAGCATCATGTCTATGGTTTCTGACTCTTCCCAGGAACATTATGGGTCTGCAAATAATCAGTCTGCCAATAATCAGTGTTCCCTTCGTCCTTTCAAAGTCAGCTTCCAGCTGCGAGGCTGGAATCATTGGATCATTGCTCCTCGTCACCATACCCCAAACTACTGTAAGGGATCCTGTCCTCGGGTGCTATGCTATGGTCTCAATTCCCCCAATCACGCCATCATTCAAAACCTTGTCAGTGAGCTGCTGGACAAGAATGTCCCTTGGCCCTCCTGTGTGCCTTATAAATGTGTTCCCATGAGCATCCTTCTGATTGAGGAAACTGGAAATATTCTGTATAAGGAGTTTGCTGATATGATTGCTCAGTCTTGCACATGTAGATAATAATGAAGGAACAGCTAGTTAGGGCTGCCCATGTAATTGTAGAATGGTTGAAAATATCAGTGTGAAAGATATATGTGATCTTAAATCTATAGGTCCTATCCCTTGACCTAAGTATTGTTACTTTAGTCTCTTCCCCCATTTGTAATCTACTCAGTTGACAAGACTGTGCTGATACCAATTTGACCTAGTCAAATTTGGTCACTAGAACAAATCTGACCACTACTATTGGTCAGTACAATTTGACCACTAGTCAGAGCCTTGATGCTTGGGTAAGATGGTCCTTTGAAGATGTCCTATTTTGTCTTTTAAATTTTTTTTTGTAGTTATAGATGGACAACATGTCTTTATTTTATTTGTTTATTTTTATGTGGTGCTGAGGATCAAACTCAGTGCCTCCTCACATGTGCAAGGCAAGCACTCTGCCACTGAACTACAACCCCAGGCCTCTATTTTGTCATTTTTTATTGTGACGTTTTCAAGTCACTGGCCCAAGCTGGTAGAACTTTATAAAGTATCCACCAAAGCCTGGGAAAGGTGGACTTTTGCTAGTGTTCAGCTTCTAAGGCTCTGGAAGATTTGGAGTGGTATTAGTAGCCTGAGATTTTTGTACCCTCTTCCTCCCCTCCTATCTCCTGGAAATGAATGTCTCCTATCCAGACTGCCTGCTTCTATGCTCTTTCCACCTTCTAATTCTTAGACTAGAGAACTTTGTAGGTAACCGTCATTATAGGAATCTTCATGTAAACGTGTAGGGCTTTTCCTCTCAGCCTCTGCATCTGGGAAAAGGCCCACAGGGAAGCATCACCATGGAGTTGTCCGAGATGGCAACTGCTTCAACATCACCAGCATTTGTGGTAAAGAAGAGAAGAGCTGTCACTGCTGATTAGGATGAGGGAAATTTCAAACTTTCTATGAAGCAGTAGGTTTCACAGGATGTTTTCTT
The DNA here is from genome assembly GCF_052094955.1 of Ictidomys tridecemlineatus. NCBI lineage: Eukaryota > Metazoa > Chordata > Mammalia > Rodentia > Sciuridae > Ictidomys > Ictidomys tridecemlineatus. The sequence goes on from NC_135493.1 coordinate 83,674,985, forward strand.
ATTCTACATTACATTTAAAGCCCTGCAATCACACCTAAAGAAAGTTCCTTGGTGGCTCAGAGACCAGGAGGCCTGTTTGGAGAAGGACAGGAGGAGAGGACTGTGGTGGAGGGGAGAGTGAGCCATGCAGAGGCCTGGAGCTGACTTCATTCTGGGCTTGCCTGTTTCATATATCCATTGGGCTCTGGACATTAGACTTGGGGAGATGGGGATGAATGGAACTCTGTTGTGGGCTCTGCAATGCTTATGCTGTGATTCTATTCTATATTCCTTTGCTGTATTTAAGTGATGGGATGGGAATGTGATGCACATAAATTGAGGGAAATGTAAAATGAGAAGATGAAATTGTCTAAATATATTGTGCATGTGTACAAATATAAGAATGTATAATTAAAATGCATTAGTAAAAATTTTTAAAAATATATTTTTTTTTGTTGAAGAGGATCATGAATATTTGGGGAATTAGGAGAACAGGTGGAAGGAATTTGTTTCCTTTGTTGGCTTTTAGCTATGATTAGGATCTCATCTCTAGTCCCTATGGGGCAGGACTGCAGGCTCTTCAGAATTCTGCTTTCTTAAAGGCATACTGCTGGTGAACAGGACTCATTGACATGCCCTGTTGAGGAAGCTTGGTAAGTCTTTCCCTCTGCCCAACTCTTCCTTGATAAATTGGTACCATTCTCAGTGGGATGGGGTTGATTAAGGGTAGGTACATATGTTTGCAAATATTAATCCCTATCTTTCTGATCCATCATAAATCAACTCATTTCTACCAATTCCTTCTCAACAGTTCTAGCTAGACTAAATATGCTGCAAGTAAATATCTTGCAAGTCTATACATACATAAATTATATTCTTCCCTTTAAGGAATTGTTCCTTAATATTCCTTTGTCCATCTATCCACTGTATCTTTAGAAATCACCTAAGGTGATTTTTTTTTCATCTCAGTAGCTCCCATGCCCCTCCAGACTCAGGTAGGTGTCCACTTTGGGTTCACATAGCATTACATGCTCTCCCTTAGTATACACTAGTGTAACTGTCTATTGTGAAAAGGATGGAGCTCACTTTGAGGGGTTTCACCTGTGTCATACCCCTGTTCTCTACTGCCAGACCCCAGTACCTAGTAAGTCATTAACACAAACACAGAACACTAACAATACTTTTTACAGAGTGGGAAATCCAACCCAGGGACTCATACGTGCTAGACAGGTGGCCTACCCCTAACCTTTATACCCCACCCAACAGTGACATTTTTGTGGGGGATACGTTCTTCCTGATACAATAATTCAATATTTGCATAGTTCACTAACTTTTCATTGGAATAAATGTAATTTATGCATATGCTGTGTATATAAATTAAGATGATTAATAGTTGTGCCCATTTCAAAAGGATGCTGCAAATTTCAATAGAATGTGACAGCTATGTTACTGAACAAGGCAGTTTGTGAAATCCTATGTACTTCAATTTGAACTGAGAGGAGATATGGGCTTTCAGTCCAGTCATTTTCCCAGTCTGCCTGGATTATGCACAAATACATAACAGGCCTGAAGACAAACCTTGGTTATAGGACCAGATCCTGAGTTCAGTCTCTTGGTTCTTTGGGATTTTCAGAAAGTCCTGATCTCCCAGCCTTGAGTCCTGAATACTTGTGGAACAAGCTGTTTATGGAGTACTCAGTTGATTGGTTGGTCCTATTATCCATTAAGCCCAGACTCATCAAAACCCCCAAGGAAATCACTGGCTGTTAGTTTAGTTGAGTTGTCCCTCAAAATCTCATGTGTAAGATGAGATTTAGAAGAGAAATGTTTGGGTTTAGAGGAGAAATGACTGGGTTAGAAGAGTCTTAGGGGTTAACTGAATGACAACCATAGGCTGGTAGGCCGGTGCCAGAGGAGGTGGGTCCCTGGGGCATGCCTTTGGGATATCTATTTGGTCCTTGATGAGCAGAGCTCACTCTCCTCTGCTTTCTGGTGTGATGTCTTGAACCGCCTCATTCTGCCACACTTTCATGGTGATATTCAGCTGTCCTTGAGCTCTGAGGAACACAGCTGGAACACAGCTGGCTCTCTGTAGATCAAGGCCTCTGAAACCGTGAGCCCCCAAATAAACTTTTCCTCCTCTAAAATTGTTCTTGTCAGGTCTTTTAGTGATAGTGGCAAAGCAGCTCACTGCAACACTGGAATGTTGAATGGGGTAAGTTGTGACTGAAGTGATGGATTCTCTTTTCCTTTTGAAATACAGCTTTAGCTCAGCATTGTTTCTCAGATCTGAAGAGATCTCTACTTTAAACCTTCCTCTGAGAGGAAGGAGACATACATGGTAGTGGAGGAGAGAGAGAGAGAGGAGAGAGAGAGAGAGAGAGAAAGTATAGAAGACAGTAGTGCTAGGGTTTTGGTCAGATAATCATTCCAAACTTGCAGATGCCTCAGTTCTAAAGCAATATTTCCCAGCCAGATTTGCAGCAAATGAATTCATAAAATAAATCTCCATTTCCTCCCTATTTTAGTGTGGTGAGGATACCACCACTGGCTGTGAAATCATACTTGCAAGTTTAACAATGCTTTTGAAAAGGTCATATTTGAAAGGTCACATTTGTTTTTAGTTCTCTAAAGGACTGTCCTAAAAGACAGAAAGTGTCTTTGTTCTGTGTGATTCCAAAAGGTAAAGCTTAGACCCATGAATGACAGAGAGCAAATGGCTTCAGTTCAACCTTAGGATGTCACCCACAGCCAAGACTTTCCAACAACGAAATGGACATGCTTAGAAGGGAGCAAGTTCCTCTATGACCACTGGAGAACAGGCTTCGAACACTATAGCACAGGTTCCAGAAACGGTCTTAAACTAGGTAACCCCAGAAAAGCTCTCCTAACTCTGAGATTCTCCACCAAGAATAGCACGAGTGTGAGTTAGGTGTGTCCTTTGGCATTTGGGGGTGAAGGGCAGGCACTGAGAACAGCCCTTTCATGAAATTTCTGTGGTTCTTTATTAACTTTCAGATATGGGTCAGCATCTTTTCCCCTGTGGTTCTGAAGAAGCCAAACTATAAAAACCATGATGTTCCCTCCAGTCAATCACTCCAGAGCTACCAATCTCAAGTTCAAGTGTCTCTTCTCTTTAAAAAATTCCTGGGGAGGCAGTTGGAAAGAGGAAGAAGAGAAATCATTTTAATTATTTTAAGGGACAATGCTCAAGTGTCTTCCAGTTGGAGTTGAATTATTTTCTTTGTCCTAGGTTTTGGAGAGGGAAAACCAAGCTTGACCTTTTTCACTTCAGGGAGAAAATTGGGGATCTCAACAGGGTGCCAGGTGCATTATGCATAACAGGTCAATGGGGCCTAAAGTGGTAGGTACCTAAGGGTTAGCCAAACATACCACCCACTGTTCTGACATTCTGTGTCTCTCTGAATGGATTTCTATCCCATGCCCCCGATGCTCTCTACTTTCTAGGAGAAGGCAACAATTGAGGAACTGAAGCAGTTGTGATTCAATGGGACGTTCTCACTCTCTCTTGCTTGTTTAGTGTCTTTCTGGGTTCTTGTGCAGCTTCTTCCTTGTGGCCAGCAAACACACAGTGGCCCCTTCCTTCCACAGCCGGCTTTCTGGGGTCAATCTTTCCACCCCCTGCCTCCATTTCTTCACCTGTCATTGCCTCTTAGACTCACTGCCATCTGCCCTGTGTCCCAGCAGGCCAGGGGAACTTCTCTCACAGGCTCCCCATCAATCCTTTTTTCTCCATCCCTGGGACTGTCTGCACTATATGATGCTGACCCAACTTTTCTTTAATAAAATGGCAGTTTGGGTAGCCCACTTTTTTATAGTTCTTAGAGGTGATTCACACGGGAAATCATCCTCTATCTCGGAGAATTTTAGACCTGAGAAGATAGTCTTCATCATGTTTATTGTTTTGCATTTTTTTTCCACTAGAATGTAGGGCTTTTGAGAAAATGGCATCTCAACTTGATGTCATTTTTTTTTGGCAGTGCTGGGAGTGGAGGGCCTCACACATGCTAGGCAAGTGTGCTCCACCACCTAGCAACACTCCCAGGCCCTGTTTTATATTTTAATTTTGATTCTTTTGGTGCTGGGAATTTAAACAGCTTGTTGATTCTTAATTGTAGGCTAATTGTATGCTCACCTGGGACACAGCATTTGCTCTGACCTAGCTTGAAACCAAACTTTTTTTTTTCCTTTCTGGGATAAGACTCTATGATGCCATTCAGTAGAACTCAGCATGTTTCAGCCCTAACGTATTGAAATCTGTAAAGTTCAGTTTACAGGATATGTAGTCATCACTCAAGGACTACTAGAATTATATGTCTAGAGGAAAGAGATTTGGAAGAAGGAGACACACATGTGAGTCCTGGCCTTGTCACCACCTAGATGGGTGACCTTGGGCAAATCACTGAGCTAACTTTTCAGTCTCATTTTCTGCATCTGTAAATTCTAGCTAATAATTCTGATTTGTCTACTCCCAGTCTGTTGAGAGACTATGATGAAATAATAAATATGAAAACACTTTGGTGAAGAAAAATATAAAAATCCTCACACCCTTATTATGAAAGGAGGCCCTGCCTTTCCCTCTGCCCCATTTTGCTGTGCTAGGGGTAGAACCAGGGCCTCAAGCATCTAGGTAAGTGTTCTACCGCTGAACTATAATCCCAGCACCTGAGCTATCCTTTAACCACCCATTTTCACTCCAAGGCTTACTTGACAGTGCTGTCTTATGCTCTTCAGCTTCTTTTTATCATTATAGCAGAAGAACATAAATTGCCTAGCTCCTTGTGCAAATAGCACAAACTAGTAAATATTTTGTATACAGAATTGGTGAGATCATCTTGATTTTTTTAGTAATATTAATTGATTTTATTTTTAAATACATGACAATGGAATGTATTACAACTCTTATTACACATATAGAGCACAATTTTTCATATCTGCATATAAAATATGTTCACACGAATTCCTGTCTTCATACATGTACTTTGGATAATGTCTATCACATTCCACCATCATTGCTAACCCCCTGCCCTCTCCCTTCCCCTCCCACCCCTCTGCCCTACCTAGAGTTCGTCTATTCCTCCCATGCTTCTTCTCCCTATCCCATTATGGGTCAGTCACCTTATATCAGAGAAAACATTCAGCATTTGGTTTTTTGGATTGGGTAACTTCACTTAACATTATTTTCTCCAATGCCATCCATTTACCTGCAAATGCCATGATTTTATTCTCTTTTATTCCATTGTATATATATGCCACATTTTAAAAATCCATTCATCTACTGAAGGGCATCTAGGTTGGTTCCACAGTTTAGCTATTGTGAATTCTGCTGCTATAAACATTGATGTGGCTGTGTCCCTGTAGTATGCTGTTTTTAAGTCCTTTGGGTATAGACCAAGGAGAGGGATAGCTGGGTCATATGGTGGTTCCATTCCCAATTTTCCAAGAAATCTCCATTCTGCTTTTCATCTTTTAAAATTTTTGAATTTGTTTTAATTAGTTACACATGACAGTAAAATGATCATGACATATCATACATTTGAATCAGATGGGGAATATTCATACTGCTTTTTATATTGACTGCCCCAATTTGTAGTCCCACCAGCAATGTATGAGTATGCCTTTTCCCCCACATCCTCACCAACACTTATTGTTGCTTGTCCTCATAATAGCTGCCATTCTGACTGGAGTGAGATGATTTGCATTTCTCTAATTGTGAGAGATTCATCTTGCTTCTTTACTGATAAAAATCACTGCTGCTAGCAGGCACCTCATCCTTCCTTGGAAGTACATCCAGAAGAAACATGATGGCACAGAAGAAAAAAATGCTGACTAAAACTTTGGATACCTTGGTTGTAAGCTGGTTTTGCCATTAAGTAGTGTTTGGTATAAAGCAGGTCATGCCTCCTCTCTATAAACTGAAGGGTTGAACAACTTGATATCTTTTTTCTTCTCTATCTCTCTCTTGTGTTTTGTATTAGGTGTTGAACCCAGGGCCAATTCATACTAAGATACAATCCCCAGCTCTTTTTTTTAGAAATAGAGAGAGAGAGAATTTTTTAATATTTATTTTTTAGTTTTTGGTGGACTCAAATCTTTATTTTATTTGTATGTGGTGCTGAGGATTGAACCCAGCGATCCGCGTACACCAGGCGAGTGTGCTACCGCTTGCCCAGCTCTTTTTTTATTTTTGTTTTTTATTTTGAGATGGTCTCACTAAATTGCTGAGGTTGACCTCAAACTTGCAATCCTCCTACCTCAACCTCCCCAGTCTCTTGAGAATAAAAGTGTACATCTCTGTGCCCAGTGAAATACTAAATTTCTTTTTTTTTAAAGAGAGAGTGAGAGAGGAGACAGAGAGAGAGAGAGAGAGAGAGGAATTTTTTAATGTTTATTTTTTAGTTCTCGGCGGATACAACATCTTTGTTGGTATGTGGTCGGAGGATCGAACCCGGGCCGCACGCATGCCAGGCAAGCGCGCTACCACTTGAGCCACATCCCCAGCCCCCGAGATACTAAATTTCTTAAGTTCCTCTGTGACTACTTCCAGGCAAGTGCCTGAATATAAGATATGCAAACAAAGGTTTGATGGTGTCATCTCCACCAGTGAGATTAAAATAATAGAGGATCACCAGTTGGCTGGTGTATTTCTCCTACATGTGCCCATACACTAGAGCCATTGGGCAGATGATGAATTCACTCAAACAACAAGTAGCAATTTGGAGTAGATAATTTTACCTAGGAACCAGGCCTGTAATCCCAGCCACTCTGGAAGCTGAAGTATGAGGATTGCAAGTTCAAATCCAACCTGAGCCATTTAGTGAGACCCTAGGCAATTTAACAAGACTCTGTTTCAAAATAAAAAATAAAAAGTGCTGGTGATGTAGCTCAGTGGTAAAGTGACCTTGTGTTCGAATCCCCAGTACCAAAATAAATAAATAGAATAATCTCACCTAGGGAAATCAGAGTGAGAAGAAAGAGGGGATTTAGGTGGACTCTGGATTGTTCTACCATTTAAAAATAAGGAAGGATAACAAAGAATCTATAAAGGAATCACCAGAGGAGGTAGGTAAAAGGCCCATCAGCAGAAACAGGGAGAAAGACATAAAACTGGGCTGGATACTTCATTTAAAAAGTCCTCTCAAGAGTCTTTTCTTCATTAAAAATCGACTGACCAGTTTGCCTTTTGGGAAAGAAGAGGACTGAAATAGAAGTCCTATGAACTCTTCAAAAACTTCCTATTTTAAGTTCAAATTTGAATATAAATTCCCTCATAGCAGGGCCTCTAGCTCCTTTCTGAACCAGGACCCTTTTGAGATTCTAAAGAAAGTTACCAGCTCTCTTGCCCAAAGGCCACAGCTAAATACATAGAGGCCCTGGGGCTACAGAGCTCAGTGGCAGAACATTCACTTGCCCGCAGGCATGAGGTGCTGGTTCCATCCCTGGCACAATAAAAAAGGGGCCCTTCCCTACCAAAAGAAAAACACCACCAACAAAAACCCCACTACATAGTGTTCTGGGCTGGGACTTGGAGAACCTAGCTGCAAATCTTGACTTTAGTAAAAGGCAAGGTATATTCGTGTGTGTGTGTGTGTGTGTGTGTGTGTGTGTGTGTGTGTGTGTGGTGAAAAACAGCATGATGCCTACCCTCATACACTTGTTAAGTATACAGTATGGAATATAAGCTATACACACATTGGCATGCAGAGCAGGGCTCTAGAACTTTCCATCTTGCCTGATGGAAACTCTACTCACTGCACAGCACCTCTCTGTGTCCACCTCCCTCAGCTACTGGAACCAGCACTGTAGATTCTGCTTCTGTGATTATAATTACTTTAGATACCTTGTGAAAGTGAGGTCATGTGCTCTTTCTGCACCTGGCTTATTTCACTTAACATCGTCCAGGTTCATCCATGTTGTTGCAGATGACAAGAGTTTCTTTTCTAAAGCTCTGTGCATGTGCAACCTTTTCTTTATCTAATTGTCTTTCAATAGGCACTCAGGGGTTTCCAGCTTTACTGGTGTGTAATCAGCAAATAAAAAATAGACATTTACACTATACATTATGATGATACATATATGTGCACATTGTGAAATGATACCACAGTCAAGCTAATTAAAATCCATCACTTCACATGGTTGTGTGTGTGTGTGGTGAGAACACATAAGATCTATTTTCTTAGCCAATCTCAAGTACATAATATGGCTTATTGAGCATAGTCACCATGCTGTACATATATCTTCAGAACTTATAACTGATAGTTTGTACACTTTAAGGCAGGCATGGTGGCACATGTGGGTAATTCCAGTGACTTGGGAGGCTGAGGCAGGTGGATCACAACTTAATGAGATTTGACTGTTACTCAAGAAAAAAAATAGGTAGGGATATAGCTTCAGCAGTAGAATGTCCCTGGGTTCAATCCCCAGTACTGAATAAAAGTTTGTATCCCTTCACCCATTGCTCTCCATTCCCCTGCAGAGCACCTAGCTCCTAGCAACCATTATATTCTTCTTTCTGAGAACTTGACTATTTTAAAATCCATATATAAGTAAGATCATATAGTGTGTGTTTGTGCCTGGTGTATTCCACTCAGTATAAAATTTCCTGGCTTCACATAGATCTATATGTTTGTTTTTGTGCCAATACCATACTGTTTTGAATACTGTGGCTTTGTAATATGTTTTGAAGTCAGGACGTGTAAGGCCTCTAGTTCATTTTTGGGGTCATTTATGTTTTTAGAAATTTTTTCTTCTGTCCCAAAATGCCATTGTGATTTTAATAGTTATTGCATCAAAACTGTAGGAGGCTCTGGGGATACATTGAAATAACACTTATTCTTTTAAAGAGCTTACATATTTACTGAAACACAGTTTTGTTACAAAATGTAACAGCATCTAGGTGTAGTGGTACTAGCCTCTAATCCCAGCTATTTTAGAAGCTGAGGCAGAACAACTGAGTTCAAGGCCAGCCCACATAACATATGCTACATGGTAAGACCCTGTCTTTTACCCAGGGATGTTGAACCACTGAGCTACATCCTTGGCCCTCTTTAATAGTTAGAGACGGGATCTTGCGGAGTTGCTTAGGGTGTCACTAAGTTGCTGAGGCTGGCTTTGAACTACTCACAATTCTCCTGCCTCATCCTCTGAGCTGCTGAGATTACAGGCATGCACCACTGCACCCACCACAAGACCCTGTCTTGAAGAGAAAGAGGGAAAAGAAAAATAGGGAGGGAAGGATGGAGAGAAAAGAAAAGAATAACAGTATTCAGTCAGTGAGTTCAATTTGCTCTACTTGTCTGTAGCTCAGTGCTATAGCACTTGCCTAGCATACACAAGGCCCTGGGTTCAATCCCCACCACTAAAAAAAAAATGCCCTAGATTCTGAGAACACTTGCTTAGAGCTATGCTCAGTTCAAGACATTTTTCATAAGTTAGTGACAAAGTAAGTTTTATTAAGTTTGTTTTCCAAGTGAAGGGACTGATCTAGGAAGCAGTAGAACCAGGGTTACAAAGCTGGGAGGCTAAGTAACATTCTGTGGTAACTTGATTATTCATGTCTCTGTCATACTCTCCTCTTTTGCAGGGGAAGCAGGGAGCTGAGGTCCTCCACTTTGCCTGCTTCACATTTCCATCTTTGAGGACTTCTGTAGAATAACTCTCCTGGACTCTCTCCCATCCTCTCCCTTCACGTGGCAAATGAGTTGGCAAATTGGTGTAGCTAAGTGGAAGACTACTAGGAGTACATTATGGCTATCTTTCTTTCTTTCTTCTTTTTTTTTCATGGTTGTTGTTGTCACTGGGGATTGAACCCAGGAGCACTTAACCACTGAGCTACATCCCTAGCCCCCCTTTTAAAATTTTTATTTAGAGACAGGGCCTTGCTAAGTTGCTTAGGGCCTCACTAAGTTGCTGAGGCTGGCTTCGAACTTATGATCCTCCTGCCTCAACCTTCTAAGGCACTGGGATTATAGGCATGCGCCACCACACCTAGCTATGCCTACCTTTCTATTCCCTATCTTCCAATGCAGTAAAACTCTGAAATATATATATACATATGAAAGTGTACTGGGATTGAATCCAGGGCTGTGCATGCCAGGCAAGTGCTGTACCACTTACCTATATCCCAGCTCTTCACTGATATTTTTATTCTCTATTTCTCTCCTTCTTGTGTCTATCAATTGGTTCTGAATTTGAGAGTGGAAGAGAGAGACATTATTACTCATAACTACCCCCACATACATCTGCCCAATCCATTTTTACTCAGACTGTGTGTCTTTCTGTCCACTTAATCTGTTCCCTATTATCTCCTGAGTGTCTATGTGGGACTGTTCCTGAATACACTCTGATTGCACCTCTGATTGCCTAGATGCCTCCTTTGTGTGTGCATGTCTGTATGACAGGAAGTGTATGTGGGTGTTTGGCCCAAGACTCCATGAGGTCCTAAGGGGAATTGATCTGAATATGGGTGGGAAGAAGAGGGAAAGAGAATGAAGGCATGTTCCTTGAACTTAGATTTAAGGGTCACTTTTCCATAATTATAATGATTTTTGTCCTTCTCTACCAGAAGCAGGCTCTACCTGGAAAGACTGCTCAGACCCATTTATTTTCCTTTTCTTTTAAGCTGGGGCCAAAGACTTCTGTCCTCCCATCTCTGTGTCAGCAGGGTCAGAAGCAGGAGAGTAGTTGCTATTTCAGAACCCCTTCTGGTTCAATGATTGTTTGCAGATTGTTCACTGAACAGGGAGGTCTCAGTTTTTCATAGGCAAATTATCATATTAGAGAAATTTAACCCTTGTTTTGCAGTTGTTATTTAGTATCCTATGACATACTTCTACAATACTTTGGTCAATTTTATCAAGTAATTTTTTTAATATTTTATTTTTCAGTTGTACATAACACCTTTGTTTTATTTATTTATTTATTTTTATGTGGTGCTGAGGATCAAACCCAGGGCCTCGCACATGCTAGGTGAGTGCTCTACCACTGAGCCACAACCCCAGCCCCCCAAGTCATCTTAATGTCATCACATCCTTGGGGAAAAATAGGGTGAGTCAGGATTACAGTCCCTACTTTATGGATAAAACCAAAGGTAGACTCGGTTAATTGCTTTGCTAATCATCTTTCCAATGCTTCCTTGGTAATTTGAGTGTTGGTGCATCCAGACTATTCCTAAGCTAGTTGACTCTTCAGGCAAAAGAAAACTCAGATCACTCTTTTGAAGGGTGGAGCTTAAAATAATTATATTTAAGAGGCTTGGATTGTAGCTCAGTGGAAAAAGCACTTGTCTAGCATGTGTGAGGCACTGGGTTTGATTCTCAGCACTGCATATAAATAAATAAAAAAATAAAAATCCATCGATGACTAAAAATATTTAAACAATAATTATATTTAAGAAGCACAATTAATTATAAACGCTATCTTATAATTAATGATTATTAATATTTACATTACCCTGAAAGGTAAGCTGGAAGTAGTATTAAACTGATATATAAATATAAGCCAGTCATGATGACACATGCTTTTAATCCCAGTGACTCAGGAGCCTGAGGTAGGAGGATTGCAAGTTCAAGGCCAGCCAGAGGAAATTAATAAGACCCTGTCTCAAAATAAAAAATAAAAAGGACTTGACATGTAACTCAGTGGTAAAGCACACCTTGGTTCACCTCCCAGTTCCACAATATATAAATAGTTATTGTAAAAAAAATATTGCTAGCCTAGGAAAAGGTCAAAATTCCAAAATTAAAAGTGAATGTCTTTCACTTTCACACCATTGTAAGTTGGGGACTTTCTATATTCTACTTGGGTAAGACAGAAAATAAGCACTGAACATTGTGACTAGGTAAATTACATAGTGTATTGGAATAAAAGTAATAGGTGCTATGGGAAAAAAAATAGAGCCGGGCACAGAATGCATAAGTGGTTTTGGTGTTAGTTTACAATCTCAAGCAGTTTGCCAAGAGAGACCTAATTGAGAAGGTGGCATTTGAGTAATTATTTGAAGAAGGTACAAAGGCCCCCAGGCTAAGGATCAGTAAGGAAGACAGTAGGGCAGGAGCAGGTGAGCAAGGGGAAGAGTGGTTGGGAAATGAGAATGGAGGCGTAAGAAGTTTGGCTGGGTTTTGTAGATTAAGGATTTCTCCAAGTCTTTGTATAAGGACTTGAAGTCCCAAATTAGATGGGACCATGCAGCCTTGTAAGCAGAGGAGTGACATGATTTTGAAAGGTTCATTCTTGAAGCTAAATTGGGCCTAGATTTCAGGGCTCACAGGTGGAAAGCAGGGGCACAACAGTGGACCATTCCAGTAATATATTCAGACCACTCTGTTAGTGAAGCAGATCTCCTTAGAAATAATAGCAAAACATGTTCTTATGTTTTTTATTGATTTTGGTGCTGGAAATGAACACCAGGGCTTCAGACATACTAAGTGCCCTACCACTGAGCTACATCCTACCCCCCAAAGTGTTAGTTTTTAGTCTCCTCAGTTGGATCTATCAGACTATTCTACTTGGTTTTCTGGGGCTCCTGTTTCTCCCCTTCTCCATTTATTTTACCTTGACCAACAATTATCTCGACTCATCTGGATATTTCTCACAGGGAGGAGATCTGGGGCAATGATAGTTGTTATTGGAGAAGGAAATAAGAGCCTAACATTGCAGATTACATGGGAATAGCAGCAAGCTCCTCCTTCCCAAATACCTATGTATCTCAGAGTGTGTTGCAGGTGGTGGGGGTGCAGTAAAATAGGGTGGTCTCCTTAGAACTGCCCTTATCTAATTCCTCGGGAATTTTTCCTAGGGTGCAGGAAGATTTATGGTGAAGGACAGTTTCTTTTTAATTATACAGGGTGGTAGAATCCATTTTGATATATTTATACAAGAATGGAATATATCTTATTCTAATTAGGATTCTATTCTTGTGGATGTACACGAGAGTGGGATTCAGTGTGGTGTATTCATATGTGTACACAGGAAAATTATGTCAAATTCATTCCACCATGTTTCCTTTCCCTACCTGCCCTCCCTTCCTTTCTTTCCCCTTTTGTCTAATCTACTGAACTTCTGTTGTTCCCTTCCCTACCATTTATTGCGGGTAGCTTCCACATATCAGGAATGGAACCACAATTTGTCCCAGCTATCTTGCTCCTCAGTATATTCCTCTGGATGTAAAATGAGCATACTACAGTGACACAGTCACATCAATGTTTATAGCAGCTCAATTCACAATTGCCAAGCTTCGGACCCAGCCTCAGTGCCCTTCAATAGATGAATGGATAAAGAAAGTGAGGACAGTTTCTTTTGAGTTAAAGCTAGTATAACATTAGTTTGAAAAATAGTATAGCCTGAATACTATCTTGGTGAAATAAGTTCTTACAAGTATATACTGCTGAAAAAATCTGGACTGTATGTTTCTCCTTAGGTAACTTTATGGAAATGATTTCTGTTGCAGAAATATATCATTTAGATCATCCTATGCTTTTACCCATTCAGAAAATACCCATTGTCTGTGGACTCTTAGGATCTGTCTTTCTAATTGGTTAGAGACTCTAAGTTCAGAGCTTCTACATGCTCTTCATCCTTCTTGAGCTGAGAAATCTAGACACTGTGTGTGTGTGTAAGAGGTTGCCATGTGTGATAGCTGGTGGTCTCAGAGAAGGCTTGTTGGAACAAGTGTTTGTGTTCTAAGTTCACACTCGTGTCAGCTCAATTGGAAATCCTTGATTTGCCCTTGGTATACCAATCCCTTGCTACAAGTTCAGCTGAGCTGTGATGAATATTTGCCATGAATATTTGTGGTGAATATTTGCTCTCATACAGTTTCTGCCAGTGACTAACTCCTTCCTCATATCAAGGATGTGACAATTAGATAAACTTCTCAGATCCAATATGTGGACTGAAGATGGCCTCTTGGTGACTTCCTGTGAGCTGTATGTTCACCAATCTGTTCTGCTTATCAAATGCTGTTTCCAGTGAGCCATTACTCCTTGGTAATCCATAAAAATGTTTTTGGTACATATTAAGCTTTTACCTTGACTCCTCCAGAGGTAGAAAGAAAAAAAGTCACACACACACACACACACACACACACACACACACACACACACACTAGCCCTTTTCCTTTCAGAATGTTTCTGTCATGTTGCCCTCCTATAGTGATAGAGAAGGCCCACAAATTTATTAAACGTTTGAACAAAATTCAACCACCATAGCAGTTTTGGTTGAAGCTCTAGAGAAGTACAAAACTCTTGGTCAAAAAATTATTTGTGGTGTCAAATACTTATGAAATATTGGAAGCCATTTGATCTGCCTAAAATCCAGAAAGTCCTAGCCCAATGAATAAAGAATACCAAGCTGCATTTGTTCAGGAGTCTGATGGGCTTCGGAAAAAGATGACTTTCTCCAAATGTTTTCTTTGGGGGAGGTGGTCACATGCCTAGATGTGCTCATATATACCCTTCTGTCCCTACAAATCAGTGGACAAACCTGCACATAAGATTTATGTTGGAACTTGAGGATGTCTGGCTCCTTTTCTGAGGTTTGCAGCTCACATTGCTAAAGAAACAGGTTTCCACATCCTAGAACAATTGTCAGCAATTGCCTTGGGATATTTCCTTGATGTTCTAATATATAGGACAATTCCAGTATTTTATTTTTCCCCATTGGTTTACAGTAAACTTCAGAAACCTGGATATCATATTTAACCCTTCCTTTTATCACTGTGTATCACCAATATTAGCATAATAATCAAGTTCTGTCATTTCTAGTCCTAACTTGGTTCTCAAATCTATTAACTTCTTCTTTGCATGCCTATTGTCACCCCATCATCCTTTCACACCTAGACCATTTGAACATCTTCCTAACCAGGTTTCCTGATACATGCAGTTATGCCCAGATGCTTCTGATCCATTTTTCACTCTGCAGCAACAATACTCTTTCTAAAGTACAAACAAGCACACACTATATGTCACTCCTTTGTGCAAAATGTTGCAATGGTTCCTCATTGCTTACTAAATGCAATCAAAGACTCTCATCCCCCAATGCCACCACCAACCCTGTCCAAACTTCCCCTCTTGACACACACTTGCCTCTCTAGAAGTGCCAAATTATGAGCAAGAACAGCCTATTTCTTGTACCACATGCTACACAAGTGTTCTACCACTGAACTACACCCCCCACCCTGTACCCCTATGCCTTTAATTTTTTTCTGTCTGGAATATTCTTCACTTTAACCTTATCCATCTGGTAAATCCCCACTCCTTTTCCAAGTCTGCACAAAGTTAGCAGTTACAGAAGAAACCTTCTTTGATGCCCTTAGAAAGCCTTAGGCTATTCTTTTTCATGCTCCCACTGCCCCTGATCATTTTGTAATTGTCTCCGTATGTGCATGTGTGCATGTGTTCATACACACACACACACACACACACACACACACACACACACACACACACGGCTGGATGTTCCTTGAAGAAGGAAGCCATGTCTGATTCTTCAATATGTTCCACAGTATCTAGCACAAGGAGACTGTTATGGTTTGGATGTGAGGTGTCCCCCAAAAGCTCAAGTGTGAAACAATGCAAAAAGGTTCCGAGGAGAAATGATTGGGTTGTGAAAGTCTTAACCCAATCAGTGAATTCATCCCCTGATAGGGTTAACTGAGTGGTAACTGAAGTGGTAGGGCGTGTGTGTGGGAATTGACGTGTGGCTTTGAGGTTTATATTTGTTTCTGGAAAGTGGAGTCTCTCTGCTTCCTGGTCATCATATGAGCTGCTTTCCTCTGCCACATTCTTCCTCCATGATGTTCAGCTTCACCTTGAGCCCTGAGGAATGGAGTCTGCTGTCTATGCATTGAGACCTCTGAAACTTTGAAAATAAACTTTTCCTCTTCTACAATTGTTCTGCTTGGGTCTTTTTAGTCACACAATGAAACAGCTGACTAAAATAGAGACCTTAACATGGTTGTTACTCATTGAACACATGAACAGGGGCTTAGAAGATCCAAAGCATTTTTAGTTAATTGAGAAGAAACTTCCTGGATGGTGTGTCGATATAACTCTTAATCATGGAATGGGAGATGAGAATTTTCCCATCTATTATGGCAAATAGAACACCTCAAAGAGGCTCCCCTAGTGGCTCAAAACCCAAGAAAAGGATGCTGAGACTGACCAAACTCCAGACATAGAAGACTTTCCATTTTCATGCTATTTACTAACATATGATACTTGAGAGCTAATAACAAAATGAAAACACGTAAAAAAGTTGGCTGGTTTACAGGGAATACTCACCATAATATCTCTCTCTCTCTCTCTCTCTCTCTCTCTCTCTCTCTCTCTCTCTCTCTCTCTCTGTGTGTGTGTGTGTGTGTGTGTGTGTTAGTGGGGATTGAACCAGGAACACTCTACCACTAAGCTACATACTCAGCACGTTTCATTTGGAGACAGGGTCTTGATAAGTTGCTGAAGCTGGCCTCAAAATTTTGATCCTTCTGTCTTAGCCTCCTAAGTTGCTGGGATTATAGGCATGTGCCACCAACAATCTTCTTTTCTGGAAATAGTTTTGCATTTAATGCTTTGAACCTTTTTTGTGCCTCCATGGTGCTGGTGATCAAACCCAGGGATTCCAACATACTATGCATGCCCTCTGTCACTGAGCTATCCCCAGCCCACTGTCATCTTTTTAACAGCATTTTGGATACTCAGAAATTGGCCACTGCCTGGCTTTCCAGCTTTGTGTCTCCCTGCTCTTTCTCTCACTCAATTCTCTGGCTCCACCAAACAGCTTAGAGTATCCCTTTTCTTGCGATGTGCCTCATGTTTCTGCTCATGCTCTCTGTCTGCTTTTGCTTAGGTAACTCCTACCAACACTTTAAGACTTAGCTCAGACCTTACTTCTTCCAGGAAAACTTCTCCAACTACACAACATGCACACACATACACGGAGTCTAGATGGATATCTATATGAATCAGGACTCTTGGTTGCAAGGGACAGAAATACAACACAAATAAGCTTAAGCCAAAAGAAAGGGATTGATGCAAATAAGAAAAGTTCAAGGCTAACTTTTGGCATGGCTGGATCCAGATGCTCAAATGATGTCATCAGCAATCTTTCTATCTCTTGGCTCCAGTTTCTTCTATGTTGACTCAGTTCTTAGGCAAGCTCTCCCACATGATGGCTGAGATAGCCACCAACAGCTATAGATATGTATCTGTCCACTTAGCAACCTCATTGGAAACACTGACACACTTTCTCAATAATCCTAGCAAAAGTTTCAAAATTGAGTCCATGAACCTATTACAATGGCCAGAGAAATGGATTCCTCTGATTGCTCATAGCTAGGTGATATAGCCATCTAGGTGGGATGCAACCTGTTATCAGAAGAAAACGGAGTGGGCAACAAAAGCACTATTTACTTGTATTTAGCCCCATGTTCTTTTCTCCGATGAGACTGAATCATCAGTATTTTGTTTTTTTTTGTGTGTGGGTACCCTCCAGTAGACTGAGTTCTTATGCCTATTTATCCCTGTATTTCTAGAGACAGTATAGGGGTTGGCTTTTAGTAAACGTTCTAAATCAGTGAAGGATGAATGAATGGCTCTGCTGTGCATTTTTAGCAGATGATTAAATTACAGAGACCATACTAAAGGCCAAGTCCAGGCAAATTTGATATTTAGACAAATTAATAACATGACTATTGGTTAAATGCACAATTGTTACTGGGTTCCATGGTAAAGAGGCATAAATAGTGAATGGGTCATTCAGCATTTCAAAATTATGTAATAAATGCCTTCTATGTGTCAGGGGCTATGGTAGACACCAAAATTAGTCTCTGTCAATTAAATAACCCCTTCCCATTAATGAGAGTCAGTATAATATAGTTATTGTGTGTGTTGGCTCTAGGACCCTGAATTAAAATCCTAGCATCTGTATTTACTAGTTCAATGAACTTCAGCCAGTTACTTAACTGCTGTGCTTAGTTTCTTCTTCTTCTTCCAAATGGGAATAGTACTTTTTAAATATTTTTTTAGTTATAGGTGGACACAATATCTTTTTTTTTTCTACCTCTGAGCCATAACCCCAGCCCCAAGGGAATAGTACCTTCCATAGAGTATGTTGTGAGGATTAAATGTAACAGTGGATGTGAAACATTGAAATATCAAATGTTTAACAAGTTAATTCTTATGATTAACTATAAATGGGAGCTCTTTTTTACCTAAGTATCACATTACCTATTATACTTGACCTGAGGCAAGGCCCTGGGTCATCGACTTCAAATTAAGTTTAAATAAACTTCTGAGCTTCAAGAAAAGAGCATAGAATAGAATAGAATGAAAGCTTATCTAAGTCCAGGAAGGTCATATTTTAACATAGAACCTAGGATCTTGGCTCTCTTAGCATAAACTGATCATGTTCGAGGACTGGAGGTGTAATTTTATGGCAGAGTGTTTGCCTACCATGCAGGAGGCCCCGAGTTTCATCCCTAGAACTGATCTATATATGAATAATGGGGCTAACAATGGCACATTTGGGGTTGTTGTGAGAATTAAATAAGTTAAGGCATGCAAAGTCCTTAGCACCATATACTGTACACTGAATATTTTCCCCCATCCCAATTCAGATGTGGAAACGTAACCCCCAATGTTAGGGTATTCAGAGGAGGCACTTTGGGGAGGTGATTAGGTCATGAGGGTGGAGCCTTCATGAATGGGAATAGTGCCCTTATAAAACGAGGTAGGAAACAGCTTGCTTCACTTTACTGTGTTCTCTGCTATGTGAGGACACAGCAAGAAGACGGTCATCAATGAACCAGGAAGTGGGTCTTCACCATACACTGAATCGGACAGCAAATTAATCTTGGACTGTCCATTCTCCAGAACTGGGAGAAATAAATTTCTGTTGTTCATAAGCCATCCAGTCTACGATGTGTTTTATAGCACCCCAAACAAGCACAGAATATGTTGTACCATGTACTGGTTTGGCATTTACCAGAACAATACTAGCATTTACCTCATAGGGCTCACTGTGGTGAAGGGGGAGGATAAATATCAAGTGCCTGGACAAATAGATGCTAAATGTATGGTAGCTTGTCATCATCAAAATTGCTGCACTGTGAAGTCTCTTCCAGTAACAAAATTAATGGATGAGCTGGGTTTGGGGGCTTATGTTTGTGATCCCAAGCTACTCAAGAGACCAAGGCAGGAGGATTACAAGTTTGAGGCAAGCCTGGGCAAGCATCACATGAAAAAAGATGATAGAGGGGGCATTTAATGTTAATATTGATATCAATCAGACTAGTTCTTGAATAGAACTAGTACCTGTTAACAATTTCTCGGCTGGGTGCTGTGGCACATACCTGTAATCCCAATGGATTGGGAGGCTGAGGCAGAAAGATTGTGAGTTCAAAGCCAGCCTCAATAAAAACAAGGTGCTAAGCAACTCAGTGAGACCCTGTCTCTAAATAAAATACAAAATAGGGCTTTGGATGTGGCTCAGTCTTTGAGTGCCCCTGAGTTCAATCTTTGGTACCAAAAAAAGTATGTCTCTCTACAATTAAAATTTTAAAAAAATTCTAAACAATATGAAGTGTGGTGATCTGAAGTTAAAGGTGACTTGGAAGGGAAAACACACAGAATAAAGCCAAAGCTCTTTTTAAAATCATGAAAAACTCTAAGTAAGCAGGATGATTCATGCAGGTTATAAAAATTCATTGAACAAATCCCCAAGGAGTATACTGAAAGGTCAGAGGCAAATCAGTCAGAAAATTTTTTAGGCAATCTTGAGGGAGCCAGGTGAAAGTGGGAAGTGTGATCTGAGTATAGAAAAGAGAGACTAATGATAACAGCTAATTTCTAGTGTACTGTGTGATCAGAACACTACCAACTACCAAGTCATCTAAGTAAAAAATATGGGAGTCAATCTTGAATTTTTATTCTTTTATTGAATCAGTCACTAAGGAGTTACAATTTTGCTCTCTAAATACTTCTCAAATCCTTCTTTCCCTTTTTATTTCCTGTAATCCAGGTTCTCATCTTCCCTCACCTGGACCTAATCTAGCAGCATACTCTCTGGATTCTCTGCCTCTAGATTTTTTTTTCTTATTTGTTCTTTTTAGTTATACATGACAGTAGAATGTATTTTCACATATCATATATGCATGGATTATAACTTCCCACTTTTGTGGTTGTAGACGATGTGGAGTTACACTGGTCATGTATTCATATATGAACATAGGACCAGCGCCAAGCCAGACCGGAGGAGGAAGCCCGGCCCCACCCCATGTGCTAGTCAGGAGGAAGCCCATCAACACTTAAAACCCATCAAAGGGGGTGTGGCTACCAGCAGGGTTCTGCGGCTGATCCAGGTACTCAGTTTCCTACTCCCCCACCCTTAGCTACAATAACTCAAAATATTTCCCACAAGCTTTTGGGGGTTGTAGCTATCAACGCAAAACAACAACTGTAAAGGCACCTGGTTTCCACCTCAGAGACTAGAGTAGGGAAGATACTGGCTATACCCACCACCCTGAAAACAGATGCTCAAGCTAGGAATAGACAACGCCACCTACTGGAAGCAAGGAAAACAGTGTTCTGAGAGACTTTTCTTTCTCTTTCTCTCTTTTCTTCTCTCTCTTCCACAACTTCAACATATGTGAAACCAAGAACTGTGCATGAACAACCGAATCACCAAAATAATATAATTTAAGGAATTGCATATACCCCACCTTCCCCCCATTTTTTCCTTTTTACCTATCTTACTTTCTTTTTCCTTCTCTCTTATTTCTCTTTAAGTAGCCTGTTCAAATCATTTCTCTCACTCAAGTCTCCTTGGGCTATTAAAAAGGTTTGTTTATTTTAAAAAAACGAAAATTGTTTTCTGTCCACTTTCAGAAACCTAAAGAACTCAACTAAAATATATTCTTAGGAATATACTTTTAAATGAACGTGTTGTTAAAATAGATAACAGAGCATTTGATCAGGACATATAAAAAGTTATATAAGAGCAACAGGACAAACCTAAGGGAAAGGGGAAGAGGCATTTAATGAAAGACCTGTATAAATTATTAGTCAAAGGAGCCATAATTTGAATAACAAATGACAAGTCTGCTCACCAGCAAGATCTCTATTCAATCAAATACCAATTCAGATTTCATATTGTTAAAAAGAGAAGAAATATCCCAACAAGGAAATGAACAGGCTACTTAAAGATAATAAATATATCATATAATTGAAAAGGAATACATTCTTGAACTCTAATACTTTAAAAATATGAGTGAAATTGTTGATGTGGTAGAAAAGCATATATTATTTATTATCTCCCAGTAGTAGGTGAATCTAAGCATCACAGATTTAGCAAAACTATAGCCAATCTAAAGCAATTATTAGATTCAAAATTTTGCCCTTTCCAGGTGTCTTACTCTCCCTCTCCCTGTCTCTCTCCATTTGTTCCTTTTATTTATTTATTTATTTACTTACTTACTGCCATACTAGGATGTTAAAAGTGATGATAATGGCTGAAAACTAGTATGAATACATAATTTCTTATACAAACTACAATGCTTTCAAGTGTAAGAAAGTGGTGTTATTCATATTCACAGATAGATTGTAGGTGAAAACTGAGGAAACATTGTAACTTACTTGAAACCACATGGGGATAAAGTAGGAGAAATTAAATATTTTCCATAGTACAGAAAGACAAATCCAATACTGAACTTCCCCCTTCACATCACTTATGCAGTACCAAATGAGGCATTAACTATTTTAGGTACCTTATAGTCAAATTATTATTTCCAAATAAAATGTTTCAATTATTTTTTGTTAATTTTGTTTCATTTTTTTTATGTTACATATATTTTTAAAATTTATTCTAATTTTTTATATGTGGCAGCAGAATGTATTTCAATTCACATTATACATATAGAGCAAATTTTTTAATGACACTGGTTGTACACAAATTTGAGTCACAACTATTCGTGTCTTCATACATGTAATGATGTCCATCTCATTCCACCATCTTTCCTACCCCCATGGCCCCTCCCTTCCCACCTTCCCCTTTGCCCTATTTAAGTTCCTCCATTCCTCCCATGCTTCTCCCATCCCCTTTATGGATCAGCATCCTCATATAAGAGAAAACATTCAGCATTTGGGCTTTTTGGGATTAGCATAATATTCTCCAACTCCATCCATTTCCCTGCAAATGCCATGATTTTATTCTCTTTTAGTGCTGAGTAATATTCCATTGTGTATATATATCACATTTTGTTTATCCATTCATCTACTGAAGGGCATCTAGGTTGGTTCCACAATTTGGCTCTTGTGAATTGTGCTGCTATAAACATTGATGTGGCTGCATTCCTGTAGTATACTATTTTTAAGTCCTTTGTGTATAAACCTAGGAGTGGAATAGCTGGGTCAAATGGTGGTTTAATTCCCAGTTTTCCAAGGAATCTCTATACTGCTTTCCATATTGGCTGCACCAATTTACATTTCCACCAGCCATACATGAGTGTGCCTTTTCCCCCACATTCTCACTAACACTTATTGTTGTTTGTATTTTTTTTAATTTTATAGTTGTAGATGGCTTTATTTGTTTAGTTTTATTATGTGATGCTAAGGGTTGAACCCAGTGCCTCACACATGTGAGGCAAGCAGTCTGCCATTCAGCTATAGCCCCAGCCCCTGTAGTTTATATTCTTTTTAAAAAAATATTTTAATCGTAGATGGACACAATACATTCACACATGTGCTAGGCTTCACACATGCTAGACGAGTGTTCTACCACTGAGCCACAATCCCAACCCCCCTGTTGTTTGTATTTTTAATAGCTGCCATTCTGCATGCAGTGAGATGAAATCTTAGAGTAGATTTGCATTTCTCTAATTACTACAGATGTTGAACATTTTTTTCATATATTTGTTGATTGGTTGTATATCATCTTCTGAGAAGTGTCTGTTCAGTTCCTTGGCCCATTTATTGATTGGGTTATTATTTTTTGGGTGTTAAGGTTTTTTAGTTCTTTATATATCCTACAGATCAGTGCTCTATTTGATGTGTATGTGGTAAAAATTTGCTCCCATACTGTAGGTTCTCTATTCCCCTCACTAATTGTTTCTTTGGCTGAGAAGAAGCTTTTGAGTTTGAATCCACACCATTTATTGATTCTTGATTTTATTTCTTTAATATAGAAGTCTTATTAAGAAAGTCAGGGCCTAATCTGACATGATGGAGATTTGGGCCTACTTTTTCTTCTATTAGATGCAGGGTTTCTGGTTTAATTCGTAGGTCCTTGATCCACTTTGAGTTGAGTTTTGTGCATAGTGAGAGATAGGAGTTTAATTTCATTTTCTTGCGTAAGGATTTCCAGTTTTCCCAGCACCATTTGTTGAAGAGGCGATCTTTTATCTACTGTATATTTTTGTGCCTTTTCTAATATAAGATAACTGTAATTATGTGGTATTGTCTCTGTGCCCTCTATTCTGTACCATTGGCCTACCAGTCTGTTTTGGTGCCAATACCATGCTTTTTTGTTACTATTGCTCTGTAGTATAGTTTAAGATTTGTATAGTGATACCACCTGCTTCACTCTTCTTTATAAGGATTGCTGTAGCTATTCTGGGTCTCTTATTTTTGCAAATGAATTTCATGACTACTTTTTCTATTTCTATGAGGAATGTCACTGGGATTTTGATTGAGATTACATTAAATCTGTATAGTACTTTTGGTTGTATGGTCATTTTGACAAAATTAATTCTGCTTATCTAAGAATAAGGGAGATCTTTCAATCTTCTAAGATCTATAATTTCTTTCTTTAGCATTTTGTAATTTTCATTGTAGAAGTCTTTCACCTCTTTCAGTAAGTTGATTCTCAAGTATTTTATTTTGTTTGAGGCTTTTGTAAATGGGGTACATTTCCTCATTTCCCTTTCAGAGGATTTATCACTGATATACAGAAATGCCTTTGATATATGGGTGTTGATTTTATATCCTGCTACTTTGCTGAATTCATTTATTAGTTCTAGAAGTTTTCTGGTAGAATTTTTTGGGTCTTGTAGATAAAAAGTCAGATCATTGGCAAATAGTGCAAATTTGAGTTCTTCTTCTATCCAATCACTTTAATTTATTTCGTCAGTCTAATTGCTCTGGCTAAAGTTTCAAGATCTAAGTTAAACAGAAGTGGTGAAAGAGGGCATCCTGTCTTGTTCCAGTTTTTAGAGGAAATTTTTTCAATTTTTCTCCATTTAGAATGATGTTGTCCTGGGGCTTACCACAGATAGCTTTTACAATGTCGAGATATGTTTCTGTCATCCCTAGTTTTTCTAGTGTTTTGAACATAAAGGGGTGCTGTATTTTGTCAAATGCTTTTTCTGCGTCTATTGAGATGATCATGTGGTTCTTATCTTTAAGTCTATTGATGTGATTAATTACATTTATTGATTTCCATATGTTGAACCAACCTGTTTCCCTGGGATGAACTCCAGTTAATGTGGTGCACTATTTGTTTTTCTATTAGATTTGCCAGAAAGTTATGGAGATTTTTTGCACTTATGTTCAATAGAGATATGGGTGTGAAGTTTTCTTTCTTTTATGTGTCTTTGTCGGATTTTGGAATCAGGATGATATTGGCCTCAAAGAATGAGTTTGGAAGTGTTTCCTCTTTTTCTATTTCATGAAATAATTTGAAGAGTATTGGTATTAATTTTTCTTTAAAGGTTTGTAGAACTCAGCTGTGTATTCATCTAGTCCTGGACTTTTTTGGTTGGTAGGCTTCTGTGGTATCTTCTATTTCTTTGCTTGAAATTAATCTGTTTAAATTGTATATATCATCCTGATTCCGTTTGGGCAAATCATATGACTCTAGAAATTTTTCAATGCCTTCAGTATTTTCTGTTTATTTATAGTTATCTTCTGTATTTCTATAGTGTCTGTAGTGATATTTCCCCTTTCATCATGTATGTTAGTAATTTAAGTTTTCTCTCTCCTTCTCTGTCAGTTTTTTCTATTGTTTTTTTGTTTCAATTTCATTGATTTCAGCTCTGATTTTAATTATTTCTTATCTTCTACTGCTTTTGGTATTGATTAATTTTTCCTTTTCTAGGGTTTTGAGATGTAATTTTAGGTCATTTATTTGGTGACTTTTTCTTCTTTTAAGGAATGAACTCCATGCAATGAACTTTCCTCTTAGCACTGCCTTCATAGTGCCTCAGAGATTTTGATGTGTTGTATCAGTGTTCTCATTTACCTCTATGAATTTTTTAATCTCCTCTTTTATGTCTTTTGCAACCCATTTTTCATTCAATAGCACATTATTTAGTCTTCAATTGTTGGAGTAGCTTTTATTTTTATTTTTTCATTGATTTCTAATTTCATTCCATTATGATCTGATAGAATGCAGGGTAGTATCTCTACTTTTTGTATTTGCTAAGAGTTGCTTTGTGACATAATATATGGTCTATTTTAGAGAAGGATCCGTGTGCTGCTGAGAAGAATGTGTATTCTCTTGTTGAAGGATGAAATAGTGTGTGTGTGTGTATATATATATATATATATATATCAGTTAAGTCTAAGATATTGATTGTATATTGAGCTCTATGGTTTCTTTGTTTAGCTTTTTTTTGGTAAGATCTATCCAGTGGTGAAAGAGGTATTTTAGTGTCACCCAGCATTATTGTGTTGTAATCTCTTTGACTCTTGAACTTGAGAAGAGTTTGATGAATGAAGATGCTCCATTTTGGGAGACAAATAAATTTATTATTGTTATATCTTGTTAGTGAATGTTTCCTTTAAGCATTATGAATATCCTTCTTTATCCCTTTTGATTAACTTTGGCTTGAAATCTACTTTATTTGCTATGAGGATGGAAACCCCTGCTTGCTTCTACAGACCATGTGAGTGATATGATTTTTCTCAACCTTTAGTCTGTGGATTCCTTTTCCTATGAGATGAGTCTCTTAGGGGCAGAATATTGTTGGATCTTTTTTTCAATCCAATCTGTCAGTCTATATCTTTCAATTGGTGAGTTTAGGGTTAATATTGAGACATGATTTGTATTCCTGGTCATTTTTGTCTATTTTGTTATTTACCTTGACTTGGTTTCTCCTTTGATTACTTTTTCCTTTCTGTAATACCACCCTCTGCTGATTTTCATTGTTGTTTTTCATTTCCTCTTCATGGAACATTTTTCTGTGGATGTTCTCTAGTGCAGGCTTTCTAGTTGTAAATTCTTTTTTTTTTAATGGGTAGAAGCATTAGAAGGGATGATATGATTTTTTTTTAAAGAGAGAGTGAGAGAGGAGAGAGAGAGAGAGAGAGAGAGAGAATGAATTTTTAATATTTATTTTTTAGTTCTTGGCGGACACAACATCTTTGTTGGTATGTGGTGCTGAGGATCGAACCCAGGCCGCACGCATGCCAGGTGAGCACGCTACCGCTTGAGCCACATCCCCAGCCCTGTAAATTCTTTTAAACTTTTTTTTATTATGGAAGTTTTTATTTTGTGATCAATCCTCCTACCCTGGTAAACTTCATCATCGTGAGGTGGAGATACAAACAAACAACTGATAACCCCACCAATTGGATGAGAAAGGAATCAGGAAAGATACTGAACTCCAACAAATAACTGGAGGTAAGGTGTAGGATGAGATGATGAGGGGGGTAGGAGGGAGGATATAGAGCTATTAGATCTTAGGATGTGTGAAAGAGGGATCTAAAGAAGTTGGTTAGTAGCAGGAGAAGAAAGAGGAATTGATTTTGGGGAGACAAGAAAGTGGGAAAGGAATAGGGTGCAACAAACAAACATAAATATTTCAAAATATAAGAAATGTAAAAATAGGAGATAAGGGAATATACCACACAACTGTAATATACTATTCAGGCATCCCAGTCCTTAGTAGCCTAATTCATGCAAAGTACTTGGTTTCACAAATGTTGGGGATATGAGGTGGGAGAAGAGAGAGGGAGAGAAAAAAAAAAAACCTCCAGGAAGATACAAGGATTGTTTTTGTTAGTCTTGGTTGCAGGGATCCTGGAATTGGAGTATATCACCTGCTGGTCCCCAATGGGAGAATGCATCCCAAGGATCTTCTTTGGGCCCTGCTCCTGTGATGTGCTCTTATCTCATTATCTTACCTGTAGACCTCACAATTCCTAGTCTCTAATTAATTAGTCTCTAAACTGTATCTCTCTCACCCTCTCCCTTTCTACTTCCCAATCAGGAACCTTTCTCTCCGGATGTCCTGAAGGTTACACTCTGGGGGCTGTGCACCTATCTTGATAAACTGTTTTGTATTGGATACACTGTGCTGGGTTAGTGGCTGCCAGGGAGAGGTGGGAATTGAGGATTATAAGTAACTGCCTAGCCAGTGTTCCAAGCTGGAAATTGTCCCAACTAAAGATGGCCATGAAGATGTCCCAAGATGGAGGTGGCTGCTTTCAGCGATGGGGTGTTGGGTTGGCTGGGGCCCTGTGGTGGTGTTAGGTGATGTGTTCAGAGGTGAGCTCTGTGCAGTGTTGTGACTGATGGTTCTCTCCAGACCCTCTGCAATGTCCCCAGGTGCAGGCAGGCTACTGTGTGTAGGGGACAATAGCAGTGGCTACAGAGTTCTGAGATGGAGGTGATTGGTGGAGCCCCATGTTGGTAGATGGGGGTCCACAGGGGAGTGGTGGCTAGAGTTCCTATTATGAATAGGAGTGGCATCCATGATTCCTGCATGGATGGGTGGCCAGGAGCCCTGCATGGGTGCTGATGCCAGTGGTCCTGCTCAGGCACCCAAGGTTCCTGTGTGGGCCAGTATCCAGGAGTCCTGCCCTGATGCCAAGGCCCAGAGACCTGCGTGGGCATAGCTGCCGTGATTCCTGTGCAGGAGCAGCAGTGGGGGGTGATTCACTAATCACTCACAGAGAAACAGTATTCCCACTACTTGAATCCCAGATCCTGGTGCAACACAGAATACAACCTCCCTCTAGCCCCCCATCTTGGATCTCTGAAAAACAATGTACTACATAGATTTTAAGTAAAAGTGTTCAAAACTTTTGCTTTCAACTTTAAACTACCTTCATTTAATTGTTTTTTTGTACTTATAGTTGGACAGAATACCTTTATTTTATTTATTTTTATGTGGTACTAAGGATCAAACCAAGTGCCTCACACATGCCAGGCAAGAGTTCTACCACTGAGCCATAGCCCAAGCCCATTATCTTCATTTTTTAAGATGAATGTGTTTCATTAAATGAACTCACACTCTTGACTTCCTGTACCATTAGAGTGTATAATGTGCTGAAAGAAAAGTGATAATATATATGCCAAACTTTAGAGTCTCTACAGAGGTCTAATTGAATGTAAGTTAAACTATGACACTTCAAGTTCTTGATTTAGTCTATTTTATAGAACCATAACTGTGGCATAATTTATATGCCTTTAAGGTCATGTAAATGAAGTTCTGCTGAGTGATGTCCCAACTCTTATGTTTATATTATAGGTGAAGGACCACTTGAAGTATCAATGAAACCATGCCAGCTGTTTTTATATTGGATATTTGACTTCAGATTCTTTCAATAAACTTACACACATTTTTCCAAAGATATCTTGCACATATTTTTAAAATTTTATTCCTAGAAATTTGGTACAATTAAAATTGTATTATTTTTGAAATTTTATATTCAAGTTGAATATACAAGTGCTGTTATGTACAGGTGTAGTAGTTGTATGTTGATTTTCTATCTGGCAGCCTTGCTAAATAGGCTTATTCAAGCTGTTTCTGCTATTTTAAACATTATCATTCTTGTCTTTTTCTTGTGTTACAACTCTGGACACACCCAATCCAGGACCACAATGAATAGATCCCACAGTAATAGGCATTCTTTTCTTGTGCCTGGTTTGAAATAATAAATTTAAACACCTCATCATGATGACTACTTTTTAATATTTTATTAGAATAAGGATTTTCCATTGTATTCTTGGTTTTCCAGTATTATTTCTTGTGAACATATGATGACTTTTTATCAAACATGTAGTTTATGTATTTTGGGAACCATCAGACTCTTCTTCATTAATCTGTTAATGTGGTGAGTTAGTTTGGTAAGTTGATTTTTCTCAAAGTAAATATGTTGATTACAGAGCTGGTGTTATATCTGTTAATTTTAGAAGTAATCTGATGTATTAATAAAAATTTGGGGGTGTATATTTTATTGCTTAAAAAAGAGGTTTTGTTTTTCTATTGAAGATAGGGTTACTTAAAAGTTGGCACACCAAGGGCTGGGGTTGTGGCTCAGTGGTAGAGTGCTCACCTAGCGTGGATGAGTCACTGGATTTGATCCTCAGCACCACATAAAAATAAATAAATGAAAGTAAAAGCATTCTGTTCACATACAACTAAAAATGTTTAAAAAAATTTGGCACACTGACTTTACATGGTATCCCTTGTTCAATCATTGTAACAAATTTGAGCATTTAAAAAAATTTCCAGTACCTTATTTTACTATGCTATAGAAAAAATATCTAAAATACTGAAACTATTTGGGACATCTGTGGGGGACACAAAGAACTGTTATCACATAGTCCCTGGAAGAATTCTACATCATCTTCTATAAACACTTCTGAACATTCTTCAGAAATTATTAAGAGGCATGGAGGGAGAAAACCAGTCCTCCTTTTCTTTCCCATAAAAACTCCACCCTATCATCACTTGTCATTCAGAAGCCCTTCTAACTGCCTGTTTCCAACTTTCTACCTGTTACTATGCACAGTCCAAGAATTACAACTCAGCCCCATTAGCATCCATACAGCCAAAAAGGTAATTTGGTAGCAAATGACCCTACTGAGAATATACACACCATTCTTAAGTGGCATCATTGCCTGTAAATAACAAGGATGTCTTTCTCTCATGGTGTTTTAAAAATGTTTGCTGGTCCAAAAAGACCGAATCAAGGTTCAAATAAAAATTGAGATGAAGTGTAGGGTATGCCGTTTTGCAATCAATTATGTGAGAAAACCCTAGGTCATAGTGCTGGAGGAAAGAACTAGGTAATAGGAAAGTGGTGAAAGAAGCCAACTGAGGCAAAGTTACTTGAATCCTGCCTACACAGCCTTCTTATTAGCTATAGCATGCAGTAGCCATGGATTTCCACCCTGGTTCTGACACACCAGTAGTGGGAAAACTGCTTACATCATTTGAGTCTGTGCCTAACTCTAGAATAGTAATTGCATTCTTTCCATTAGTGTTTTGAGGAATGAATGTGATAACATGAAATAGGCAGTACATTGCAGATGAATTGTGTTTATTATATTCCATTTTGTCAAAATCATTTTACAAATTGATTATTATTTTTGTTTGTTTAGTACTAGGTATTAAACACAAGGAGATTCTACCACTGAGTTATATTCTAGCCCTTTTGATTTATTATTTTTGGATAGCATCTCACTCATTTGTGAAGACTGGCCTTGAATATCCTATCCTCTTCCATTACCCCCACCCCCAATGGTGTGCACCACAATGCACAATATGAAAGGTATTCTTTTTAGGTCACCTACCTTTACAATAACATGTATCAAGTGATATTCATTTTGATTTCAAATATGGATGTCAAGTTAACATTTTTCATTTTTGGTACCAAGGATTGAACCCAGAGGTACTTAAACACTGAACAACATCTCCAACCATTTTTTAAAAATTTCTATTTTGAGACAGAATCTCACTAAGTTGCTTAGGATCTCACTAAATTATTGAGGCTACCTTTGAACTTGTGATCCTCCTGCCTCAGAACTTCTCCTCAGATGATAGGCATGCTTACCATGGCTGGCCAGGTTACCATTTTTTTTTTAAACCAGGGATTGAACTCAGGGGCACTCGACCACTGAGCCACATCCCCAGCCTGATTTTGTGTTTTATTTAGAGACGGGGTCTCCCTGAGTTGCACAGCACCTCACTGTTGCTGAGGCTGGCTTTGAACTCACAATCCTCCTGCCTCAGTCTCCTGAGCTGCTTGAATTACAGGCCTGCACTACCTCACCAGCCCAGGTTAACTTTTTAAATGAATTTGAGTCAGAAACCTATTTGATTCATTTAAATGTGATAATTAAGCATCAATGTAGCTGGTGTTAGACATGACATCAAATCTAAAGTTAGTTTTTAAAAGATCAGGTCTGACAAGTCCAACCCTAAGTCATTTTATATGCTGAAAACTGCTGAGTGTGATGCCACGAAAATGAAATGAAGCAATCCCCCACAACTCAACACTAGAGATCATCTCTCAAGTGTTCAAGCAGTCTTCAAGAAGCTCTGTGTTAGCTAAGCCAGCCACAGGGATCATTTTTGCACTTGGGCATTTGACTTGTGACATATTCATGGATTGGGATTGTAAGAAGACAACAAATACAAATGGATTGGAAGATTTTGTTAACTGAAGATACAGGAAAGGGAAAGGAACATTGGGTCAGTTTCGTGAACCTCAGACTCATGCCACAGTGGGACACTGAAGTGAAGGTGCTGTATGGTAGCACTTGGTACCACTGCCCTGGTGGGTCACTGCCCTGGTTATGGGCCCCTGGCCACACCCCACTGTATCTCAGAGCTGTACCCTAAGGTGAGGCAAGGGGAAATGTGCTCCACTGGAACTAGTGTGATGGATGAATAGCAGCCCTGTGTCAGCCTCCAGTAAGATGAGGTGGGTTAGAAAATGCCCTGTAGCAGCTCCTTAACCTGTTGTTTTATCTCCCTGGCTCCAAAAAGAAAGGTTCTCTATCAAGACTCAGGTCAGGCCTACACTTCCTCTGTGGGGATGTGGAAGGTCTCCTGGGCATCACAAACAGAAGTTTCCTTTAAATGTACAATTTTGATAAAATTTTTTTTCTATGTAGGTTAAGCCTCCTTTCCATGATACCACTATCTTTCCATCTGTTTGTTCATTTCTTACTTCAGTGGGTAAATTCCTGTCCTATTTAACTGGATCCAGCTGTGATTTTTCTAGTCCTAAGCTGTGTGTAAATGAAGACCAATGTGTGTAGTCAACCTCCCATTGTGATGTTTATGAGGTGCCATTTCATACCAAAGGCCGAATGTTCTCTCTGATATGTGGATGCTAACATACAAAAAAAGGGCAGGATGCAGAATAGAAGTTCATTGGATTAGACAAAGGAGAATGAAGGGAAGGGAGGGGAGATGGAAATGGGAAAGACTCTAGAATTAATTGGACATTACTTATGTATGTTCATAAATGAATACATGACCAGTGAAACTCTACATCGTGTACAACCACAAGAACGGGAAGTTATACTTCATGTATGTATGGTATGTCAAAATGCATTTTACTATAATGTGTAACTAAAAATAACAAATAAAAAATTTAACAGGAGGTGTCATTTTGGCATCTGCTGAACTCCAGAGCATCTTCCTAAGTTAGCAGAATCACAAAGACTCAGTGATGTACTAGCATAGTTATCCAAAACAAATGAGGCTTTACCTTCTTTCAGATGAGACAGATTTCCCATGCCATTTGAAGGTAGTTTTTCACATATCTTACCTGTAATGAGATGTCAAAACCACCTTGAAAAATAAGTAGGTAATGGTTTTCTAAACCATGCCTTACTTGTTCACCTTTCATGATCTGGCATCTGCCTGCATTGCTGTCTTGTTCCAGCAGCCACCACAGGTACCTAAAGCCCAATTAATCCTGCTCTGCTAGACTGTAAGAATGGCTCCTGAATACATGTGTGTACACCCAACTGTGCGTGCACAAGGGCTCCTGTGACAAACATATTACTGGGGTTCACAGTTTTGTGTCTTTGTTAGACCTCCCACAAAACAGCCTGTGTCTCAAATTCCATTCCTTTGTTTTCTCTGAGTCAGATAGAGCTTCAGTTTCTCTGGTAATTGACTTTGGACCTTTGTCACCACCTCTGTTCACAGAAAGACAATAAGATGGGCATTACACAGAGAAAACTGGCGTAGCAAACAACTTTTAACAAACAACTCACAAAAGTGTAAAAATTGTTTCTTCAAATCAAAAATCTCTTCAGATGTACGGTTTCTGGATTTTCTGGACACCTATGTCCAGCATAAGAAATATTGTCACATTCAGAATTCAATACAGAAAGTATTTGTGGCCTTGATCTGACTTGCCAATGTGATCAGTGTCCAAATATACAGTGAAAATTTGTCTTATGTAATTATCTACAAACTTGTCAAAATGAGATTTCTTTGACTTGGTTGCCTTGTCTAGGAACACGGTGTGTATGTGATCTTCAGTCCCTCCTTGCATTTGGGACCACCTCATTTCTTGTAAGTTATGGTGCCTCCTTTGTTATCATTTGTGGATATGTCACTGAAAAATATTTATTATTTGCCTCTTGGAAACAACCACAGAGCAAATCATAATCATTCCTGGGATAGAAGACTGTCCACTCTGGCCCAAAATGTTGAGAGTTCACACCTGATTGACACTCATCATCAACTAGTAAAATATGATATTTTAAGCCTGACAGACATGCAAATTTCTTTCAAAACCTTGAGATGCTTTGTTTTGTCAAGACTCACTTTAAACCTAATCAAAATCCTCTTGGAAGGAATCTGTGCATCTCAGTTTTGTGTTTAAAGTTTCTGCTTTCCATCTACACTTCAACAAGTAATGTTTCCTGAGCAATGTTTTAGGACCTAGGAATGCAATATAGAACAAAATGGAAAAGAATAAGATCTTGCTGGGCTAGGTGGCACATACCTGTAATTCCAGTGAGTTGGAGGTTGAGACAGGAGGATTTCAGGTTCAACACCAGCCTCAGCTACCTACTGAGACCCTTCCTCAAAAAAAAAAAATCTGAAGGACTGGGAATGTAGTTCAGTGGTAGTGCACCCCTAGGTTCAAACCTGAGTATCACACAAACACACACATAAAGAGTAAGATCATATATAATTTATTGTGAAATACTACAGAGTGGCAAGTACTACATAGGAAAGGCAGGATCAGGGGGAAAGGGTAAATGGGCAAGATGTCATCTTTTTATTCAGGGTGTACAGGGAAGGCCTTCCTGAAACAGTGCTAACTGAGCAG
Organism: Ictidomys tridecemlineatus; assembly: GCF_052094955.1. NCBI lineage: Eukaryota > Metazoa > Chordata > Mammalia > Rodentia > Sciuridae > Ictidomys > Ictidomys tridecemlineatus. Next base: position 83,709,010 of record NC_135493.1, read on the forward strand.
AAACTTTGAGAAAGTGAGGAAGCAGGACACACTCCAACCATAAGGACAGCATGTGCAAATATACTAAGGTGGGAAGTTCTTGGTAGGATCCTGGATATTAAGGGGTCCTGTGATACTAGTAAAGCCTCATCCCAGGTTTTGGCACATATCACTCTTTGAAAAAAATCCTTGTGTCTCCATCTGTACTTCTCCCATAATCTGTGAGGAAGATGGTGCTAGGTCCATGTCATAGATGAAGGATCAGGACTCAGTGAGGTGCCTGATCCGGTTCCCTTGTTCATGTCTGTAATTTCTAAAATATGGATGGCCTTCTATTGAAATAAGAGATGGAACTTAGTATCATAACCAGATGGAAGATGCCACCAGCATTAGATAACTGTATTAGATAACTGTATCATCCTGCTGTATGGATGATAAATTGTAATTTGGTGACTATGGCCATAGTAACCTTTCTACTTTTGATGGAGTGCAGGGCTACAGACATAAGGAAGGACTTGGGGTGGAGGGGAGAGGCTGAAAGAAGATGGGTAACAATGAGGAAAAACACCCTGATTGGAAAGAGACCCAGTGACTTCTGGGATGGTGACAATGGCCTTGAATTTGCTGGTTGTCACATGTATATATAACTTATTGTTCATTATTAATATGTACTGTTGTGTTTTATGTAAGTCTCAGGCAACAAAAGATTTCAAAATCAACTAAAGAGTGACAGGAGAAGTAGGAGTAAAGTGATCATCTGGGACTCTTCTACACAGGCTCCTAGGGATCCTGGCTACCTAGAACACCCAGGGGGCCTACATCCTTCAAACTTCTGTGCTCAGAGTCCTGCCTTCTGTCCTGGAGGCTAAAGAAGCTTCCTCACCATGTTTTTGCAGATGATACTGTAGCAAATTATTTACCACATGTATCATGATGGTGGCTATGGGAGGGGACATCAGTCCCAAAAGGCATGGACAGGACCTGCCCATATTGAACTCAGATGTTGAAGTTCATTTCATCTTTGAGCTCATCATACCCATAATTGCATGGAACATGTTGGTTTGAGAGCCTCATTTAAAAACTTGGCACCCATATTCTGACCTAGGTGAACTAGGGCAATTTATCTGTCCTGTCTGATTTTCCAATCCTCATTCATAAAAGAGGGCTAATCTCCCTCAGGCAGGGTAGCTGCGGACTATGGGGAAAAAATAAGGCTCTTCATCCAAACCCATATTTGATTGATCCGGTGCTTGTAGGGTGAGCCAGAGCAGATATTGGAGTGTCACAGTCCAGAACTGAATTGTTGCTATGTCATATGATGAGCAATCTACCTAACTGCTCTGTGCCTCCCTTTGCTGATCTTTCATCAGGGTAATGCATCAGGTTAATAATGCTCCCCTTTACAGGAGGGAATTAAATGACATGGCAGGCACTGAGAGCTACACTTGGAACACAGCATGGTCCAGTGCATGCCCACTGTTGTCATCCTTCACTAGAATAGCTTCCAGGGATTACAATGTGGACATATATGGGGGCTGTTTTCCTGACCACCACACATATGCTCCTTTAGCCAGTCTTTATGGTAACTGTGACTGTCCCAATGCTGAGGCCACAAATGTGTACAGATGGGACTTTCCCTTGAGCAACACACCCATCCTAATCAATAGAATAACATGTTAGTTATAGTCAATTAATCATGTGATTTCTGTTATGCTATTGTGGTGTAACATTCTAGGTGTTGACATGAATGGACTAAGAAATACCCAGAGCTTGTGATTATTTTTTGGTATGTCTGTGAAGGTGCTTCTGGGGGAGATTAGCATTTGATCAGTAGGTTGAGTAAGGTAGATTCACTCTCACCCAGTGTGGGTAGTCATCATCCAATCCCTTGAGGGCCCTCAAAGAAATAAAAGGCTGAGAAAAGGCTAATTTCCTCTCTCTTTTGGAGCTTGCATACCCACCTTCTCCTCCCTTAAACTCAGAGCTACAGGTACTTAGACCTTCAGACTCTGGGACTAATCCTTTGAACTCAAGAGTGAATTACACCACTGGCTTCCCTGGTTCTTTACCTGTAGTCAGCAGATTGTGGGACTTCTCAGTGTCCAGGTATACATAAGACCATCACCAGAAAAATGCCTCCATATATGCCTGCATCTACATCTGCATATATCTAATAGGTTTTGCTTCTCAGGATAACACTGACTGATATAACTAGCCATCGTAATACAATCTGCGTTTTCTTCACCACTGAGGGACATATAGAAGGGCTTAGGAAGCCAGGGCAAATAAGGAGGGGTAGGATCAGAACAAAGGAGCATGGAGAGAGTCTTCTGATGAGGTCAACTTTCTGCTTGACAAAAGCACTCACAGACACAAGCAGAGAACCCAATCAGTCAGATGCTTTTGTATTCATGCTCCTAAGTGGAATCCAGTAGAAAAACTAAAATAGACACGTGGACAGAGGGGGTACTGATGAATAACAGTGAGGAATCCATGGACAGAGGTGGAGATAAAGAAAGGAGGAAATTCCAAAGACCATAAAAAGAACAGGCTAAAATTCCCCCACCAGAGTCCCAGTTTTGGGCCTTCTTCTCTTTGGAAAAGTCTATCTCTGTATCTTTGTTGCTTTTACAATAAATCTACTTCTTGCTTGCTGTCTCTGTGTCCTGTTCTTCAATTATTTGCCAAACAAAGACAATGAACCCAGCACACCTTGATGTTAACACCATGATTCTAATGATAGCCACTGCCTGACCACTTAATGTGGATCATGATTTTCTCACAAAACCCAAGATTGTAAATTCTACTTTTGTCACTAGTTTACAGGGGAAAACTCTGAGGCACCAGGAGCCTTCTGTATTCTCATTAACCCTGAGCACAGTCCTTTGCAGGGGCCTTCCTAATCATTCTCTTCCTGCTCCTCATTGTACAGCTCATGCTATATATTTGATGACTAATGTCTCAGGATCCTTTGCAAATAGTGTTACTGTACAACTCTCCTGTGTTGTTCATGATATGCTCTCACCTAAGATTTGAAAAGTAGACGTGATTTTTTTCTTCACCAAATATTTTCAAATGTTAGGTCTGGGCAGGTCTGAATGTGAATGTTTGCAGCATCCTTGGGAGTCCCCTACTAATTGCCTGTTCCCAGACTCTGGGGGGGCAGTGAACTTCAGCAGCAAATTTTGTGGTTTTCTGAACAGTTATATCAAATTGGAATCAATTCAGTGTGATTCCCATCATGTGTGTAGATTCTGAAGACCCCATTATCCTTTATTATTTTCTTTATTGATACGGAGCATTTATAGTTTCAATGTAACAAATTCATTTATGACAAAAATTGGTTGACCTCATGTCTCAGCTTCAGTTCACTCAAAAACACAGGAGTTTTTTTGTGTGTGTTTGATTAATAATTGCATTCCTGGCAAAGCTCAGTAAAAGGTGTAGCTTCTGAACTTCCATGAACATCTCCTGTCTTGCAGGTAAATTTCAAGAATAAAATGAATTATGTTAACAATCTCTAGCTTCATACAATGTCACTGAGTTTGTGATAAGGTCATTAAAGAGGTCATTAAAGTGTATGAGAACAATAGAATGACCCATAATCTAATATGACAGAGGTCCTTATAAGAAGAGGAATTTCAGTTACAGACTGATATAGAGGGACAGCTATGGGAAGGCACAGGGAGAAAATAGCTATCTATCAAGAAGGCAGGCCTTAGAAGAAATCAATCTCAGAGACACCTTGGCCATGGCCTTCAAGCCTCAGAGCTGTGAGAAAATCAATTTCTGATGTTTAAGCTACCCATCTGTGCTACTCTTTTATGGCAACCTTAGCAAAGTAATGCATATACTTCAGTGCTGTGGAGTGGGCAAGTATTACTGGAAGCATTTTATATGCTTGTGTTCATACTCTCACTACTAACATAAAACTATGTAATAGTGAAGGTATCTGAACACCTAAGCACTGAAGAGAATACTCTAAACCTTCTAAATTATTTTATGTTAAATCTGTGGCCATGAAAGAGTTGCTTCTTATTTTCACCCTCATCCTACATACGCAAACACAATATTATTCTAACATGCTAGGAATTCTCCTCTGCTCAATTAAATTTCCCTAAACACACAGGACCCCAAAGTCTGACATCACTGAGAGCTCTCTAGGAAGCAGTGCCACTGAAACTATCATATGTTGCTTTCACAGGGGACAGAAAAATGATAATCACTTTGGAAAACAGCTTGGCAGTTTTCTTATATAATGAAATATGTGCTTACTAACTAACCCAGAAATCCCACTGTAAGATTTTCTCTGTGAGAATAAAAAGTTATACTAAGTTTCTGGGGACATAGGTCAGTAGGAGAGGTATGTTTGCCATGTTTACCATGATCAGACCCCGGTTTTGATCCCCAGAATGACAAACAGAAAATGTTCATGTTCACTCCAATCCTATTGATGAATATTTATGATGAATTTATTCATAATTACTGATGCCTGAAAAGAACTGAAACACCATTAAATTGAAAAATAGATGAAAGAACTGTTCTTGCTATGCACATACATTTAGATACTACTGAGCAGTAAATAGGAAGAAATTACTGATATACACAAGAACATGGCTGTGCTGGGTGTGGTAGTACATGCCTGTAATCCCAGTGGCAAGGGAGGCTGAGGCAGGAGGATCGTGAGTTCAAAGCCAGCTTTAGTAATTTAGCAAGGCCCTAAGACCCTGTCTCTAAATAAAATAAAAAAAACAGGGCTGAGGACATGGCTCAGTGGTTGAGTGCCCCTAAATTCTATCCCTGATACCACAAAAAAATAAAATAAATAAAAGAACATGGCTGAATATCAAATGCCTTATGTCTAGTGAAAGAAGTTTTACTCACAATTTACATACTATGTGATTTAATTGATATGCGTGTCCCTCATGGAGTCACAGTCTAATGGTAAATTACTGAGTAAACTGAGGCACAGCCCACTGAGGTAGAAATAGCTAGGTCTTGGAATGTGGGGATGGAGCTGGAGAGAGGGCAGAGTACAACTCATGCATAGAAAAACTCCTCTGACTGAGCAGCAAGGTTGCAAACAGACATACATCACAAAAGCTTAACTCAGTTTCCAATTTCTCATGATGGAATTCATGTCTTAGTGAATTAAGCTATTACCTGATGGCATTTCTGTACTTTCCCCTAAAGCCTTGGGGTATGCCACCAGTGTCTGCTGGGACACCATAGGTTTGTAGGTAGCTTGACATCAAGAAGTATTCGGCTCCAATTTCAGCACTGAGAACCACATTAAAATGCTTTAATTAAATCCATGAATTTAAATGTATAGAACACTTATGATACTTCTACGTGTAAAAGTCTGGAAAACTCTCCTGTAACCCTCATTCAAGAAAATCCAAACATTTGTCTGTGACCTTCCATATATGCCTTAATGGCTTATACATGGGTGAAAAGGTCATTTAGACACATATCATAAGTAATCTAAATATTATACAGATATACACAGAAACATCATATTTAGATCCATGTATACTCCTATGCAATGTACAACTTAACTGCAAATGTGAACCAGTAGTGTAAGGCAATTATTTTGTGCTATACAACATAATGCTTAAAAGAAGGCAGAGCACATCAACCTTTATACCAGCATGATTTACAATAGCCAAGCTATTGTAAATATGTGCCCTTCAACAGATGAATAAAGAAAATGTGGTATCTATACACAATAAAATATTACTCAGCATAGAGAAGAATGAAATTAAGGCATTTGCTTGTAAATGGATGGAACTGGAGACTGTCATGCTAAGTGAAATAAGACAGACTCAGATAGTCAAACATTGAAAATTCTCTCTGATATGCAGAAGCTAGTCCAAAATAAGTGGGAAGAAAAAGAGAGAGAAAGGAAGTGAAAAGTTGGGTTCCAGCAAACTAGAAGATCTGTAGACCAGATCAAGGAGATTGAGGGAGAGGAAGGAGAGAGGGATGGAATAAGAACAGCGGAATGTATCTAACCTAACTTTCCTATGTACATATTATACCACAGTGATCTCACCATCACATATATCCACAAGACACTAACTAAAAAGAAAGAGAGAAATAAAAGTAAATAGTAGGGGCTGGGGATGTGGCTCAAGCAGTAGCGTGCTTGCCTGGCATGTGCAGGGCACTGGGTTCAATCCTCAGCACCACATAAAAATAGAATAAAGATGTTGTGTCCACCGAAAACTAAATATATATATAAATAAATTCTCTGTCTCTCTTAAAAAAAGTAAATAGCAGAAAGATCAGTAGAGTAGATGGAAGGGAATAGTGGGGAGGGAGGAGAGGAGGGGAATGAAGAAATACTGGGGATTGATTTAGAGCAAATTATATTTCATGACTTTATAATTAGGTCAGATTGAATCCTGATATTATAGATAGCTAATAGGTGGGGAGGGGGGAAGAGAGAGATGCAGACTATACCAGAAACTGTGCCAGACCTTACCATCTGGTTCTGTGATCCCCTTTGTTATGAAGTTATTCCTGGAGGAAAGATGTCAATTTCCCTCCCCCAAACAGTGAATAATTTTAAAAGCATTAGTTCTGAATGCAGAAACCATAGTTATCCAGTCATCTAGGTAAGGAGCTAGTCAAAGAGACGACTGGCCTTAATGCTGCTGAGAGGGAGAGAACTTCCTGGATGATTTTTTGTTCTCAGAGTCAAATCCATGTACCATTCATCCAAAAAGGATGTTGTGAAAAACATTCAATCCATCAATCCTCAAAGGCTGTCAAATGTTGTTTACTTCAGGCAAATCTTCACTTTGCTGAGGGGAGTTTTCCCCTTCCTCATGGCCTTCTGGATGTTGGCTTTCAGATGAAGAGGTCTCTGCTCCGTCAGATGTCTTGCCACTTGAGTGGTTCTGCTCCATTTCACACAAGTACACGTCGATGGGTCCTCTGGTGCTCTTTACGTGAACTGTGAGACTGTCCTCTCCTGGAGCTAAAACATCCAACGTGGTTGCCTCTGGAGCTCTGACGGCAATGACAATCTGTTCATGAAAGTCTTCAATGCTGTGGACATCCTGATACGTCACATAGGCCAAACTTTCATTTGTTTTGTCATCCGTTAACTCAAACAACTGCTGAGCACAATCCTTAATCAACTCATCCAAAGCACCTTCCATTGCTGCTAAGTTTGCAAGCTCCTCCTGCAGCTTCTGTTTCTGGGTTAGTGCCTCGGAGTGGCTAAGGTCAGATCCTGTCCATCGAACGTGGTTCCTGGATTTCTTTTCCACGAAGTCAATTCCATTCAAGACGCCCGTAATGTCATAGAGTCTGCGTTTCGGTACTCCCAGGGTTGTCGCAGCCTTGTTTAAGTCCAGGATGCCCCCAGGAGCGGATTTGATGAGATCCGTAAATCTTTTAGTTAAACAAACCAGTGACACATTAAAACGAGGTTTCTTCCCTTTTAGAGCTCTACTCCCGGAGGCATTTTGGTCATTGCCTTCTAAATTCCTCCGTATTTTTGACGGTGGCAGGATCTCCACGTTGTTGGGACGGCAAAGCTTCTCCACAGCGCCGTCCATGGGGGCAGTGTCCTCACCAGCCGCTGCTGCCTGGAGCTGCTGCACTGCAGACCCGCGCCTCGTGCGCCAGGAGCTTCGCCACTGCTCAGGCCTGCTCCAGCGCCACCCCCACGCGCTAGCTTGGCTTCCGGGTGCCCAGCACATGGTCCACCCTTGGTCGGCTCACAGCGCCCCCTGGTCCCGCCGCCCTGCACCACCTTGCAAGGTCCTGCCACCCTGTGGTCCACTAGGGGCGAGCTCCTACTGCAAGCGCAAGGGGAGGCGGTGACCACAGGCACCCACACACAGAGCCCACCATCAACAGTTTGAAAATTGACAATAGAAACAGAATACAACGAATAAACACAATTCAGTGGCACACACCCACCATTCTTAAGTGATGTCATCTGATCACTTAAGATCTGCTGATCTCATTGGGGTTGTGGCTCAGTGGTAGAGGGCTTGTCTGGCACTTGAGAGGCACGGGTTTGATCCTCAGCACCACATAAAACTAAATAAAATAAAGCTACAGTGTCTAAAAAATAAAACTACAACTAAAAAAAAAGATCTGATGTTCTCTCGTTCATACGTTATCTCGTTCATTTCGCAATGCACTTAGTGGAAGCACTGCAACTGCTATTTTAGAGTTAAGGACAAAGACCCAAAGGATATAAGTACTTTCCCCACTATTGGTGTGTTACAACCAGGATGGCTCCTGCATGATGGCCGTGTAGGCAGCACCTAAGTAATTTTGCCTTGGCCAGCTCCACGGAATACTTTCCCCTTTCTACTACCTAGTTCTTCATCCAGCTCTATGGCCTAGGGTTTTCTTACATAATTGGTGGCAAAATTGCATACTCCACCCATTTTCTCCCTTTTTACCCCAGGTTTTCAGTCTTTTTGGACTAAAAAACATTTTAAAAACTCTATGAGAGGGAGAAATAATTGCTATTTATATTCTGATGACATCAGTTAAGAATGGTGTGTGTATTCTCAGTAGGGTTCTTTGTTGCAGAAATACCTTTTTGGCTGTGTGGATGCCAATGGGGCTGAGTTGTAATTCTTGTGTTGTGAATAGTAAAGGGGAGTTGGGGAAGATTGGAAATAGGCATTGCAAAACCTTTTGTATGACATGTGACTGTAGTCATGGTGAGGGTGTATAGAGAGAAAAATAGGTTTGCTGCTTCTCCCTCCATGCTTCTTAGGAACTTCTAATGAAAGTTCAGAAGTGTTTGTATACCACTTTCCAAGGGTATACAGGACAATGACTCTTTCTCTGTGTCCCCATAAATGTTCCAATACCTTTGGTATTCTAATTATGTTTTTCTTTTTTAAAAAACAGTTAAATAGACACTTTATGTAATTTGAGTAAACATTTAGGTTACAATTGTTGAGATACTAAAAGCATTTAACTGGAATAATGAGTCATTTACTAAAGTTTCAAATGCATTATAAGTATCCACAGGTATTTAATGTCTGAGCACCTAAAAAAATGTTAAGAATACAAAGATAGTTTTATGTTTATAATGTGTTCTAGTTATGTTTTCTGTAGCACAATAAAATATGAGTTACTGAAAAAAATTTTAAATGTTTGTTTTTGTCTCAATGATTTCATCAGGAGCACCATGTGAATTCAGTGTGCTGCTTATGAATCATTTTTCTTATTGGATGATGAACAACTTCCCTTATGTTTTTCCAAGGTTGTTGATGATTTTCTAATTTTTCTTTATTTTTAAAATTTTAATTGTTAATGATAACTGCAACTATTTATGTACTACAATTGGATTTTTTTGGTACTGCTCATTTAACCCAAGGGCACTCAACCACTGAGCCACATCCCCAGCCCTTTTTTATTTTTTATTTAGAGACAGGGTCTTGCTAAGTTCCTTAAGTCCTCACTAAGTTGCTGAGGCTGGCTTTGAATTTTCAATCCTGAACATGTAAAACTACTAGAAGGAATAGAGGAAATCCTTCAAAACATTTGTCTGGGCAGTAATTTTTTGCCTATGTCCCGAATCTACAAGTAACAAAGGTAAAATTGCTAAATAATGAGATTTAGCTGCCAGAATAGAATCAGGCTATAAGTTTCATAGTTCAGAATAGAAACATGAAGAACAACTATGCAGCAAGGTACGATAGAGGAAATATACTAGTGCTCAATATTAGGTTGATAGGGATGTGAATAGAGAGTTTCTGGTTACTGGAACACAGAGCGTGGGAAGAGTACATCAGTTGCAAACCCCTTACTGGTGGTGCAGGGCAGGAAGTGAAAGGTGACACAAATGGAAAAAAAAAAGAGAGAGGCAAAGTTAGAAAAATCACTTCAAAAATAGTGGCATAGGATAAAAACTGTATTGAACTTAGCTGTTACAGAAACTGCATTCGGGCTGAGCAGTGAAAATTACTCCATTCTCTTTACTGGAGCAGAAAGTCATGTTATGAAGGTTGTACCCAAGTTTACAGCTTTGGGGAGGGCAAATTCCTGCATCCTTATATCCATAGATAACCACAAATATAGACATGAAGCTATTCATTTATATAACATTCCCATGAATATCACACAAGCTCAAGGCCACCAAGATCTGCTGCCAACCAGAGGTTCTTGTAGATTACTGCTCACCATTCCAGTGCTTGGGCATAGGATGCTTTTCGCTGCACACTAGGATTTCTCCAGGACTGCACATATACACCAGTCACCACATTGGGACAGGTTCCACCTTCTGGGCCATGAACATACAAGCACAATCATCTCTGCACACATAGAAAGCTCTCTGGCACCTGAACACATGGCAGAGCTCACAGCACCACCTTAACATCCCTGGAGAATGGCAGAGTGAGCATTGTGTTAATGGCCTCTGAAGCCCAGTGATTTTCTCCTCAAGTACAGAAAGCAGCCACCTGTGCCAGAAAGCAGTCTGGGAACTGGCTTGAAGAAACTTGGGGGATGTCCTCAATGTGCCACCAGATAATAAGCTGGCACTTGGGTTTGACACAGTGCTAACAAAACTGCATAGATGTGCACTGGAGTTGGGTGAGGGAAGGCTGTGAAGATAGGCCCTGGAACCTGAGTTCCACCTACATTTTTGGAAGCGGGATGCTGATGCTGGGAAAAAGTAGAAGCAGAGCACTGCTCTGGACCACAGTGCCAGTTGAGACGGTTACCTGCTACCCGCTCAGAGATGTTCAGACAACACAAAGTTGAGGTTTGACATCTTCCACACCTCCAATACTTGGCACATTCCAAATGTGAAAGTCCCTGAAAGTATTCCATCCAACTTAAAAACCCCAGCAAAGAAATAATGTCAGTATATTTAATGTGAGTTTTCTTATTTCACTCATATTGTCTTCTGTGTCTGTTTTGTTAGCCCTCATTATTTTTTTCTCTTTTTTTCCTCTTCAATATATTTTTAAATTTGTTTTAATTAGTTACACATGACAGTACAATGATCTTGACATATATAAATTGAATCAGATGTGATATAATTTCTCATTTTTCTGAGTGTCCAGGTTGCAGAATTACACTGGTCATGCAGTCATGTATATACCCACAGCAGAATAAAATAGACATTATTATTGCTGTGGGTATATAGCCCTCATTATTTGTTATTGCATACATTTATAATTTTTTTCTTCTTTTTTTTGGGGGGGGGGGCTGGGAGTTACCAGGGATTGAACTGAGGGGCACTTACCCACTGAGCCACATACCCAGCCCTATTTTGTTCTCACTGAGTTGCTTAACACCTTGGTTTTACTGAGGCTGGCTTTGAACTCATGATCCTCCTGCCTCAGCCTCCTGAGCCATTGGGATTAGAGGCATGTGCCACTGTGCCCAGCTTTTTCTTCTCTTTTTAAGTTAATATTTACCAAATGTATTCTCCCTATCTTTATTTTTATTTCTCATTTTCTAACCCCTTCCCTTTTTACTTTCTTCCTTTCCTTGTTTTTTTTCTTCTTCTGTCTCTTTCCTATCTCACCCTTCTTTCTTTCATTTACTCTTTCTGCTTTTTCTCTTTACATTTTATGTTTTATATGGCCGACTATTAATTTTACATTCCTCATTGCCTAATCTTTCAGCCTATTCTATTATTACTCCCCTTTCCTAATCTCCAGGAAACAGAATTGTAGAGAGCATTTTCAGTAAGTTTCTACACATATTAGAATAAGTATTGCTTTCAAGTTGTTGCTGCTACTGGTGGTTATTCTCTACCCTCAAAGTGGTGCTGGAAATTGAACATAGCACTTTAAACATACTGAGTGGGTGGCTTGATGCTGAGATATAACCCCAGCATAGGGATATCATAAAGAGGAAGAAGCTCACTAATAAGAGCTTTTTATAACAGTGGAAGAAAGGTTCAACTCAAAATATGCATGAATTTCAACATAGACACACAGGAAACATGAGAAACAAGGTAACAAGTCACCCAAATTCATAACTCCCAATAACACAAGCTACATATATTGAAGTGGTGAAAATGACAGGAAAAGAATTTAAAAATCTCATTTTCAAAATGTTCAATGAAATAAAAAAAGAACTAAGGAATGAATTAAGAACATCAATACAGGATATGAAAAAAACATTTCAATATAAAGATACAGTTTTGGAAGAAAACCCAACCAAATCTTTGGAATAAATAACTCTGTAATTTAAATTAAAGTTCCAGTGGAGAACTGGTTATGGTACATACCTGTAATCGCAGCAACATAGGAAGCTGAGGTTCAAGGATCACAAATTCAAGGCAGCCTTGGCAACTTAGCAAAATCCTGTCTCAAAATCTTAAAAAGGGGCTGGGGAGGTAGTTCAGTGATAGAGTGCCTTTGAGTTCAATCCCCAGTACTGCAAAGGAAAGAAATTCAGTGAAGAGTCTTACCAACAGACTAAATCAAGCCAAGAAAAAAAGAAGAAGAAAGAAGAAGAAAGAAGAAGGAAGAAGAAGGAAGAAGAAGAAGGAGAAGGAGGAGGAGGGGAGGGGCAGGGGGAGGGGGGAGGGGGAGAGGGATTTCATGGCTCAAAGACAAGGTGAGTGAACTAGAATATTCAGACAGTAACAAACAATAAAATAACAAACTATAAACAGAATATACAAGAGCTCCAGGACAAAATTCAAAAATTAAATTTAAGAGTCAACAGCTCTTGGGCTGTGGTTGTGGCTCAGTGGTAGAGCACCTGTGTAGCACGTGTGAGGCGCTGGGTTGGGTCCTCAGCAGCACATAAAAGCAAATAAATAAAATAAATCTATAGTGTTCATCTATAACTAAAAAATAATAAAAATAAAAGACTCATGCCTCTTGAGGAAGGAGTAGAAATCCATGCTAAAGGCATAGAAAATTTATTCAGTGAAGTAACAGCAGGAAATTTCCATAATGTTGTGAATAAGATGGATACAAAGATAGAGTGGGGACATAAGTATGCTTTAAAGTTAAAGGTTAATGAAATAATTATAGGCATGCTTTAAAGTTAGTTCCGGAAACATGTAGTCTAATTGCATTGCCTAGCACCTAGTGATTGAGGTGAAAATGTAAAAGCTTAATCATGATTGACTAAGGTTACAGAAAAAATATTTTGAACAATGTACTCAATATCTTAGGTAATCAATTATGTCAAAAAAGATTGTAACTCTTGAAAATTATGTAAATCAAAGAAGTTTCGGGCTTTGAAGCTATCCATTAACTACCTGAAAAAACACCTGTAAAAAAGGTATAAAAATAAAGGTCCCCCTGGGGCAGCAGGATTTCTTCGGGAGGCTACTGGTAACTTGCAACCTGTCACCCCATCTCTTCTTCTTTTGCAGATGCCACTCCTCCTTCAGGACCCCTGGATCCCTGCTGGGGCTGGTCTCCAGCACCCCTGGATGGCTCTCTTCCTGCCTTTTGGTCATGTAGACATGAGAAGAAAAGAAACCTAAAATCTATAAAGGGGCAAGATACCCCCACTCCCTTGGGCACCATATTCTTTAAATAAAATTTACTTTCTGCTCTTGTCTTGGTGTTTCTTGGGTGTTTAATCTTTAACTTTGGGAAATGAGGACCTGATTTTGATTTTCAAGACCAGTATCAGCTGGGAGCTCATCTGGTATTTTCACTGAGGTAAGCACCTCTGTACCTCATGTCTTTCTGAGGTACACTTTTCTGCCTCATTATTTCTTTCTGGAGAACAATAATGGACACCCATCAGCTAATTAAATGCAATTAGTGCACTATGCTACAAGACTTGGGTGATAGGATTCATGGTTTCAGTAGTGCCTAATCATCTGTTCTGTGGGTCAGGCATGTTGGGTTCTGCCAATGCCATTTCTTGCCGTTTGCCTTAAGATGCATGGGAGATACGAACAAAGAGTTGAAACAACTGCAAAATTCTGGCCGGGGTGACTCCATGGTGAATCTCAAAGTTTTATTCCCCAATATCCTCTCCCAAAGCCCTAATGGGGTTTCTTATTGTGACTGGTAGATCAAGAGGTGCTGGGCGAATGGCCCAGTAACATATACACCTTTGTATGAGCCACACTGCACTTTCTCATGCATGCTTCTCCAGGACACTCCCTTCCCCTTGCCTATCAGACTCTAGCCATGGAGAGAAGGGACATTTTACATGGAGTGGTTTGTAAGAAAATGTCTGGGTTCCCTTTGTTCACATATTGAGCTTTACAAGCCTGTAGGGATTCTCCCCATTGTTGTTACTGTGTTCCTGTGTGCTCTGCTAGCTTCTTTGACTACAAAAAGAGAGATTTATATCTATAGACTTTAAATTCACCTTTGGCTTAGATTCCTTAGGGAAAGGGTGGTAAACATTCAACAACCACTAGATGTCTTCCTCACCCGCTGGAGATTCCTTTGGCCCACAGGGAGCTTAAACTCTTATTGCATTATCTGCTACTCCTGCAAATACCCATCATTCATTGATTTTTCCTTTCTATTGTGGAATAAATTATCCTTCTATCTTTTCTCTTTATTACTTTCTTTTTACCTATACTTTTTGCTCAATCTTTCTCCCTCTCCACTTTTAGCCCACACTCAAGGTTATATACATATTAAGTTTACTAAATTTAACAACTAAGTTTTTGACCTATTTCAGAATATTATTTCAGTTTTATACATGAATTTGAAGAGCCATGGAGAACAACTGTAACAATTTTTTAAAAAACATTGAATAGAATGAGGTTTGGCTCTGAAGTGATTATAGTAAATAGGGCTCAGTGGCATCTCTTAAAGTGATGATGATAATGGGATCAGCAGAGGTCACACATTGACTTAAAATATCATCATCTGGATCACCCAATCCAGGGATCTTAAGAGAATGAAGCTCGCAAAGTACTCCTTTACTTAAAAGAAGAAGTGAGAACTATACCAATTGATGGGTAGACATAAAAATAATATGAAAAAGCAAGGGCACAAATGATTCCAACCAGCCCATAATGCTTCAACAACAGACTTCACAGACACTACAGTGGAGGAAGTGTCATAGAAGGAATTTAGAAAGTTCACAGTTAAACTATTCTTTGAGATAAAAGATGTTAAGGAGTAAAATCAGAAAACACAGGAAGTGACAGATCACATCACTAAAGAGAGAGATTCTGAAAAAACCCAAAAACTATTTTTAAAATTCATACTACAATAAGTTATAAAATCTTGACAATATTGACAAATTCCTAGAGACATGACTTATTCAAATTTAACCATGAAGTTACAGAAAAACAGATCAATTTCAGGTAATGAAATTTAAGCAGCTATCAAAAGCCTTCCAACAAAGAAAACCCCAGGACCCAATGGATTATCATCCAGATTCTACCAGATGTTTAAAGAACTAATACCAATCTTCCTCCAATCATTCCATGCAAAAGAAAATGATGACTCCCTGCTGAACTCATTATATGAAGCCAGTATCACCCTGATACCAAAACCAGACAAAGATACATCAAAAAAAGAAAAATTCAGATTAAACCCTTTATAGACATAAATGCAAAAATTCTTAACAAAACATTGGTAAACCACACAAACACATTCAAAGATAGTTCACCATGATAAAGTGGGTTTCATTCCAGGGATACAAGGTTGGTTCAACATATAAAAATAAATAAATGTAACCTATCACATAAATAGACATAAGGTCAAGAATCATACAATTATCTCAATAGAAGCAGAAAAAAGCATTTGACAAAATATATCACCCATTCATGTTTAAAACACTAGAAAAACCTAAGGATAGAAGGAACTTACCTCAATATTTTAAAGGCTATATGAGTGACAACTCAAGGCAAACATTATTCTGAATGGAGAAAAACTGAAAGCATTTCCTTTAAAAATAGGAACAACACAAGGATCCCCACTTCCATCACTCCTATTCAAGATAGTCAATGAATCTCTAGGCATAGCAATGAGGCTAGAGAAAGAAATTAAGGGGATATGAATAGGAAAAATAACACCCCAAATTATCTCTGTTGATGACATGATCCTATAATCAGACGATGCAAAAAACTCCACCAGAAGACTTCTAGAGCTCATAAATGAATTCAGCAAATTTGCAGGATATATGATGAATACCTGTAAATCAATTGTGTTCCTATAATACAATGATGAATCTGCTGAAAAAGAAATGAACAAATAGCCTAAAAAATAAAATTAAATACTTGGCAATCAATCTAAAAGAGGTGAAGGATCTTTTACAATGAAACTCATAGAACACTAAAGAAAGAAACTGAAGACTTTAGAAGATAAAAAGTCTTCCTGTGTTCTTGGATAGGCAGAATTAATATTGTTAAAATGGACATAGTAAAAAAAAAGTGCTATACAGATTCAATGCCATTCCCATCAAAATTCCAAT
This sequence comes from Ictidomys tridecemlineatus, assembly GCF_052094955.1. Taxonomy (NCBI): domain Eukaryota; kingdom Metazoa; phylum Chordata; class Mammalia; order Rodentia; family Sciuridae; genus Ictidomys; species Ictidomys tridecemlineatus. Next base: position 83,725,354 of record NC_135493.1, read on the forward strand.
TACATTCTTCACAGAACAAAAAAAGGCAGTTAAGAAAATTATTTGGCATCTGGGATAGTAACTCAGTGACAGAGTGCTCGCCTAGCATGTGTGAGGCACTGGGTTCGATCCTTAGGACCACATAAAAAATAAATAAATAAAGGTATTGTGTCCATCTATAACCAACAAAAATGTTTAAGAAAAACAAAAAGGAAATTCATTTGGGAAAATCAGAGAGCCAGAATAGCCAAAGCAATCATTAGTGAGAAAAGCAGAGCAGGAAGCATCACAATACTGGAACTTAAATTATACTACAGAGTTCTAGTAACAGAAACAGCAACAGCATGGTACTAGCACCAAAACAGTCGTGAAGATGAATGGAGCAGAATAGAAGACACAGAGACTAATTTACATAAATTCAGTTATTTGATACTAGACCAATGTGCCAAAAACATACACTGGAGAAAAGACAGCCTTTTTAAGAAATGGTGCTGGAAAAAATGAAAATCATGTAGAGTACAATAACCTGTGTACATATAGTACACACTCCTCTCTCTAACTGCACATAACTCAAAGTGGATTGAAGACCTAGTAATCAGAAACCCTGCAACAGCTAGAATAAAATATCTTCTCAACACTCCAATACATTGACACAGGCACAGAGTTCCTTAACAAGATTCCTATAGTGTACAAAAATAAATGGGATGATGCCAAATTAAAAAGCTTCTGCACAGGAAAGGAAACAATTAAAAGCATAAAGAATGAGCCTACCAAATTGGAGAAAATCATTGCTATCTGCTCCTCAGGTAGCACATTAATATGCAGGATATACAAAGAACTAAAAAAATAGCCCAATCAATAAATGGGCAAAGGGGGATAGTAGAGGATAGGATAGAGAGCAGAATTCATCAGACACTAGAATGGCAATATGTAAATCAATGGAAATGTAATTGATGTAACTGATGTGATTCAGCAATCTGTATACGGGGTAAAAATGGGAGTTCATAACCCTTTTGAATCAAACTGTGAAATATGATATATCAAGAAAGATGTAATGTTTTGAATGACCAACAATAAAAAAAATGAAATATGAGCTTAAGACAAAAAAAATATAAATGGGCAAAGGAACTTAAAAGATCTTTTCCCAAAGAAGAAAGACACATGGTCAAAAAATATATGAAAAAAATGTTCAACATTTATAGCAGTTAGAGAAAATTAGAGAAATGCAAATTAAAACTACATTGAGATTTCATCTCACTCCTGTCAGAATGGCAATTATCAATAACATAAGAAACAATAAATGTTGTTGAGGATGTGGGGGAAAGTACACTCATACATTGTAGGTGGGACTACAAATTAGTTCAATTACTTTGGAAAACAATATAAAGATTCCTCAAAAAACTAGGTACTGCACTACCATATGACACAGCTATACTACTCTAGGTATGTATCAAAAAGTTTTAAAAACAGCATCCTACAGTGATGCTGCCACATTAGTATTTATAGCAGTATATTCACAATATTTTCACAATTCACAATAGCCAAGCTATGGAGCCAACCTATGACCCCTTCAAAAGATGATTGGATAAAGAAAATGTGGTAAAAAATGGATTATTACTCAGCCAAAAAGAAGAATGACTTCATGGCACTTGCTGGTAAAAGGAAGGAACAGGGGACTGTCATGCTAAGTGAAATAAGCCAGTTCCCCAAAGTCAAATGTTGAATTTTTTTGTGTGTTATGTGGAAGAGTAAAAAAATAGGTGAGGGGATAAATAAAGAATAGATGAAATATCAGTGGAATAGACAAAGGGGAATGAAGGGAAATGAGGATAGGGAAAGCCAGTGGAATGAATCTGACCTCATTTTCCTATGAAAATACATGAATATAGCACAGTAAGTCTCACCAACATGTACAACCACACAACACTATTTTAAAAAACTGTGCACAAGTATCAGAAAGATCAATGAGTAGAAGAAAGGGAATAGTGGAGGAAGGAGGGAAGGGAAAGGAGAAGTACTATGTACTGAATTAGAACAAATTATATCCCATGGTTTTCTAATTATATCAAAATGAATCGTGTTGTTATGTATAACTAAAAAGAAACAATAAAAATAATCATCAGGGGGCTGAGGTTTCAGCTCAGCAGTAGAACGCTCGCCTAGCACGTGTGAGGCCCTGGGTTCGATCCTCAGCACCACATAAAAAGAAAGAAAGAAAGAAAGTAAAGGGTTAATTAAAAAATAATCATCATCAGTAGAAATAATTTAATATATATGATTTGAATTCACTGCTTTTAAAAAGGGCAAATATCAGTTTAGAAATTAAGGACTCATCCAGATTTCTACAAATTATGTTGGAGCTGGTATGAGACTATTCAGTGCATGAGTATATTTTGTAGGAACTGAAATTAATATTATATAGTTGATAAAAACAGAAATAATAAAACAACCTGAAAATTTTACCTGTTGGTAAAGACTTATACTTCACAATTAGTAATTACTTTTATGCTCTACAACTGAATATGGGTTAGGGACAGTTTGTCTTTTATGTGAAAGTCAGGAATCTGGGGTCTGAAATGCTTTTCAAAGAACCTTTGTATGTGAAAAAGTTGTTAATATACTGGTAATGTTATCCTTATGTTATTAGGGATAAAATATCATGGAAAACAAATATGTATAATTTTGAAACTTAATGGATTACACACCTCCTTCTGGTACCTGAGTAGACTCAGAGTTTTACCAACACCCCTCTGACAAAACCATCTCCTTTTTTACCTCGAGTCTTTGGCTGAGGCTGTTCCTAGAGATCATATTCCAGGCCAAACCCTTAAAAAATAGGTTTTTGAGGGACATTAGCAAGATGGAGAAATAAGAAAACTACCAAATTTACTTTCTCATGGATGCAATGAATAAATATCTAATGAATCTTAGTATACTTTGGCTTTGGTAGTGCTAAACATATTCAAATACTAATCAAAGACACTTCAATATGTACTAATATAGTAACCTGTATGCCAGTATCCTGAATTTTCCATCTTTTACCAACCTTACAGTAAAACAACATCAATCAAAGAAACAGTGTCACCATTCACTGAAATCCTTCCTCTTTGAACTGTCTCTTTCCAAGTCAGTATTGGGAGATTTGACATTACAGATAATTGAGCAACAAGCATTTTAAGCAAAACCATTCAGTTTTCTTACAAAAGGATAGATAATGAGAAAATACTAAATACTATGTTGAAACTGAAGTTAGGTTCTGTCTCTACCAGGCAAGTGTTCTTTGGTCAGCCATTACATCTCTGCCTTGGTTTTCAAGAGTAGGAAATAACTTAATGTCCCCATGTAGACAGGCCTTATTATATTATTATGTTAGAAGATGTCAGCTTGGAACTCTCTATGCATGGTAGTGTAAAACGGTGTCTTCATTTTGAATGCAGTGACTAAGAAAACTGATTTTATGATTAAACTGAACAGTATTTCCTCAGATTTACTAGCGTACACCCATCCCTGGGCAGCAAGGTTTCAAAGACACAAAGCAAGTCTCAAAGGAGAAGGGAACTGCCGAAGTCTGGCTGGGCACAATTCAGGAGCCACTTGTCAAAAGAAACTAACTTTATTTTTAGAACTACAAACGCCAAACAAAACAGCTCCTCAGGGAAAAAACCCTCAGAGCCCAACTGCCACCACCGGCTTCCACAAGCCTCTCACCCCCACACCAGCCTCTCAACCTCCCACAATCCTCCTGCTCTTGAGGCCGATTGGCTGGGTTGCATGGACAGAGCCAAAGAAGTCCCCCAATGAGCAGCTCCATGGAGGAGCCAATCAGCTAGATGTTGCTGGGGCCACTGTGAGCCAATCATCAGCTGGCAGTCTGAAGGGCAGGGAAACAGCCCAATGAACATCACCGCAGAGGAGCCAATCAGCTAGATGTTGCTGGGGCCACTGTGAGCCAATCATCAGCTGGCAGTCTGAAGGGCAGGGAAACAGCCCAATGAACATCACTGCAGAGGAGCCACTCAGCTAGATGTTGCTGGGGCCGCTGTGAACCAATCATCAGCTGGTAGCTGGAAGTTTGCTGGCAGCTGGATCATCAGCCGACAACTGGAAGTTTGCTGGCAGCTGGAAGTTTGCTGGGGCCCCTTTGGCTGTGGCTCTCAACATCTCCCCCTCTCTGTTTAAACAATAAGCATGTGGCTTAGGGACCGTGCCTGCCTTAGGTTGTCCAATACTACATATGGTCCTTACCCGTCTTCGGATGAGCTGACCTCAGGGTGTCAGCCTCCTGTCTTAGGTTGGTACCACTGTAATTGGATCTTACCCGTCATTGACTACCGGTCCAGTATACAGCCACACCTGTGGAGAGGTCTTTGTACCAGCGGGGTGTGTGTGTGTGTGTGTGAGGTTCTTTGCCTCACCTCTGTTGGCCCCCAAATTTTAGCTGAATGATCATGACAAGCAGAAAGGAGGAAGATACACCAAGCCAATTGACGGCTCTTGTTGGAAAAATTGTACCACCGATGACATCATCAGCAAAAATACCCCAACACTACCACAAGTTGATGCACTAACAGATAGTTCACAATGCATACAAGTGAGTTCACAATGCATACAAGTGACACATAGTCTAGGCAAGTTCTGCAAGCAGTTCAGTGATGGCTATTGCAGAAGCTGTAGATTAGTTTTATCTTTGTCTTCACTGGCACTAGGATGAAGATAGGAATTCTGGCAATAATGGCTAAAGAAAAAATTGTGTAACATTCCAGAAGGCACTAAAAGAAAACAATTTTCTTAACAATTTACATTGTCTTCACCGGCACTGTGATGAAGATAGGAATTCTGGCAATAATGGCTAGAGAAAAAATTGTGTAACATTCCAGAAGGCACTAAAAGAAAACAATTTTCTTAACAATTTACATTGTCTTCACCGGCACTGTGATGAAGATAGGAATTCTGGCAATAATGGCTAAAGGAAAAATTGTGTAACATTCTAGAAGGCACTAAAAGAAAACAATTTTCTTAACAATTTACATTATCTTGAAGAGAATTATTAAATATAATGAAAAGGAAAGGTGAAAGTAAACAAACAGAACTGTTAACCTCCTTTTTTGTTTACATATTAAAACAATTTTAACAGTCATTTACCCAATTTAACCATTTAAATCACGTGAATAAAAAAAATATTTGGATCCATATTTTTCATGAGCGCTCATCATATATGATATATGGACATACGTATGCTTCATGATTTAGTGCAGAGATAGTAAATGCAAAACGTGGACTATCTTCAGGATGAATTGGAGTTGAAAAAAAACAATCTTTAATATCTATAACTAAAACATACCAAGTTTTTGGCAAAGCAGACAATTGAGGAATCCCCGATTGAGCAGGTCCCATAATGACCATTTCATTATTAATGGCTCTTAAATCTTGCAATAATCTCCATTTACCAGATTTCTTTTTTTTTAAATTTTTTATTTTTTTATTGGTTGTTCACAACATTACAAAGCTCTTGACATATCATATTTCATACATTAGATTGAAGTGGGTTATGAACTCCCAATTTTACCCCAAATGCAGATTGCAGAATCACGTTGGTTACACATCCACAATTTTACATAATGCCCTATTAGTAATTGTTGTATTCTGCTACCTTTCCTATCCCCTACTATCCCCCCTCCCCTCCCTACCAGATTTCTTTTTGATGACAAAAATGGGAGTATTATGGGGAGATACAGAAGGTTGTACATGTCCTTCCGCTAATTGTTGTTTGACCAGATCATGGGCTACTTGTATCTTTTCTTTAGTCAAGGGCCACTGAGGAACCCATACTGGTCTTTCTGATTTCCATGTAATTTTTATTGTCTCAGTGGCCCTTTGTGAAAATCCAACCCATGTCTGTCTGTTCCTTGATCTATTTGTATTGGTGCTGCTATACCTTGTTCTTGTTTTTCTAATCTTTTTCCTTTCCTAAAACCTTGTCTAGCCATAATAGTGGGTGCATTTTGATTGATATTATTTGTTAATGTCAAACCTAATTGATCTAGGACATCTTGTCCCCATAAATTTATGGGAAGATGATCCAATACATATGGCTGTATAGTTCCTTCACATCCTTCAGGGTCCTTCCAATCTAATACCATTGCACTTCTATCGGGATTAGTCGCCACTCCTAGGCCTCGAAGCGTTTGAGTGGCTTGTTGTAATGGCCAATGTTTTGGCCATTCTTGACGAGAGATAATGCTAAGTTCTGTACCTGTATCCAGTAGCCCATTAAATTCATGTCCTTGAATATTTAGTTTTAGCATGGGACAAGAATCTAAATTTAAAGAAAGCATAGCCCAATCTACACCTGTGGAGCCTAATCCCTTGGAACCTCTTTCTACAGCATGACTGAAAAATTTATCATGTAGGCTTGGTATTATTAGTAACTGTGCTATTCTATCTCCTGGTGAAATTAGTTGATATATCCTTTGGAGAACTGGCTATAATTTTTATTTCACCTTCATAATCAGGATCAATTACCCCAGGACTTATCAAAAGTCCTTTTAGAGTAGAAGAGCTGCGTCCCAATAATAAGCCTACTGTTCCTTTGGGAAGAGGTCCTTTTACCCCTGTGGGAATGATTTGAACTCCCATCTCTGGAGTTAGTACTGATTTGGCGGAGGCGCAGATGTCCAACCCTGCGCTCCCTCTGGTTTGTCTGATGAGGGATCTGATGTCCTGGGCACTGCCCTGATGGGGTTGCTGGGGTTGCTGGGTTCCTCCAGTGCTCTGTATATTTTTGGTTTGGGGCCCCGGAGCATTGGGGCCCCCTGTCCATTTTTTGGCAACGGAGCCCGATGCCTTTGTCCATGATATTGTGGATAAACACCTTGTCCTTGTTCGTTTTTTGATAATGGAGTACCCTCTATGGTGGTTTGAGAACGGCATTCATTAGCCCAATGTCTCCCTCTACGGCATCGTGGGCAAATACCCGGTATTCTACTCCTTTGATACCTAGTTTTGTTAAACCCTCCTCCTATGGGGCAATTCCTTTTAAAATGTCCTGTTTGTTGACAATTGTAGCATGTTCTTGGCCTGGCATCTAAAGCCTGTTTTACTGCAGCTGCCACAATTTGCCCTTGTTCATTAATGTCTCTGGCATCTAAAACCTGTTTTACTGCAGCTGCCACAATTTGCCCTTGTTCATTAATGTCTCTGGCATCTAAAGCCTGTTTTACTGCAGCTGCCACAATTTGCCCTTGTTCATTAATGTCTCTGGCATCTAAAGCTTGTTTTACTGCAGCTGCCACAATTTGCCCTTGTTCATTAATGTCTCTGGCATCTAAAGCCTGTTTTACTGCAGCTGCCATGACTTGCTCTTGTTCATTAATGTCTCTACATAATTTAATATATGTGTTTAAATCTTCCTGTTTCCATGGTCTAATGATATCTCTGCTCCAACGATTCGCTTGGTCATAAGCCAGTTGTTTTATTAATGGCACTGCTTGTTCTGTATTCCCAAAAACTCTGGTAGTTGTTTGAATAAGCCTATCTACAAATTCAGCGTAAGGTTCATTAGCTCCTTGTATTATCTTAGATAATTGACCTTGTACACCTCCATGTCCTTGTAAAGTCTTCCATGCCTTAACTGCATCTACAGCAATTTGTGAATATACACCAGGACCATATGCATTTTGTTGCTGCCGATCCTCATAAGGTCCCTTTCCTAACAACATATCTAGATTTCTCTGAGGATAACCAGCTGCTGCATTTCAACTAGCCGTCTCCTTGCAAAATTCCTCATTGGCAACCTTCCATAACAGGTATTGTCCTCCATTTAGCACAGCTTTACACATATTAGCCCAATCTGCTGGCGTCATGCTAAAGTTGGTAATGGATTCGACCAAGCTTACAGTGAAGGGTGCTTGAGGACCATAGGTTGTTACAGCCTCTTTTAGCTCCTTCACTGATTTGAAATTTAAACCCTGGTGAATTTGCTGCCCTCCTACCTCAAATACAGGGCATACTTGAGATCCTGTCTCAGGATCCCAACTATCAACTGCGTGGGTTGGGGGTCTCCTAGCATATGGAGGTGGTGCTATTGATTGGACACTTATGCTCTCTGGTGATAGAATGCTGTTAGTAGCAGTCTCCTGTAGAGGTGGTGCTGTTGGTTGGACACTTTCGCTCTCTGATAGAAAGGTGTTATTAGCAGTCTCTTGTTGTAACTTTTCCCCTGATGGCTTTTTCTGCTCTAAACTTCCTTCCTCTGTCTCACTAGCTCGAAAGACCTTTTCTTGTACTTGAATCTTTTCCTCTTTCTGACTAACTTGAGAGACCTTCTCTTTTACTTGAATCAATATGTCTTCTCCTTCCTCTACCTTTGTCTGAACTGAAGGCTTTGGACTAAGCAAACCAGATACATTTGTCCACAATGGCAATGTGCCAACTGGCAGAGTCCCTGGGTTGTTCTTTTCTATTCTTTTTAAATCTTCACCATGATGGTTCCATTGTGATATATCTAACAACTCCTCCTTAAAAAGCCATGGGCTACATTTTTGTATTATATCAACGTATGCCCTGACTGCTCTTGATTTTACTGGGAAGCCTCCTTGCTCTAACAATTTACTTAACACTCTTTCGGTTTGTTTTTTACTAATTGCTGATCCCGTATTTCTACTATAATACAACCCAACAAGATGATGCCAAACAAAACCGAGACAGAATGCAATAAAAATGGAACCACACAAAATCATTATAACAGCCTTTCTATCCTCCTGACATATGCATCCGTCCTTTCTCCCTATCTGTTCCTCAGACGCAAATAGTTTTTCCTCAAATGTGAGCGGTTTTTCTTCCGTCTCACTCATCTCCAGGGACAGGCAAGTTAAAACAAAAATGAAGCAAAACAAAAGAGTAAACTTAGAATGGCTACCCATCCTCTCGCCCTGCCCTCAGGGGCGAGCAGTTTACTTACCCTCAGTTGCTCCCCGTGCGAGCCACCAAATGCCGAAGTCTGGCTGGGCACAATTCAGGAGCCACTTGTCAAAAGAAACTAACTTTATTTTTAGAACTACAAATGCCAAACAAAACAGCTCCTCAGGGAAAAAAACCTCAGAGCCCAACTGCCACCACCGGCTTCCACAAGCCTCTCACCCCCACACCAGCCTCTCAACCTCCCACAATCCTCCTGCTCTTGAGGCCGATTGGCTGGGTTGCATGGGCAGAGCCAAAGAAGTCCCCCAATGAGCAGCTCCGTGGAGGAGCCAATCAGCTAGATGTTGCTGGGGCTGCTGTGAGCCAATCATCAGCTGGCAGTCTGAAGGGCAGGGAAACGGCCCAATGAACATCACTGCAGAGGAGCCAATCAGCTAGATGTTGCTGGGGCCGCTGTGAGCCAATCATCAGCCGGCAGCTGGAAGTTTGCTGGCAGCTGGATCATCAGCCGGCAGCTGGAAGTTTGCTGGCAGCTGGAAGTTTGCTGGGGCCCCTTTGGCTGTGGCTCTCAACAGGGAACATTCTTTATAGCAAGGAAAATTAGGAAGTTACAATCTATTCTCTCCACTTTCCCAATCAGCTTTCAGGAAATATTTGGAATCCTTTCCCAGTGTTTTCTTCCTTCCTGTCACTGAGGATGTCATAATGCAGGAGACACCATATGCTTTACCCTACAGGAATTTTTCTTATATTTCCTATCATCTGAGCATCAGGTTGTCCTTCACTTTTACTCTCCTGACCAGGTGGTTCTTTTTGAGATAGTTCTTAACAAGACTGCTGGTCCTATTGGAGTAATTGTGTAAAAATGAACAGTTTTGTTGATTATACAAGTAATGATGAATATGCCTAATACATTGATACATGTAATCACAATGAAGGCTAAAGACATTTTTCAACCTGATTCTAGAAATTATTTATTTATTCATTTACTTTTGGTGCTGAAGTTTGAACCCAAAAGTGCTTTGCATCTGAGCCATATCCAAGGATCTTGCTACTTTTCTGAGGATCTCCCTAATATGCCAAAGCTGACCTCAAAGCTGCAATCCTCCTGTATCAGTCTCCTGAGACACTGGGATATCAGGCATGGGCCCCTGTGCCCAGCTCAAAACTATGTACTTATTTAAAAAAATCTCTCCCTTTTTCATACTTTAATTTTATTTATTTATATGGTGCAGAGAATCAAACCCAGTACCTTATCCATACTAGGCAAGCCCTATACTACTAAGTTAACCCTAGCCTTGTACTTATTTTTAACAAAGCTTCATTTCCCACAGTGAGATTACTCCCACAGGAGTTAATTGCAATGATTTTGTGAAGGATTTTATGCTATTCTGGGATAGATTTGTACAATCTACTGTGAAAGTAAGTCATCATGCATATTTTCTGGGAATGAAAGAGCATCCATCCAGGCCAGAGCAGAGCAGAATCCTCCTAGATAAATGCTTCCTCCATGAGACTGTCATTCCTTAAAAGCAGGGAAGAATATTAGCAGTTTATCTATAATATCAATAAGAACATATCTCAAAACTAATTTTCTGGAAACAGAAAACATCAAATATGAAAGTTGTTAGGTGCAGGACAGGTTGAGTAAGCTGTCTGCAAGGCATGCCAAACAAGTTAGCTGCAGGATGACCTGACTTCTCTAACCCTCTGTCTGGTTCTTTATCACCTATTTGCTTCAAGCCCAAATGCCCAAGCCCCTGCTCAAGGCTGAACACTCAGCCTGCCGCTCAAGGCCAAGCACTTAACCCCTATGTGCCAACAAGGCAGCTTGCAAACCCAGAGACCCTATTAGATTTGGGCTACAAAAACTCCCTCCTGCCAGGGCCCCTCTCTCTTGGTCTGTCTCCTTTGCACACGAGCTCTCTCTTCTCTCTCCCTCTTTTCTCCTCTGTTGCACTGCTGCAATAAAGATCTCTTGGTCGCTCCGAGTATTGTGGTCACTTCCCTTTCAAAAGTACTCATGACAACAGTTTCAACAGGCTGAGTGGATTCTTGTTCATCATTTCTTCCTCTAGATGTAGTTCTTGGTCTTTTTTTACATCTCGTAGTTCACACTGAAACCTACTTAATGTGATTTGGAATACACCTTTAAGAGAATAGCATATTTGAATATTTCCAATGTCCTTAGATAATGTGTAGTTTTTATTACTTAACATTAGAATGGGGTCCTAACTAGAATAATATATTCCATACTGTGGGAGGCCAACCTTACATGTGACTGAGTTACACTCCCTGGCTGGGTGCTGAGGCTCTCAGTCGCAGAAATGTGGCACCCTTCTTGGGTGCAAGGGTCGGTGTCTTGTGCATGGGTGTGTCTTGCTACAGCCCCATGGGTGAAGCTATGCTCACTTGTTCCTTTGTGATATAACCCCTTGCCCTGTTAAGGATAGAATCTTCCATGGAAGTGCCTTTGTGTGTGTCCCTTCTCTTTTTGTGCCCTTGGGTGTAGCCTACCTAGATGTCAGTCAACCTGCTGACAGTGGACATCATGAAGATAGACTCAGCCCCCTGAAACCTGACCCCTTGCCTCATTTGAATAGCTTCCCTCAATAAAAAGGGTCAGCTCATGCTCTCTCTCTCTTTTTCTGCAGACCCTTAAGGTCAGAGGAGCTGTCACAGCGACCCCAAAGAAAAAGGCATTTGTGTCTCTTGTGTGGTTTTTTTGCGCAGCCCAGTTAGCCCAGTTTAACTGGAGTGACCCCTGAGCCTTTTAGTCACGAGAACAGAAACCCGGCACCATACTTCTATAATTTTTTGAGGGTGGTACCAGGGATTGAATCCAGGAGTGCTTAACCACTGAGCAACATCTCCAACCATTTTTTTAAATATTTTATTTAGATATAGGGTTTCACTGAGTTGCTTAGAGCCACACTAAGTTGCTGAGACTGACTTTGAATTTGCATTCTTCCTGCCTCAGACTCCTGAGCGGCTAGGATTACAGGTGTGTGCCACCATGCCAGGCTCATGCTTGTCTAATTTTTCTAAATAAATTCTACTGTAATATGTAATTTAAAAAAAATTAATAGTTGTAGATGAACAGGTTGCCTTTATTTTATTTGTTTTTTATTTTTATGTGGTGCTGAGGATCAAACCCAGTGCCTCACACATGCTAGGCTCCAACCATGTAATCTTTTTAATGTAGAAAAAGCATTCAAAGTATGTCCCAGGATAGTTGTATCTCTGCATGCTTCCCCAGTGCTTGCAGAGTCATTATTCTGTTCACACTGGCAAAGAAATTGCTTTATGGCACGTGGCAGAGGAGTACATTTTGGAGGTTTGGTTGGACAAGCAGATTTCCCATCATGGAGACATGTAGGAAAATACTCTTAGAAAATTAAAATTCACACATCACACTCCTAGCAACTATGCCCCTTTGCTTCCAAAATAACATTTTGCTGGAATGCACAGCCTCCCTAAATCCCTCCCAAATGCTTTATGGCCATTTTGGTACCATCCATAGCATAGGTGAAATGTTCAGATACAGATGGCTAGGTAGGCCACCCGATAGTGCCCAGCACTTCTCAGAGAAACTGTTGTGACTCTAAATTGCCCCCATATTTCCAGGCACGTTCCTCATTGCTTACCCTGCTCCCCATCAGAGTCCCCACTGAGGACCTGATAATCTGTCCTGTGGGCCCTTCAGGATTCACATAACCCCATCACCACCCCTAAAATTCACCCCATCTATAATACAGCCATTCTCACCACAGGCTGTCTTACTCTCTCCTCCAAACCCCTCCATGATCACAAATGTCTGTGGAGGTGGTGGTAACACCTGTGAGAAGGACTATGTCACCCTCAGATCCTTCCTACTCCTGGCCACAGGGCCCTCAGCTGAACCTGTTGGAAGCCCATGGGCACCTCCTTGCATTCCTAGACACTTTGACTTCTGACAGGACAGATCTAAAGGCTTACCTGCTGACACTCAGCAAGAAAGAATGAAGACCTCCCAAAGAAGGACTACAAGACCAGCCTTGGCACAGTTTTGTGCACAGAAGGCAGAGGGAGAGTACATGCGCAGTTACAGATGCACAGCAGGGAGCATGCGCTCTGAGTTGGCTGCCTGAAGCGGGGGTTGGGCTTTCCCTGTCTCACAGGAGACATTATGTCTTGCAGAATAAAATCCTCCTGGTCTTTCCCTCATGCTGGAACTTACTTTCTCTACCAGGATCTTGAGAATGGATAGATATAGTTTATCCTTATGAAAATATGTGTTTCAGAAAAACCCACTCAAAGCAATGCTTATTAAGGAATTTAATACATATTTCTTAATATGTATTTTCCTTTTTCATTTTCTTTTTATTTTTGTGCTACTAGGAATGGGGCACTCATCACCAAGATACATCCCCAGCCTTTTATATTTTATTTCTATTTTTTTTGAACAGGGGTTCTCAAAGTTGCAAGGTTGGCCTACAACTTGCAGTCCTTCTGCTTCAGCCTCCCAAATTGCTTAGATTGCAGACACTTGAAATTGTATCTGGCCTTATATGAGTTTTTAAACACATTTTGTACAGATAATTATTTTCTTGCTACTTTTACTTCTTTTTTGTCATAATTTTAATGTCTGTTCTGCACCTAGAGAATAACAGCATTCAGACATGTTTACTTTTGGGGACTTATATCATGTACATGTAAATCTCTCAACTTGTATCAAATTTCCTTGACTATGCATGTCATCATTCAGACAGGGTATGATTCAGAAGTATTGGTAGGTATTGGTCCTAGTATCTAGGCTAACTCCAAATGGCTCAATCATTGGAAGATAGTGGATTCCATATCTAGACTTTGAGTGAATAATTAATTAGTAAATGGTCCAATTCATGCCACCAGACTGTTGAAGGGTTGTGCTTCCTGAGAAACTTCATGAGCCCTGAATAGCTCCAGCACAGCTTCCAGGTGTGTGTGGGGGGGCTTCCACCTGATGCCCATCTCCAGTTTCCTTTCTCCATATCTGTCCGAGAAGATCCCTGGACAACCAGAAGTTTTCAAAGGATTATTTTTTAATTTGTATGTAAGATATGAAATAGCTGTGGTGACACACTTAAAGCAGGAAAAGCTTTGAAAGAACATACAGAAACAAGAAGAATTGCCCAATTGTTATAAGGACTTTCTAGGCTGCTTAAGCCAGGAGTTTGAGCTAGGATTGATGATATTACCTATACTTGAAGTACAGTTCAATTCTCCACATTACCAATGCTCCCTAATCTTCTAGGAAGAGGATTCTATATTTAGTTTTACACAGGACCGTGGAGATGCAGGAAGGTCCAAGGACATTCTGGGCAGTGGACATTAGAGTACTGTAAACCATGTCACCTAAGCTCATACTGGTGGTTAATGCTATGTCATATATTCCCTATTATACTAATGGAACTCTCATATTTGCCTTATAAATTGGGAGCACACTAGGGATGTAGAAGACCCTTTGCTACATCAGAGAAATTCAGGTACTCTCCAGCCCAAGAACAGCTTCCACAAATTGCCATGAGTGCAAGCAACCACAGACATTCACCAGCCCTTTTGCCTGAGAGTTCCTGTCTGTCCAAGTGATGCTTACCATGTGCAAAACAGACACAGTTATCTGCAGATGGGGCTTACATTTCATAAAGAATTATATATTTTGTGGTAGCCCTACAAGGCCCACATAAAGGATTATTTTTCATTTGAAAACACGAATGCTGAAGGAGGAGTACAAAATTGGGTTTTCATGTTTATGTGAAAACTCTTTGGTAGCAAAATTTATTCACCATTGAGGTGAATTCTATGATACAGTCTACTGTTTTCCAAAGTGAAATTTGCAGTACAGTATTCAAATGTTAGAAGAGATGATACATGAAATAGAAAATATCTGGAAGACAGTTATATTCTTCTTATGTTAATCAATGTACATAAAAATTTATACATTGAAATATAAATATCTCTGTATTATTAGAAGTGAATACAGGCACTGGGGTTGTGGCTCAGAGGTAGAGCACTTGCCTACCATGCATGAGGCACTGCGTTCAACCCTCAGCACCACATAAATAAAATAAAATAAAATAAAATAAAATAAAATAAAAATGTTGTGTCAACTTACAACTAAAAAATGTTGAAAAAAATAAAGTAAATATAAATAATTTGTTTAACCACAGTTAAATGCATCATTTGTTAAAACAAAGAGTTTCTATGTAGCTTCTTGTGAAGTTACAAAACCCAGAAACTTAGGAAAAAAAACTCAGTAAAGTGTGATATTTAAAGTGCCCATTTCGGTAGGTCCAAGATGGCAGGCCAGAGGGAGGCAGCATTCTGTGTTGCTCCATGACCTGGGACTCAAGTAGTGGGAATACTGCTTCTCTGCAAGAGATAGAAGACCCTCACACAGCTACTCCTGGGCGGAATCACGGCCGCCATGCCCATGCAGGGCTCCAGGGCTCAGCGTCAGAGCAAGACACCTGACTGCTCACCCACACAGGACTTTAGGATGCCCGAATGGGATCAACAGCATCAGCACCTGTGCAGAACTCTGGGCCACCTACCCGTGCAGAAATTTGGAATGCTACTCCCACGCAGGACACCTGGGCACTACCCACATGCAGGAACTCTAGCTGACACTCCTGTATGGACCCCCATGTACCAACGTGGGGTTCCCTCAGTCACCTCCATCTTGGGACTCTGCAGCTACTGCCTTAGTTCCTTATTACCAGTAACCTGACTATAATTGGGGATATTTCACAGGCTCTGAAGACAGCCGACAGCTACAACATTGCATGCCACAGAGCTCATCTCTAAACACATGGCCCATGGTCATCACCCAGCTCCCCCGACCCGACCCAACACCCCATCGCTGAAAGCAGCTGCCTTCATTTTGGGTCACCTTCATCACCATCTTTAGTTGGGGCAAATCCCAGTTTGGAATACCAACTGGCCAGGTACCCATGGTTTCTAACTCCCCTCTTTCCCCAGCAGCTGCTAACCTGGCACAGTGACTGCCCAATACAAAACAACTCTCCAAGACAGGTTCACAGCACCGGCAGAGTGCAACACATAGGTTCACACCCCCGGCAGAGTGCAACACACCTCCAGAGAGAAAGGTCCCTGATTAGGAAGTAGTAAGAGAGAGGGTGAGTGAGATACAGTTTAGTGACTAATTTAGAGACCAGGAACTATGGGTCTACAGGTGAGACAAGGAGATAAGACAGGCACCCACATCATATGAGCGGGCCCCAAAGAAGATCCTTGAGGTGCGGCCTTCCATGGGGACAGGCGGGTGCCATACCCCACTTCCTGGTGCCCGGCACCAAAGATCAACCTCCTACCCTGGTAACTTTCACCATCCTGGGGGCAGAGATACCAGCTAACAGACAACCCCACCCATTGGATGAGAAGGGAACCAGAAAATATACTTATCTCCAACCAAAATAATCCTTGTTTCTTCCTTCAAGATTTCTTTTTTTTTCTCTTCTCCCTTTCTAACTTTCACTTATGTTGGTCATAAGCGTCACTTATATTGACGCTTATGACCAACATAAGTGAAACCAAGTACTTTGCATGAATTAGGATACTGAGGACTGGGATGTCTGAATAGTATATTAAAGTTGTAGTGTATATTCTTTTTTTCTCCAGTTCTTACATTTTTTCTTAATATTTATGTGTGTTTGTTTTATACACTGTCTTCCCACTTACTTGTCTGCCCAAAATTACTTCCTCTCTCTTCTCCTGCTACTAACATTCATTATTTAGATTCCTCTTTCACACTTCTTAAGATATAATAACTTTATATCCTCATTTCCTTGTTCAGCATATCATCCTACACCTCACCCCCAGTTCTTTGTCCACCATCAGAAACTGTAGACCCTTTTGCAAACCTACTGTTTATATTGCAGAAAAATAATTGAATTCACAATTTCTGTATATTTTAACCAAACTGTAAAAGTATTAATAGCAATTATTTGGTTTAAGGTTGTATATTGTATGTATTGGGATCTGTTATCATTGTCCTTCCCCTTAAAGGAGAGGTATTGGAACCCTGCAAGGGCATTATAAGCCTATCGGGTAAAACAGTAATGCCTTGGATCTGCAGTGCTAGAAGGGAGGACACACAAACAACATAAAAAGACAAGGGAAGAAAGTGCTCCAAACAAAACAAGATACTACATAATCCATGGCCAGCACAGCAGAAGACTTTACAGAGAAGAAGTTCCGCATATACATAATTAAAATGTTCTGTGAATTAAATGATGATATGAGAGAGCAAATATAGGGAGCAAAAGATCATTTCAATTAAGAGCTACATAAGCAATACAAGAAGCAAATGATTAATTCAATAGGGAGAAAGAGGTTCCATAAAAAACAAACAGAAATCCGTGAAATGAAAGAAACAATAAATGAAATTAAAAGTTCAATAGAAAGCATCATCAACACATTAGATCACTTGGAAGACAGAACCTCAGACAATGAAGACAAAATATATACTCTTGAAAAGAATGTAGACCACATAGTGAAGATGTTAAGAAATAATGAGCAGAACATTCAAGAATTATAGGACAACATAAAAGGCCAAATTTTAGAGTTAATTGAAAAGAGGAAGGAATAGAGTTACAAACTAAAGGAATAAACAATCTACTTAATGAAATAATATCAGAAAAATTTCCAAACATGAAGAATAAATTGGAAAACCAAATACAAGAGGCCAAATGAACAAAATCACAACAGATCCACACCAAGGTGCATTATAATAAAAATGCCTAGCATACAGAATAAGAAGAGAATTTTAAAAGCCACAAGATAAAGGAATCAGATTATATATAGGGGGAAACCAATTAAGTTATGTGCAGATTATTCAGTGCAGACTCTCAGAGCTAGAAGATCCTGGAACAACATATACCAAGCTCTGAAAGAAAATGGATGCCAACCAAGAATCTTATATCCAGCAAAATTAAGCTTTAGATTTGATGATGAAATAGAAGCCTTCCATAATAAACAAAAGTTGAAAGAATTTACAACTAGAAAGCTTGCACTACAGAACATCCTCAGCAAAATGTTCCATGAAGAGGAAATGAAAAACAACAATGAAAATCAGCAGAGGGCGGTATTACACTAAAGGAAAAACTAATCAAAGGCAAAACCAAGTCACATTAAATACCAAAAAATAATAAAAAATGACCAGGAATACAGATTATGTCTCAATAATAACCCTGAATGTTAATGACCTAAACTCACCAATTAAAGACCTAGAATAGCAGATTAGATTTTAAAAAGACCCAAAATATGATGCCTCTAAGAGACTCAGCTCATGGGAAAAGATATCCACAGACTGAAGGTGAAAGGTTGGGAAAAATCATACCATTCACATGGACTGCAGAAACAAGCAGGGGTTTCCATCCTTATAGCAAATAAAGTAGACTTCAAGCTAAAGTTAATCAAAAGTGATAAAGGAGGACATTTTCTACTGCTCAAGGGAACCATATACCAATAAGACATAATAATTATAAATATATATGCCCCAAACAATGGAGCATCCACATTCACCAAACAAATTCTTCTCAAGATCAAGAGTCAAATAGACCACAACACAATAATTCTGGGTGACATTAACACACCTCTTTCACTACTGGATAGATCTTCCAAACAAACTCTGAACAAAGAAACTATTGAACTCAATAATACAATCAATTCCTTAGACTTACCTGACATATATAGAATATTTCATCCTTTAACAAGTGAATACACTTTCTTCTCAGCAACACATGGATTCTTCTCTAAAATAGATAAAATATATCTAAAATAGATACATCATGCCACAAAGCAACTCTTAGCAAACACAAAAACGTAGAGATACTACTCTGCATTCTATCAGATCATAATGGAATGAAATTAGAAAATAATGAAAAAATAAAAAAATAAAAGCTACTCCAACACCTGGAGACTAAATAGTATGCTATTGAATGTACAATGGGTTGCAGAAGACATCAAGGAGGATATTAAAACTTCTTAGATGTAATTGAGAACTCTCATACAATATATCAAAATCTCTGTGACACTATGAATGCAGTACTAAGAGGAAAGTTCATTGTGTGGAGTTGATTCCTTAAAAGAAAAAGTCAACAAATAAATGGCCTAACATTATATCTCAAAACCCTAGGAAAAGATAAACAAATCAGCACCAAGAGCAGTAGAAGACAGGAAATAATTCAAATCAGAGGTAAATCATGTAATTGAAACAAAACAAATAATAGAAAAAATTAACAAAACAAAAAGTTGGTTTTTTGGAGAAAATAAATAAAAGTGACAAACTCTTAGCCATACTAACGAAGAGGAGAGAAAAAAATAACACCCATGATAAAAAAGGAAATATCACAACAGACACTACAGAAATCCAGAAGAGTATTGAGAGCCACAGTCGAAGGGGCCCCAGCAAACTTCCAGCTGATTGGCTCACAGCGGCCCCAGCAAACTTCCAGCTGATTGGCTCACCGTGGCACCAGCAAACTTCCAGCTGCCAGCTGATTGGCTCCTCTGCTGTGATGCTCATTGGGCTGTTTCCCTGCCCTTTCAGACCACAAAGCTGCTCACTGGGGGACTCTTTTGGTTCTGCCCACACGACCCAGACAATCGACCTCAAGAGTGGGAGGAGTGTGGGTTGAGAGGCTCGTGGGAAGCCGGTGGTGGCAGTTGGGCTCTGAGGAAATTCCTGAAGAGCTTGTGTGGTGTGGCATGTGTGTTCTAAAAATAAAGTTTGTTTCTGCTTGACAAGTGGCTTGTGAATTGTGCCTAGGCAGACTGCAGCATTCATTACCCAATGTCTCCCTCTACGGCATCGTGGGCAAATACCCGGTATTTTACTCCTTTGATACCTAGTTTTGTTAAACCCTCTTTATATGGGGCAATTCCTTTTTAAATGTCCTGTTTGTTCACAATTGTAGCATGTTTTTGGCCTGGCATCTAAAGCCTGTTGTACTGCATTAAGGTCTACCTTCTGAGCTGATTGTTTGGGTACTAAAAATGTAAAAGTTTGATCAGGTGTAACTATAGCCGAAGGGGCCCCAGCAAACTTCCAGGTGATTGGCTCACAGCAAAGATAATTAGAAATTATTTTAAAAACTCGCACTCCAATAAAATAGAAAATATCGAAGGCATCAACAAATTTCTAGAGTCATATGATTTGCCCAAACTGAATCAGGATGATATATACAATTTAAACAGATCAATTTTGGGGCTGGGGATGTGGCTCAAGCGGTAGCGCGCTCTCCTGGCATGCGTGCGGCCCGGGTTCGATCCTCAGCACCACATACAAACAATGATGTTGTGTCCGCCAATAACTAAAAAAATAAAAAAATATTAAAAAAATAAACAGTTCAATTTCAAGCAATGATAGAAGATGCCATAAGAAGCCTACCAACCAAGAAAAGCCCAGGACTGCATGGAAACAGAGTTCTACAAGACCTTTAAAGAAGAACTAATACAAATACTCTTCAAATTATTTCATGAAATAGAAAAAAGAGGGAGCCCTTCCAAACTCATTCTATGAGGCTAATATCACTGTGATTCCAAAACCAGGCAAAGACACATGAAAGAAAGAAAACTTCAGACCAATATCTCTAATGAAGATAGATGCAAAAATTCTCGATAAAATTCTGGCAAAGCAAATACAAAACCATATCAAAAAGATAGTACACCAAGATCAAGTGGGGGACTTCCCAGGGATGCAAGGTTGGTTCAACATACAGAAATGAATAAATGTAATTCATCACATCAATAGACTTAAAGACAAGAAACATGATCCTCTCAATAGAAAAAAACATTTGACAAAATACAACACCGCTTTATGTTCAAATCACTTGAAAAATTTTGGATAACAGGAACATATCTCAACATTGTAAAAGCTATCTATGCTAAGCCCCAGGCCAACATCATTCTCAATGGAGACAAATTGAAAGCATTTCCTCTAAAAACTGGAAAAAGACAGGGATGCCCTCCTTCACCATTTCTATTTAACATCGTTCTTGAAATACTGGACCAGCGCATTTATACAAATGAAAGAAATCAAAGGGATACAGAGAGGAAAAGAACTCAAACTAGCACTATTTGCTGACAATATGATTATATACCTAGAAGACCCAAAAAATTCCACCAGAAAACTTCTAGAACTAGCAAATGAATTCAGCAAAGTAAAAGGATATAAAATCAATACTCATAAATCTAAGACATTTCTGTATATCAGTGACAAATCCTATGAAACAGAAACCAGGAAAACTACTCTATTTACAGTAGCCTCAAACAAAATAAAATACTTAGGAATCAACTTAATGGAAGTGGTGAAAGACCTCTACAATGAAAACTACAGAAGACCTTAGAAGATGGAAAGATTTCCCTTGTTCTTGGATAGACAGAATTAATATTGTCAAAATGACTATACTACCAAGAGCACTATAGAGATTTAATGAAATTCAATCAAAATCCCAATGACATTCCTCATAGAAATAGAAAAGGCAGTCATGAAATTCATTTGCAAAAAATAAAAAAAACCAGAATAACTAAAACAATCCTTAGAAAGAAGAGTAAAGCAGATGGTATCACTATACCACACATTATGCTACAGAGCAACAGTAACAAAAACAGCATGATATTGGCACCAAAAAAGAATTGTAGATCAATGGTACAGAATAGAGGACAGAGAGACAAAACCACACAATTACAGTTATCTCATATTAGACAAAGGCACAAAAAACATACATTGGAGAAAAGTTAACCTCTTCAACACATAGTGCTGGGAAAACTGGAAATCCATATACAACAAAATGAAATTAAACCCTATCTCTCACCATGCACAAAACTCAACTCAAAGTGGATCAAGGACCTAGGAATTAAACCAGAGACCCTGCACCTAAATTAAGAAAAAGTAGGCCCAAATCTCCATCATGTTATATTAGGCCATGACTTCCTTAATAAGATTCCTATAGTGCAAGAATTAAAATCAAAACCAATAAATGGGATGGATTCAAACTCAAAAGCTTCTTCTCAGCCAAAGAAACAATCAGTGAGGGGAATAGAGAGCCTACAGAATGGGAGCAAATTTTTACCACATACACATCAGAAAGACTACTAATCTCTAGGATATATAAAGAACTCAAAAACCTTAACACCAAAACAAACAAACAAATAAACAAACAACCCAATCAATAATGGTCCAAGGAACCGAACAGACACTTCTCAGAAGATGATATACAATCAATCAACAAGTATATAAGAGAATTTTCAACATCTCTAGTAATTAGAGAAATGTACATCAAAACCACTCTAATATTTCATCCCTTATTAAGAGTACAGACAACAGTAAGTGTTGGCAAGGATGTGGGGAAAAAGGTAGACTCATACATTGCTGGTGGGACTGCAAATTGGTGCAACCAATATGGAAAGCAGTATGGAGATTCCTTGTGAAATTGGGAATGCAACCACCATTTGACCCTGCTATCCCATTCCTTGGTCCATACCCAAAGTACTTAAAAATAGCATACTACAGAGAAACAGCCACATCATTGTTTGTAGCAGCACAGTTCACAATAGCTAAATGGTGGACGCAACCTAGATGCCATTTAATAGATGGATAAAAAATGTGGTTTATATACACAATGGAATATTATTCAGCATTAAAATAGAATAAAATCATGGGCATTTACAGGTAAATGAATGGAGTTGCAGAATATAATGCTAAGTGAATTTAGCTAGTTCCCAAAATAGCAAATGCTGAATGTTTTCTCTGATACAAGGATGCTGATTCATAATGGGCTTGTGGGGGAGCATGGGAGGATATGCCAAACTCTAGATAGTGCAAAGGAGTGGGAGGATAAGGGAGGGGCCATGGGGGTAGGAAAGACGCTGGAATGAGATGGACATCATTACCCTAAGTAAATGTATGAAGAAACAAGTGATGTGACTCTGCTTCATGTACAACCAGAGATATGAAAAATTGTGCTCTGTATGTGTAATATGAATTGTAATGCTTCTGCTGTCATATATAAAAATTAGAATAAAAAGTAAATAAAATTATTAAAAACAAAAAAAGTGCTCATTTCAGTGAACCACTATAAATGGTATCCATGTAATATTCTCAGTTTTATAAAAAGATCAAATATTTGCTCATTTGATAGAGGAAATTTTTATCTCAGTGTTTATTATATCATTTTGAAATTCTTAGTATTCCTAATAATGGTTCTGTAACTTTGTAGTTTGAACTTTTGTGGGGCTGATTTTCTATCTTAATTTTCATCCATTCATGTTTTATTTTCATAATGATTTAAAGTATTTCACTTCAATATTTTCACTGAGGGTGCTTGTATTTAAAAATTACCCACTTGTCTTATTGTATGATATATAATTCTCCTGATTATATGTTCTTCCAAGGATTTTTGACAAGTTTCTAATTTTTCCTTCTTTTTTAGTAATTGGAGTTTCATCTTAAGGAATTAGACAATAAAATAAATAAAAGGGATACAATTATGAAAAGATGAAATCCAGTTATCCCAATTTGAAGATGATATAAGCCTGCATTTAGAATACCCTAAGGGCTCCATAAGGATTCTGATAGAACTAATCAACAATTTGAGCAAAGTAGCAGGTCACAAAATCAATGTATGAATATTAATAGCCTTTTCCATATACCAATAATTAACTGACTGAGAAAGAAATTTGGAAGATAATTCCAATCACAATACCTCAAAAATTCCTGGAAATTAATCTAACCAAGTAGGTAGACGATCTCTACAAGAAAAATATCAGAGCATGGAAAAAAATTACTGAACACTAGAAGTCGGAAAGTTCTTCCATGTGCATGAATAGGCAGATTTAATATCATTAAATTGCACAAATTACCAAAATATTTGTATAGATTCAGTGCAATAGCCATAAAATAACACTTATACTTTTAAAATAACTAGAAAAATAATTTTAAATTTCATATGGAAAAACAAAAGATCAGAATGGTCAAAGTAATAACTGAGCAAAAATGGTATGCTGCAGGCATCAAAATACTCAATTTCAAGTTATACTACTGAGCCATATAACTACAAGAAAGCATGGTACTGGCATGAAAACAGGCATGTATACTAATATAATACAATAGAAGACACAGAAACAAATCCATAAACAAACAGGTTTCGCATGCCAAAATTATCCGTTGGAAAAAAGATAACCTCTTCAAAAAATGGTGCCAGAGAAACTGGGTACATGTATGTAAAAGAATGAAGCTAGATCCTTATCCATCACTCCACACAAAAGTTAACATAAAAATGTAATAAAAGCCTAGATATGCATACAGAAACTTTGCAACTCCTAGAGGAAAACACAAGGGGAAACACTCCAATACATAGACACAGGGAACGACTTTCTTAATAAAACCCCTATAGTCCAGGAAATGATACCAAGAATCAACAAATGGGATGGCATCAAATTAAAAATTTCTGCACATTAAAGAAAATAATTAAGAGCATCAAGAGAGAATATACATATGGGAGAAAATCTTTGCTTGTTGCATTCTGATGGAACAGTAACATTCAGAATACATGAAGAACTCAAAAATCTCAAAATCTCTTTGAATAAATTGACAAATGAACTGGAGAGATACTTGTCAAAGGTACAAATCGCCAAGAATTATATGAAAAGATACTCAGGATTTTTTTGGTACCAGGGATTGAACTCAGGGGCACTTGACCACTGAGCCATTTTCCCAGCCCTATCTTTTTTTGTATTTTATTGAGAGACAGGGTCTCACTGAACTGTTTAGCATGTCTATTTTGCTGAGGCTGGCTTTGAACTCACAATCCTTCTATCTCAGCCTTCTGAGCCACTAGGATTATAGGTGGGCATGGTGCACCTAACTGCTCAGGATCTTTAGCCATCAGGAAAATTCAAATCAAAACTACACCTGAACTTTCATTTTACCCCAGTCAATATGGCAATCATCAATAATAGAAGTAACAATGAATGCTGGGGACAGCCACCATGGGTATAAGTATGAAGATTCCTCAGAAAACTAAAATGGAAATGCCGTATAAACAAATATTACCACCCCTCGGTGTTTATCCAAAAGAATTAAATACAGCATAATTCAGAGACATATGAATCCTATGTTTATTGTAGCACTAGTTACAATAGCTAAGTTATGTGATCAACCTAGGTATCCATCAACAGATGAATGAAAAAAGAAAATATGGCATGTATACACAATGGAGTTATTTTGGGCCTCAAATAAGAATAAAATTATGCCATTTGCTGAAAAATGAATGGGATCAGATTAAGTGAAATAAGCCAAACTCAGAAATGTTCTGTTTTCTCACATGGATGGAAAGTTGAGAGAATAAAGTGAAAAAAATAGGTTGGAGGGATGTCATGAAAATTTAAGGGAGACTAGTACAATTGAGAAAAGGGACCAAGGAGAGAGAAGACGGAAGGAATAGGGAAAATACTGGGGAAAGATATTGACCAAATGATATTATTATACCATGTACAAGTACCAATGTAACAGTAAATCTCACCAAGTAAATAATGCCTTTATAGTTTGCTATAACTATTTCATTCATCAAGCTATATGGCCTAGGGTTTTCTCATATAATTGGTGGCAAACTGACATACCCTGCAATTTGTCTAACTTTTTATTTGAACCCCAGGTGTTTAGTAATTTTAGACCAGAAAACGTTTTTCAAACAAAGAGGGAGAAAAAATTGCAATTGCAATTTACAGCCTGATTACATCACTTAAGAATGTGGTGTGTATTCTTAGTAGGGATGTTTGTTGTAGAATTACTTTTATGGCTGAGTGGATGCCAATCAAGTTCTGAATTGTAATTTTTGGATTGTCCATAGTAACAGAAAAAAAAGGTTGGAAATAGGCATTGGAAGGGCTTCTGTATGACATGTGATAGTCAAGGTGAGAGTTTATGGAGAGGAAAAAGAGGTCTGTTGCTTTCCTTCCATGCTTCTTAGTAACTTCTGAAGAAAGCTCAGAAGAGTTTGCAGGAGATGATAATGCACTGTTACATGCAACATGTGATAATAGTTCTTTCTTTGTGTCCCCACAAATGTTCCAAGCAGGATCAGTAGTGTAAATATTTTTTCTATAGTACAGTAAAATGAGGATTACTGCAAAAAAAATTTAAACTTTACTTTTGTCCCAGTGATTACATCATGTATACCCTGTAACTTCAGTGTGCTACATTTTGAGCAAACCCTCTTCAACAGAAAAACAAAGCCTCTTATATTAAACAGTAAAATATATATCCTCAATATTTTATGAACACATCAGGGTTTTACTATACGAACACATGCTCATTATTCAACACGTTAGTAGTATTTGGTTTGAGGAGCTACTCAGTGGTAGAGCACTTGCCTAGCATGTGTGAGACACTGGGTTCAATCCTCCACACCACATAAAAATAAGTAATAAAATTTAATAAGCAATGAAATTGTCACACTGAAATCTAGCTAAAAAATAAAAGACACTCTATGAGGGTGAGTTGCTATTATTCCTGATCTTTTAAAAAAGCAAACAAATTAAGCTACTGTCATTAACCACTTGCAGGTCTAGGATTGGGCTGCTCATTCTTGACCACACAGCACAGATCAAAGTTATCTAGGCAAAAATTGATGCAGTGGTGACTTTTAAGGTTCCTTGAATAAAATCTTATTATCAGCCTAGTAACAGAAGCAGGTAGTATTGAGAGGGACAGCCCCATTATAAGTATCTGGCAGGAAAGATAAGTGTCTTGCAAAGCCTGAACCTGCTTTTTTGTCTTCTTCATTTAAATGGGGTTCTGTGATGAAATGAAGTAACCCAGAAATAGCTGTACTTTGGAAAAACTACCTCAGCATTACTCAAAGTCTTACAGACACTTTAGTTCCAGAGAATAGGAAAAGAAGTTATATATCCCAAGGTACTTTTGAAAGTAATGTATACATGGTATTGGTTGTGCCTTTCCATTTGAATAATCTAAGAAAAAGAAAGATTATATGAAGCTTAAATAGAAAAAAACACACTATTATGATTCTGTATTCTGAAAATCAAAAAGTACCAAGAGACAAATATGGAGGCTGCCCGAAGATGGAAACTCCCATGCACCAGCTTATAGGATGGAGACAAGAAGCAAATGAGCAACATGTGAGATGTCAGAAATGCTTTGAATTTGCATAGTGGATTTATGAATGTACACACATACATACACACACACACACACACACACACACACGAAAAACCTCCATAGGGCTTCAAGAACAGCAGAACTAAAGAAAGCTTTAAAAGAAAAAGAAAACAGAGTATTATTACAACAAAGCAGTTTTTTCTCTCTCATTTCTATCAGTAATGGAGAGGCTAATGAAGAAAAAAAGACCAAGATATAAAGGTCAAAGAGTGTAACTAGTTCTAGTAGCAATAGTCATATAGTCGTGACAGTTCAGCCAGAGATTCTTCATGAGAGAGTGAAGAAACATCTACCTCATTTTCTTCAGAGGAAAGTGACACCAATGAGAACTCCTCTAGTTTTTCATCTTGGGCTTCCTCCACAATCTCTTCCTCCTCTGATTCAGACTTAGTCTAACTCTTCTAGTAGCAGCAGCACTAGGACAGATAGAAGCTGTGAAGAAGAGCCACCAAAAAAGAAGAAAAAAAAATAGAATGGCTCCATCCATATTGTGCTAGGCGAGCACACTACCACTTGAGTCACATCCCTAGCCCCAATTACCTATAAATTTTAAAGAACCATCTGTGTTCAATTGTAAATAAACTTTAAAAATATTTCAGAAGGCTTCATAGAGAATGTATCACTTCACAGGTAGATTTAATAAATCACACTTTAAACATATTAGAGTATTTGTTGTCTCTTCAAAGGCAATTTTAGCAGCTAAAGAATTTGGAAGAGAGAAAAAATAAAGTGTGTACCTAGGATGCATCCCTTGCAATATATTAACACTCAGAACTTATGCTCACACAAAAAGAGAGGTATGGAATAAGCAGATTTGGCAAGTTTTTAGGATAGAAAATCTGCACATCAACATTATACCTGTACATAAAGAGCAAATAAAAATATGCTCTTGCATATTCAGATTCAAATTTAAAAGTTCAAAAACAATATAATTATTTTCCATAGTATCAATTAAAAAGTTAACAAAAAATACAGAAGGCATCATTGGAGAAATCTGTAACTTATTGAGAATATGAAGTCCAATATTCAATAAAACAATGGCCTGACTTATTTCAGTTTATCTTCATTTATACCTGTGTTTGTTCTTCATCTAGAATATAAACACAGCAGTTGCAAACATTACTCAGCAGAACTTTATTTACAGAAAATTAAAGGCACCGAAACAACATCAGAGTTTTGGTTCTCTAAAACAGACTCAACCAAGAACTCAAACAATTATTATTTTAAATATAACTGAAGTTAGGCCTCTGTGGAGACTTTGAAGGAAAACTTCCTTGCTTGTTTTACAAAACACCATAATTTTTATTCATAGATGAAATCAAGAGACTGAGTTGTAAATACATTATATAAAATGAACTTGTCTTCATAAATGAAGATAATTTTGAATAGAGAGCAAAATTTTAGGCACCTTTACTAAAAATTCTATGTAGTAAATTAAAAAACATGAAACAAAAAGTATTAACAAAAAAGTATAAAACAAATGCTTTACCTGGAAATAATAGTTTGAATATAAGGTAGCTAAATCAGTTATTGTCACATTTGGATTTGCATAAGTGATGTGAACAGAAGTTCAGTATTGCATTTATCTTTCTCTACTGAGGAAACAAGTGAATTTCTACCAGTTTATCTCCCAGTGGTTTTAAGTAGGGTAACCATCATTTCTCATTTTTCACCTACAGTCCATTTGTAACTATGAATAGAGCCTCTTTATACATTTAAAAGCATTTTAGTTTGTAATAAATTATATGGTTATAATTGTTTTCAGGCATTATCATCATTAAACCATCAAAATGTGAAGAAGATATATACCATATTTTATAGTAGGACATATAATAAAAGAGTGAATATGAAGTTTGATAAATAAAGGAAGAAATAGAAGGAAGAAATTAAGAAGGAAAAAGAGGGAGACGAAGAGAAGGATACTTGGAAACCCCAAATCTTTGTATCTAAAAGTGCTTACACAAAAAAGAGAGAAACATGAAATAAGCATATTTGGCAAGTTTGTAGGACAGAAAATCTGAAGACTTAGGCAGACTAAATCAAGAACTCAAACAATCACTATTTTAATTACAACTGAAGTTAGGCCTCTGTGGAGACTTTGAAGGAAAGCTTCCTTGCTTGTCTTGCAAAACACCATAATTTTTATTCATAGATGAAAGCAAGAGACTGGGTTGTAAATGCATTAAATAAAATGTCTTGTCTTATTTGGAAGGACAACTGACAAAATTCAGAAGTTCTTCCATTATCTTTGCAATGTTTAGATTCAGGTTCTACTGGGATATAACATAATGCACGTTTCTTCCTACATCAAACATTTCATTCAGACTTGGAAAACATCAGATTTCAAAATGTATTTGTTTCTTTTCATTTACACAGTATAATTAATATATGTTAATATGAATCATTGTTGGAATTATTCCATTACATTTAATGTTATATAATAGGCATAGATCTCTTGATTCAATAGCTATTTTGCTGAACAGCAATCTCATCATTGATTAGTTGGATTTACTATTCATTTTACTAAAAACAATTCATATAGTTATTTTATTAAGCACCTATTTCTCTTTCCTTAGTTTTTTCCTGTTGCTCTTATATAAAATTTTATACTTCAGTTTCACATACTTTGTTATCAATTTTAACAATATATTCATTTAAAAATAATATTCCATGGATTATATTTTCGTCACATTCAGAAGTGTTTGGGAAGTGATCAGAGAACACTCTTCTAATGGAAAGACTCTAATAGAATGGTTCAACACTGTAGAGAAAAAACGTTCAAAAGACCAACTCAAAGTAATTTCTTACCTAAATATAAAATGCTTCATTAAATTTAGAAGTCAATGTAAATAATGAATATCAGTTTTTAAAACGTTTTTGTAAAACATAATGATGTTGATGACACAGGTGGTCATATGGTATGTGAATTTCAAATCATATCCATTATCTCAAGGCAGAAGCTTTTAATAAATAATACATGATATGGGTGACATCATTATCTCATATGGTGACCACTGCCTTACTAGAGAACAGTACTTCATTACCTGCCTGAGTTTCTCTTCTTCTTTTTGTGGCCCTGGAGGATAGGATACATACCTGACTCACCTTCACCATTCTCTACAAAGATTAAGGTGGCCTTATACAATGTGTGCTAATACATATTCCTGTATATGAACTGAATAAATTCATGATCCAGGTCAAGGGAAGTGGCACACATGTGTCACTGCAGCTACTCTGAGGATGAAGCAGGAGTACTACAAGTTCCAGTCCAGCCTGAGTAGCTCAGGGAGATCAAGTCTCAAATTAAAACAAGAAACAAAACTAAGAATGGCTAGGGATGTCATTCAGTGGTAAAGCACCTCTGTTCAAGCCCCAGTACTGCAGAACAACAACATCAACAATAACAACTCCTGATCCGTTGCCCATAGAAAACATTCAACAAACTGTAAAACAGAAATATAAAAAAAATCCCTGAAAATTGTTATCTGTTGAAGACATTTACACTCAAAAGTTAGAAATTGTTTTCATATTTTATGATTCAATATGGTTTTCACCAAATTTGCTTTTGAAAGGCAAACTAAATTGTAAATAATCCTTATATTGCAATTCTGGTCTTATTATAGATGTTATAACTATACTATTAAGGATAAAATATTATGGAAAATAATTCTCCATAAGTTTGCAACATAATGGATTACATACCTGCTTCTGGCACTTGAGTGAGCTCTAAACTGGTTACAAAATCCCCCTTGACTTCAAGAACATCTCCTCCTTTTTTACTTCCAGTCTATATCAGAGACAGTTCCTGAAGATAATCTTCCAGAGCATCCCTTAAAAATATATTTTTAAGTGATTTCAGCAAGATGGAGGTACAGAAGCACCATCAATTTATTCTTCCTTTGCATGCACTGTATAAACATCTATAGATGTGTCAATTTCCTCCCCCTGAGAAATCCAGAAATTACATACTAGAACACAGTGAACATAATCACATATACATGAGTAGGATAACTGGAAACACATTCTCATCATAACTCAAGGCTCAGTAGGAAACACCCAAATCTTGGCTTGTCCCAAAGGAACCCACAAATATAGCCCCTCTATTTTACTCTTCCAAATCAGGGCTGGCTTTCTAACTCACATTTTGAACTGCAACAACAGTTCAGAGTTCCCTGAGACAAATGTATAAAACAAAGTTTTTTAATAAGGCAGAAGAGCACACACTCCATGTCTCCAAACACAGTGCAGAGTAGGCAGGCAATAATGGCCAGCTCCCTGTTGCTGCCTGGATATTTTCATATACACTTTCCCATCTGCTGCCATATAATTCAACTACTGAATTTAGTCTCCATGTAGGATTCAGTGGATCAGAGAAACAATAGACTATAAAGAGCCTGAATGGGCATGTAGGTACTTCCCTTGCCTTCCTCACCAACCCCTTTTCTGGGGATTAAAACAATCTCAAAATTTTCCCAGGATAGAATTTGTGCATGTATCAAGTGCATCATCTTGTGTAACTCTTAGCCAGGGAACAAGCTCCTGAATCATCCTCATCTGGCAGTTGACAGTGCTCTGCATTCATGTGTCCCCTGACCACAGAGAATGAAATACCCGCTTACTGATGAGTTGTTATTATGTGTTAGACATAATGTGCCCCCCAAAAGCTCATATGTCAGAGAATGTAAGGAAGCTCAGAGGTAAGATGATTAGATTATGAATGTTATAATTAGTAGTTTAAACCTCTGATATGGGTTGACTGGGTGTTAATTTGAGGCAGGCAGTGTGTGGCTGTAGAAAATAGGTCACTAGGGCTTGCTTTACAGTTTATATTTTGTCCCTAGTGAGTGAAGCAGGCTATGCCAGCTGAATGTCATGTCTTGAGCTGTTTTATTCCTCTAAGGCCTTCTGCCACGATGTTCTACCTCATCTCTGGGCCATAGTTGGACAAGTATGGGTGAAATGTCTGAAGTGAGCCAAAATAAACTTTTCCTCCTTTAAGTTGTTCCTCTCAGACTTTTGGTTGCAATGATGCAAAAGCTGACTAAAACAAATAAATAATTAAATGGTGGTGGAAACACATGGGTACCAAAGAACCTAACTCCATTATGCTAAATGAAATTAGACACATAGACACAGGAAAATACTGCCTGGTCTCACTTGTAAGTGGATTGCAAAAACAAGATGGATGCACAGTAGCAAAAGAGAAAAGGGTTACCAGGAGTGTGAATAGGGGGAAAAGGGAAAATGTCAGTCATAGGGTTCTAAATTGTTACTTATGTAGAATGAATCAATCGAGATACAAAACGTACAGCATGATAATTACTTAACAATATTTTGTTGTAACTGGAAATTTTCAGAAATTGTAGGTTTCAGGTGTTCTTAGAATATTCATTCAAATTATAAAAAGTAACCATGTGAAAAGATAGATAAGTTAATTTGAATGACTACAGTAATCATTTCACTCTGTTTATGTTCATTAAATGTCTTTTTCATTTCAAATTTACACAATCAAAACAAAAGAATAATAAGATTTGTAATGTACAGAGTAAAACTTGTAGTGTGAATTTAGGAAATATAAAGCTGTTCACCACATGTTATGAATTGAAAACTGAAGGATGTATAGTAGTACCTTATTTGTTTTACATGCATTACCTAAGAGCATAACAAGAGGACAGTAAAGCAGTATTTTGCAAATATTACCACTTCTTCTTTTTCTAGCTCAATAAAGACAACCTACTTGCCTCCTTTGTACTTACCTCTTATTTTTGGAACATGTTAATTCAGAGATTTGGAGGCCTCTCTGACTAGATTATGAGTCCAAGTTGAAATTACTTCACTCATTAATAATCAAGCTCTTACTGCCTAATTCTAATATGGCATGAGTAGGCATCAATAAATTATGAGTGAAAAAATCTTAATAATGCCTAAATTTCAATAAATATGCCAAATGTGCAAAAATCACAAAAGATACACAACAAGAATTAATAAGTGGCATGGAAACAAAATAAAAAAAAACTTCTGCACAGTGAAGGAAATAAGAGTGTGAAAAGAGACTGTAGAATGGGAGAAAATCTTTTGCAATATAGTATTCTAACAAGAAATATTAATATGGAATATATAAAGAGCACAAGAGAGTTATCACCAAAACAAAACAAATAACCCAATCAATAAAAGGGCAAATGAAGTAAACAGACATTTCTGAAAAGAAGGAATACAAATGGTTTTGACAATGAATTACATAAACAAATCCAAGAAGCAAAAGATCAACTCTACAGTGAGATAGAGGTTATACAAAAAAACCAAACAGAAATCCTAGAAATGAAAGAAATGATAAACCAAATTAAAAACTCAAATGAGAGTTTCACCAGAAGAATAGACCACTTAGAATACAGGACATCAGACAATGAAGACAAAGTATATCATCTTGAAAAGAATGTAGACAGCACAGTGAGACTGATAAGAAGCCATGAGCAGAACATCCAAAAAATATGGGATAACATAAAGAGACCAAATTTAAGAGTTATTTGGGTAGAGGAAGGTATTGAGGTCCAAACCAAAGGAATGAGCAATCTGTTCAATGAAACAGTATCAGAAAACTTTCCAGAAATGAAAAATGAAACGGAAATCCAAATACTAGAAGCCTACAGGAAGCCGAATGTGCAAAATCACAAAAGATTCACACCAAGACATAGTATAATGAAAATGCTCAACATACAGAACAAGGAGAAAATTTTAAAAGCCACAAGAGAAAGGAAGCAGATCACATATAGGGGTAAACCAATTAGGTTAACAGCTGGTCTTTCAACACAGACCGTGAAAGCTAGAAGATCTTGGAACAACATATTTCAAATGCTGAAAGATAATGGGTTCCAACCAAGAATCTTACATCCAGAAAAATTAAGCTTCACATTTGAAGATGAAATAAAAACCTTCCATGATAAACAAAATTTAAAAGAATTTGCAGATAGAAAACTGGCGCTTCAAAATATCCTTGGCAAAACATTTCATGAAGAGGAAATGAAAAACAACAATGAAAACCAACAGTGGGAGGTAGTACACTAAAGGAAAAACTAATCAAAGAGGAAAATCAAGTCAAGTTAAATAACAAAAATAAACAAATATAGCTGGAAATACAAACCGTATCTCAATAGTAACCCTAAATGTTAATGGCTTAAACTCACCATTCAAAAGACATAGGCTAGTAAACTGGATTAAAAAAATACCCAACAATATGCTGCCTACAGGAGACTCTTGATAGGAAAAGACAAACAGACTGAAGGTGAAAGGTTGGGAAAAATCATACCACTCACATGGACTTCGGAAGCAAGCTGGGGTGTCCATACTCACATCAAATAAATTTTGGCTTCAAGCCAAAATTAATAAAAAGGAATAAAGAAGGACACTACATACTACTCAAGAGAACCATGCACCAACATGTCATAACAATTATTAATATATATTCCCCAAACAATGGTGCAGTTATGTTCATAAAAGAAACTCTTCTGAAGTTCGAGAATCAAATAGACCACAATACAATAATCATGGGTGATATTAACACCCCTCTCTCATCACTGGACAGATCTTCCAAACAAAAGTTGAATAAAGAAACTATAGAACTCAATAAGACAATTAATAACTTGGACTTAACTGACATACATAGAATATATCAATCAACATCAAGCAGATACACTTTCTTTTGAGCAGCATATGGATCCTTCTCAAAAAATAGACGATATATTATGCCACAGGGTAACTCTTAGCAAATATAAAGGAGTAGAAATACTACCATGCATTTTATCTGATCATAATGGAATGAAATTGGAAATCAACAATAAAATAAGGAAGAAAAATTTCCTACATCCCATGGACAATGAACAATATGCTACCAAATGAACAATGGGTTACAGAAGACATAAAGGAGGAAATTTAAAAATTCTTAGAGGTAAATGAGAACACAGACACAATATATCAAAATCTTTGGAGCACTATGAAAGCAGTACTAAGAGGAAAATTCATTTCATGGAGTTCATTCCTTAAAAGAAGAAAAAGCCAACAAGTAAATGGCCTCACACTATACCTCAAAGCCCTAGAAAAGAAGAAGAAACCAGCAACAAAAGCAGTAGAAGGCAAGAAATAATTAAAATCAGAGCTGAAAACAATGAAATTGAAACAAAAGAAACAATTGAAAAAACTGACAAAACTAAAAGTTGGTTCTTTGAAGAAATAAATAAGATTGACAGACCCTTAGCCATGCTAATAAAGAGAAGAAGAAAGAGAATCCAAATTACTAGCATATGTGATGAAAAAGGCAATATCACAGCAGACACAACAGAAATAAAGAGGATAATTAGAAATTATTTTGAAACCTTATACTCTAATAAAATAGAGGATAGTGAAAGCATAGATAAATTCCTAAAGTCATATGACCTGCCCAAATTGAGTCAAGAAGATATACACAACTTAAACAGATGAATATCAAGTGAGGAAATAGAAGAAGCCATCAAAAGAATACCAACCAAGAAAATCCCAGGACCAAATGGATATACAGCAGAGTTTTACAAGATCTTTTAAGAAGAACTAATACCAATAATCTACAGTCTATTTCAGGAAATAGAAAAAGAGGGAGAACTTCCAAATTCATTCTATGAGGCCAACATCACCCTGATTCCAAAACAAGACAAAGACACTTCAAAGAATGAAAACTTCAGACCAATATCTCTAATAAACATAGATGCAAAAATTCTCAATAAAATTCTGGCAAATCAAATATAAAAACATATCAAAAAGATCATGCACCATGATCAAGTGGGATTCATCTCAGGGATTCAAGGCTAGTTCAATATATGGAAATCAATAAATGTAATTCATCATATCAACAGACTTAAAGATAAGAACCATATGATCGTCTCGTTAGACACAGAAAAGGTGGTATTTTGACAAAATACAGCACCCCTTTATGTTCAAAACACTAGAAAAACTAGGGATAACAGGAATTTATCGCAACATTGTAAAGGCTATCTACACTAAGCCTCAGGCCAATATCATTCTAAACAGAGAAAAACTGAAGGCATTCCCTCTAAAATCTGGAACAAGACAGGTATGCCCTCTCTCACGACTTCTGTTCAACATAGTTCTTGAAACACTGCCCAGAGCAATTAGACAGATGAAAGAAATTAAAGGAATAACAATAGGAAAAGAAGAACTTAAACTAGCACTATTTGCTGACTATATGATTCTATACCTAGAAACCCCCCCCCCCAAAAAAAAAACTCCACTAGGAAACTTCTAGAACTAGTGAATGAATTCAGCAAAGTGGCAGGATATAAAATCAGCACCCATAAATCAAAGGCATTTCTGTATATCATTTACAAATCCTCTGAAAATGAATTGAGGAAAACTGCCCCATTCACAATATCCTCAAACAAAATAAAATACTTGGGAATCAACTTAACAAAAGAGGTGAAAGATCTATAAAATAAAAACTACAGAACTCTAAAGAGAGAAATAGAAGAAGCCCTTAGAAGATGGAAAGATCTACCTTCCTCATGGATAGGCAGAGTTAATATTATTAAAATAACCATACTACCAAAAGCACTATACAGATTCAACACAATTCCGATCAAATCCCAATGGCATTCCTTATAGAAATAGAAAAAAGCAATCATGAAATTCATCTGGAAAAATAAGAGACCCAGGATAGCTAAAGCAATTCTAAGCAGTAAGAGTGAAACAGGTGGTATCACTATACTAGTCCTTAAACTATACTACAGAGCAATAGTAACAAAAACAGCATGGTACTGGCACCAAAACAGGTTGGTAGACCAATGGTACAGAATAGAGGACACAGAGACTAACCCAAAAAATCAGAACTATTCTATATTAGACAAAGGTGCCCAAAGCATGCAGAAAGGATAGCATCTTTAACAAACGGTGCTCTGAAAACTGGAAATCCATATGCAACAAAATGAAATTGAATCCCTATCTCTCACCATGCACAAAAGTTAACTCAAAATGGATCAAATATCTAGGAAATAAACCAGAGACTCTTCATCTAATAGAAGAAAAAGTAGGCCCTAATCTTCATCATGTGGGGCTAGGCCCCAACGTCCTTAATAAGATGCCTATAGCACAAGAATAAAAACCAAGAATGAACAAATGGGATGGAATGAAGCTAAAAAGTTTTTTCTCAGCAAAATAAATAATCTGTGAGGTGAACAAGGAGCCTATATCCTGGGAACAAATTTTTACTCCTCACACATGAGATAGAGCTCTAATCTCTATGGTACATAAGTAGCTCAACAAGATAAGCACCCAAAAACAAATAATCCAATCAATAAATGGGCCAAGGACCTGAACAGACACTTCTCAGAAGAAGATATACAATCCATCAACAAATATACCAAAAAATGCTCATCATCTCTAGCAATCAGAGAAATGCAAATCAAAACTACTCTAAGATACCATCTCACCCCAATAAGAATGGCAGCTATTATGAAGACAAACAACAACAAGTGTTGGCGAGGATGTGGAGAAAAAGGTAGACTTATACACTGGTGGTGGGACTATAAATTAGTACAGCCAATTTGGAGAGCAGTATGGAGATTCCTTGGAAAGCTGGGAATGGAACCACCATTTGAACCAGCTGTTCTTCTTCTTGGACTATACCCAAAGGACCTAAAAACAGCATACTAGAGGGACACAGCCACATTAATGTTTATAGCAGCACAATTCATAATAGCTAAACTATGGACCAACCTAGATATCCTTCAGTGGATGAATGGATTAAAAAAATGTCGCATTTATACACTATGGAATATTACTCAGCACTAAAAAGAACAATATCATGGCATTTGCAGGTAAATGGATGGCATTAAAGAAGATTATGCTAAGTGAAGTTAGCCAATCCCCCCCAAAACAAATACCAAATCTTATCTCTGATATAAGGGGGGTGACTCAATGTGGGGTAGGGAGGGAGAGCATGGGTGGAAAATTATCTCTAGATAGGGATTAGGGGTGGGAGGGAAAGGAAGGGAGAGGAGAATAGCAAAGATGGTGGAAGGAGACGGTCATCATTATACAAAATATACGTATGAAGATGTGAATTTGGTGTCAACATACCTTATATACAAAAAGAGATATGATAAATTGTGGTATAAAGATGTATTAAGAATTGTGGGGCTGGGGATGTGGTTCAAGCGGTAGCACGCTTGCCTGGCATGCACAGGCCGCTGGGTTCGATCTTCAGCACCACATAAAAATAAAATAAAGATGTTGTGTCCACCAAAAACTAAAAAATAAATATTAAAAAATTCTCTCTCTTTCTCTTAAAAAAAGAATTGTGATGCAAAAAAAATAAGAGAACTCATGTATAATGGCATAATTTGGCATGAACATACTCTATATACAGAGTTACGAAAAATTGTGTTGCGAATGTATAATTATGAATATAATACGCTTCACTATTGTCATGTATGTAAGAAATAAATAAAAAATAAGCTTAAATCTAGCCTATTCTGGAGCCATCCTGCCATGGAGTAAGGTGAGAGGTAGAGCCTTATCTCAGATAAGGAGGGCTCTTTAAACACACACACACACACACACGCGCGCGCGCACGTGCACGCACAGACACACAAACACAATACAAGATTTCTTTTGAAACATGAACTAAACAAAAGCTAAGAGAGTTCCTAACTTACTTTTTGTGAAAAAATGGCAAACTGTTTCCATGTTCCACACTGTCAACCTTTAAACAAATCATGCTTGCCTTATTATCTTTGAAAAATATGTTTAAATTCCCACCTTTGTGTAAAAAGTAACACAAAACATATATATATATATATATATATATATATATATATATATGTATAAAATTGCTAACAGGCTACCTTCATCCAGTTACAGAATATTCAATGGCACAAGTCCACAATTAAATTTGCTGTTTTTAATATAAGTCTAAAAGAGATTACCACTACAGACAACATTATTTGGAGAATACCAGCTGGTAAAGTGCTCTCCTAAATTTACATTTTGAAAGACTTATATATTAGAACATTAATAATCTAATATACAAAGAACCCAATAATGGTTAGTGTCATAATTACACAAATCTCCTTGTATTAATTAGGTTTAACTTTTAAAGTAATATTCAGCATCTTTAGTGTATTATAATGATAATTACAGGTCTGTATAATTTAGCAGTATTAGGAAAAAAATTCAAGGATAGCCTTACTTCTCTTATACATGTAGGAAACAGTGTTAATTATCAAAAATTGACTTTGTCAGAGCAAACAGATTATAAGCCAGGTCTTCAAATGGCAGTGTGATCCTTTTATGCCAGATATAATGTATAAAACAGAGCACTTATTGGTTACATTGCCTGTACACCTACATGTACTTTCATTTTACAAATATTTACAGAACATTTAGACTAGGCTCAGACAAACATTTAGCTTCAAATGTATAAGTATCTTAAGTCACATATATTTTGAGTGTCTGGCAAAACTGATTTGATTCATGTTTTAAAATTTTGTCTGGAAGAGAAGGGATCCCCATGAATGCCTCTCTCTTAAGGGTTTCCCCCAATCATGGCAACTTATTTGCTTCTTTAGCAAAATCTTGGTTAAGATAACATCAACCACCTTTCTCAGGGTTCCTTTGGCCCAAATAGCCTTCTTCATTTTTAGTAGACCTCCAGCAGAGCAGACTTTATTTTCTTTTCCTGGGAGGCACTTGCAAATGAAGTTGTTGCTTTTGGGGTGAGAATATTATTTGTATATTTAATTTACACAAGAAATTTTAACCTAGGAGAGGGGTTGGCAATCAGGCATACACAAAAATTGTGCCTTGGTCTTCTTTTGCCCAGTTTGTATTCAAGGGGTTGCAGCATAGGATATTGTTGAGCTTAATCTGTCTCCCTTATCATTATTACAATCCATCAACTTGAAGCAAGTTTCCCACTGTCAACTGTACTCAGAGATTTTTTTTTTAAATATCCAGGGCACTCTGTCCAATGAAGGCCAAATTGAGCGAGGATACAGATACTGTTAGGGACCTCTCACTGAAAAAATCAGCACTGCCATGACATAGGCACCTGCATACATGGGGAGTCCAGGAGGCCCTTATATTTTATCTCTGTGGGTAACAGACAGGGCTGTACACAGAAGTGTCCCCTGTAAGATATTAAATTAGGAGATCATTTGTCCCCAGGTTATAATCTGACAGTGCTGGAACCCACTGCCATGTCCTTTGTGAAAGGCAGCCTTCACCCTGAATAATAGTGAAGCATTCAGGGTACTGGGCCCTAAAATTTTTTTTTTTAGATATAAAGGCCACCTGGTGAGAGTGAACATTCCAGTGAACTCCTTCATCCTGGAGCTGTGGGAAAATGGAGTAAGGTGAGATGCAGAGCCTTATCTCAGATAAGGAGGGCTCTTGACACACTCCAATGGAGGTTACAGAAAATTTTACTTAAGGCCTAAAAGGGCACAGCCAATTAGTAAGTCATGGGCCAAGCCAAGAGCCTTGGTACACTACCAGAACCTTTAACACAAATTAAAACCATTAGCCACAATACTTTTTAATGTCTGTTCAGTATGGACTTCGATACCTTTACCCAGAAGCCATAAGTATGCCCAAGTGGAAAAGCCTCCTGCCATTTCCCTTCACATCATGGGAGGTCCATCTTTTTCTCTCTCATTTAAACACATTTTATATTTTTAATTTAGTCTTCTGTCATCATCTGTGGATTTCATTATATGAACCCAGGAGATAGGGATTCAGAAAGGAATCAACAAAGCCTGCAGCCTACACAGACCCTACCTGCCAGCAGGAGTAGCAAAATGAGCCCTGTTCTCAAACTCCAGTTTTATTCCTATTGTTGCAGGATTCATGCACAGAGAAACAGGACAGGGGACATTCAACTGGATGCAGTGTTTATTTTGTGCCAGCACAGACACAGTAGATTATTATCCAATGATCAAGCCTTGAATTCAGCAAGACTTCACCTAGTATAGTCCCTGCTAGTCCCCTTCTCCCTCTGTGTCCCATTACATATTAGCTCCTTTGCTTCTCTATATGGTAAAACACATTCTGCATGGGCATCCTATACCATAAAATCACAAGGAAGTTACCATAGAGCTGTGCAGGGATGCTGGTGGGGGAGTCAGCAGGGTCATGCATGCACAATGTATGTTAGTGGAGTTGTACATGGGTGCTGAGTGTGCCACATCACTCTTCTTTTATCTGAGAATACATGGTTATGGTTATCAAAGGCATCAAACTGTCCATCATAGTTGTCCATGTGCACACAGATACTGGATACACTATGTTGTTTGACAGAGTTGTGCATGCACACAGGTACTAACCACAGTGCACTGTCTTTGTTTGAAGACGGCCCCGACCAATTGCCCCCTTTGATACTCAGATTCCTTCAGGATCAAAGAGCATCATTCTGACTTAATGGCTTATATTTCCATAGCATCATGACATGCACAATTGCCTTTCTTTCAACCATTGCCTCCATGAGCCTGGAGACAGATCTTATGACCAGAGGTAATAGACAAGGTAGGAGTAGGCAGGCCCCTACATTAAACCCACAATAATTATGAGACTTTTGAATCCCACAAATGTAAAAAAAAAATCCTCAAACTAATTCCCTGGGATTCCAGCCTTTCCAGGTCTGTAATGGGATGTGGGTGATCTTTCTCATACAATCTGTAATTTTCTTCTGTGATCTTGCCTCATCATCACTTGCTCAGGTTAAATTTCCTACATACCCCACCTTCAGAAGCAGGCAAGTAGTCTAAAGCCAATCAGCTGTGATAGACAGCATTTCACTTTGTGTGTGTGTGTGTGTGTGTGTGTGTGTGTGTGTGTGTGTGTGTGTGTGAGATGCTGGGGATTGAACCCAGGGCCTTATGCATGCAAGATAAGCATTCTACCAACTGAGCTGTATCCCCAGCCCAACATTGCCCATTTGAGTACTTCATTTGGTTAGTTAAATTGAGAGCTTGCATGGTCTCCTTAGTTATAATTTCAACATCTTGTAGCCTAATGATAGGATTTAACACGTAGATGGGTGTTCGATACCCTTAGGACATATCCTTGTGCAGGTGGCTGGACCATAATAGTGAATTTTCTGCTCAGAGGACCATTTGGCATCTTTCTAGTCACCAATTGACTGGGCTTGCCACTCTCTTTGGGCCCCTTGGGCTTCATGTACTTGGACTTCCAATTTCCCCTCTTTGGCTAATAAAAGGAAGAAAAAGGAGGAAAGGAGGGGAGAATTGTCCCTAGTACACAATACCTGGGCCAGAATCAGGGAAGTTTAGCATAGATGGTCCTTCCATATATCCAGTAGAGTCCACCCGGGTTTGCCATTTAATTTCTATGGCAGCATTATCTCAGGCCTATTTGAGGTTAGAGAAATATGACAAAAATTGGAGATTCAGTTCTTCTATCTTCACTTGTTTTTCTGGGTAGTTACATCATAGAGTTTTTTGGCCCAGACATGTTAGAGTCCCAACTGGGATGTTAGACTCTTTCGCCTCTCAGGCATGACACTATTTTCCAATAATTGAGGTTCTGAAGAACCAAACACAAGTAGTTGAATGGGGAGGCATGGTTCCAATATAGGGCTCATGGACGTCTACCTGTTTAGCCTCACATGGCCACTGATACCCCATATTAGTTCCTCCACACACCTAACATGAAGTCTGTGCCAAGATTAAGAACAGGTTTCTGGTTGTGATGGAGATACAAGGTGGGCTTGTCTCCACTTCCTCATAAACGGTATCAAGGAGCTGGTGGGAGGAAGACTTAAGTGAAGTTGTGAACCTTTTGAAGTGTGGTTCGTGGATCAGTATCTCATCCAGCTATGTGTATACCAATTCAGCAGCCTGTTTTCCATCCTGAGTTTTCAGGGTTAAGAATAGTGAAAATAACAGGGTTACAGGTTCCCAGTTTACATTCAGGTGTAGTGACAGCTGTCGGAGACCAGCTCCAACAAGGGGTCTCAGGAGACGAACGGATGGTGAGGAGTCGGCGAAAGAGGGGGTGGAGAAACAACACAGACACCAAAGTGAAGGTGTTGATCCCAATCTTTACTTGTGAAGTTGATCATATATACTTTTCATTTTGGCAGGCTTACAGTACTTTGTGGTTACAAAACAGGAATCATTATTCAAACAAAACAAAATATTATGTAGCTACAATTAGAATAGAAGAATGTATCTTGGCTTATGCATAAGCAAGCATTTGTACTTTCAGTTCGCGTTTTGCTTTGAGCTGTTTCTGCTTAGTTAACTTTTAATAATAGTTACAAATGTCCCAAACTATTGGCCTATACCTTGACTATTCTTTCTTGACTTACTGACTGGAACCGGTGCCATGGTTACGGCAAGGGGTTGACTTTTAATCAAACAGAAGTAAGAGCACAAACCATTGTGCACAGGAACAAGAACAAGTTGCCCAGTACTAAGCACTAATCTATCTTCTTAACGTTAATTTTTCTTCTCTAGATTTTAATTTAATTTCTCAAAAACTTTCTTGACAGGAATACAGGGAGTTTTTCTTTAGACATTAACAATTTACACTCCACAGCTGAATCATTGCATTTAGAGCAAATAGATCTATGCTTTAGAAGTAGTTGCATTAATTGGGAAAGTCATGATTTTTCCTTTATACTTAATGGTCATATGAGAAATCAAAACTATACTTATTAAAGGAATACAAAAACAAATCAGCCCATTCCCAGAAACATACTGCGCTCCTCCAGAGGATGGACGCCTTGCGCCATCCACCTCAGTAGGGCCTTGCCATTGCCTGAGTCAGGGGAGGGGCGCAGCAGACAGCCTTTTGAAGTATGGCGATTTTGCTCTCACTCTGCCAAGTGGCCCATGTAACTCAACTCTGAGAGGGACAAAATAACTCAGCATAATCAGTACACATGGACTAAATGGTATTATTTACAGGTTGTTCACACATATACTTTTCACTGAGCCTGTAATGCCTTTCTCCAGAGAAGTTTCCATATGATGTGGTGGACATATGGTGAGTCACCACAAGTGCCCAAGTCTCACTCATGACCCCACATGCATCAAAATGTACTGACACTGGTTGCTTGAGATTAGTAAGTTGAACTTTGTAAATTAATAGGCCCTGTTCCAAATTGCCTTCCTGTGAGCTTTGGACTTCCAGCCATTCCTCAATTGGGGAATACTGTGCATCAAAACTATTATATCTCCCTGTTGGCAGATAAAATAAGTGGTTTTATTATACCTGCATATCCCTGAGATTGTTTCCTGGCAGGAGAAATGGATATGATAAAGTAGGGTTGTGGCAATATCTTGACCTGATGGAGTCATGTGAAAGCATGGGCTACAGGAAGAGGGGATTAAGTCTGCAAATGGGAGCCATATCAGACACAGCCAATAGCAATGAAATATCCTATCAAAAGTAGGCAAAAGACTGCTAATAGAAAATTTTCAACTCGGCCAGTCAGCCAGAGCAGTCTCTGCTAATCCTACAGTAAAAATTAAGGCCAATATTGTGACAACAGAGAGGT
This sequence comes from Ictidomys tridecemlineatus, assembly GCF_052094955.1. NCBI lineage: Eukaryota > Metazoa > Chordata > Mammalia > Rodentia > Sciuridae > Ictidomys > Ictidomys tridecemlineatus. The sequence goes on from NC_135493.1 coordinate 83,770,041, forward strand.
AAGAGGTGATAGTGCCAAAGCATTACAATGAAAATACTAATATTGGAAATAAGAATAGTCCATTTATTCTGGCAAGCAGACAATTCCTCCAGTTTCTGCTGTGTGTAGATTAGTCAGCTTCTGGGGTGACAAAATAAGGGATGTTGTCCTCAGGAGTCTCTTGGGTTGCAGCTTTCTTGTTTCGGATGGTCAACTTGCATGGTGCAGCTGGATTGGGAATGCACTCCCAGTCATGAGAATCTGGTTTCACTCTGCTGTGTTGAATCCAAGGGACCACCTCAGCCACCTTCACTGCAGTAGGGCTGGATAAAATGACAGTGAACTAATCCTTCCAAAGAGGCTTTAGGGGTTGTACATTCCATTATTTTCCCAAATACCATTTCCTGGTTTAAAGGGGTGAGTATCAGTGGTGAGGCTAATTGGTAGCCATTCCCTAACTTGATGGTGTATAGTGTTCAGGTTTGAAACATTTGTTGCCTTAGTGTAATGTTGCCCAATTCTTTTAAATCTCCTCATATACCCCTTATAATGGCATAAGGGCATCCATAAAAATCTCATAAGTGGAGAACTCTGTCTGCCTGTCTGTCTAATAAGGTTATACCTAATTATTTTTATTCTGTTTTTATTTCTTCTGCATTCAAAATTTTTATTTATTATTTTTAGATATATATGACAGTAGAGTACATTTTGGCATATTATACATCTCTTAACAAAGCAACTTGCTAAACCTGGTCCCAGTGTAGGTGAGTTTTCTGACAAAGTTTGCTCAGTTGTAACTTTAGAGTTCGGTTCATTAGGGCTGGGATTGTAGCTCAGTGATGGAGTACTTGCCTAGCACGTGTGAGGCACTGGGTTTGCTCCTCAGTATCACATAAAATAAATAAATAAATAGAGTTCAGTTCATTCACTCAACCTTCCCAGAGCTCTGGAGATGATACACAGTATGTAACTTCCAGGTGATCTTCCACCCCTTTGCTACCAACTGTATCACCTCAGCCATGAATGCTACCCATGGTGATTGGGATTCTAAATCATGGAATAACTTCCTTTATTCCACTTCATATTTGGGGCTTTCTCTATGCAAGTAGAGAAGGCCTCTATCCAAATTGAGAAAGTTAACACACAAAACCCAGCAAATATTTATAGCCCTGAACCTGGGGGAGCTCAGTGAAATCCACAACTATAACTTCAAATGGGGCTCATGCAAGACTTTGTACTCAAGGGGAGGCACATGTTTTATATTGTTTACACACTGCACGAGCTATGCTGGAGAGCTGGGGAATGTAGAAATGATGGCTCAATGTGGCCTTGAGAGCCTTCCAGCCAATGTGGGTCTCCTGGTGGAACTGTTTGACAAAGGCTGGGGCTAGGGCCTCAGAAATTGCTATTTGGCCATCTTCAAATCTCCACCATCCATCCAGGAGATAACTTACATTTTCAGTTTTAAACCAGGTTTCATCATACTGTGAGCAATTGGGGTCCCATTCTGCCAATGGCCTAGGGAATAGGGAAGTAGTCAGGATCTTTGGTTCTGTTGCCCCATTGGAGACTGCAAACTTTATCTCTTGGTCTGCTTTACAATTTCTCACCATGACAATTTCCCTTTGATGGCCCCAACAATGCATGACTGCTACCTTTTTAGCAGCCCACACAGTATCTAAGAGTTCAAGGATATCTTTGCCACATTTTAAGTCTTTCCCTCCTGAGTTGATTAGGCCCCTTTTAAAATATGAAGATCCAAGTATGTGGAGGGTGGGGAGGCATATTTAGAGTCTGTATATACATTGACACATATCCATGCTGCCAGCAGAAAGGCTCTGGTTGGTGAGATGAATTTGGCCTTTTGTGCTGAAGTTCTTTTTGGTAGAGGGTTTGCCTCAAAGGTGGAATTTAGGGTCACCACCTAGTACCCAGAGAGGCATTCTCCCTCCTCCACAAAACTGCTGCCATCAGTGAAACACTCAGTATCAGGATTTTCTAGAGGCTGATCTATTAAGTCTGGTTGGCTGGAAAGTATCTCATCCATGAGTTCAATACAGTCATGATGTGGTGCACCTGGCCGGACAGGCATGAGGATTGTGGGGGTTTTCATCCTCACTACTCCTAGGTGGATGCATGTATTCTCATACAGCATTCCCTGATATCTGACCATCCAGGCATTAGTCAGCCAAAATTGTCCCTTATATTCCATTAATATCAGTACTGTGATACCCATATTCAGTTTGTCAGCCTCTGATGCCAAAAGGGCCATAACTGCAAGTACTCATAGGCACAGTGGCCAGCCTTGAGAGACAGTCAATTTGCTTGGAGAGGTATGCTACTGGACGATGCCATGAACCCAACACCTGGGTCATAACTCCCACTGCAATGCCAGTATACTCTTATATGTACAAGAAAGGCTTGGACACATCTGGGAGTCACAAATCGATGCTGGTGAGAGCTCACTTGATTTCCTCAAAGACGTTTTATTGGGCTTGTTCCCATAACAAAGGTTCAGACAATTCTCTCTTTGTGGCCTCATAAAGAGGTTTTGCTATCAGAGAAGTTAGGTATGCAGATTCTATAGAAACCTGAAGCCTTGAGGAATTCTCAAACCTGGCATCAGGTTGATGGAACCAGGATTGAGCAGAGAACTTGTTTTCTCCCTGGGCCTAAGTTGACATTGTTCTTGGGGTAGGTGAAAACTGAGGTATCTGACATTTTATTGACAGATTTGGGTCTTTTTCCTTGAAACTTTGTAGCCAGCTTCCCATAGGAGGGTGAGAAGTGTCATGTCCCTTTCATACAATCTGTTTGTTCAGCCAGCAGTAGGTTGTCCACATACTGGAGTAGCATACAGCTAGGTTTGTCTACTGGGAAGACTTTAAAATCAGAAGCTAGTGTGGTGCTGAGAATGGTTGGAGAACTTTAAATCCTTGTGCAGTCTGGTTCATGTCAGCTGACCTTTGTCCCCATTCTCAAGAAGGTCAAGATTGGGTTGACTCTTAGGGGCCAGGCAGATACAAAAGAAGGCATCCTTGAGGTCCAGACATGTGAAGAAGGCAGCTTCAGAGGGGATGAGGCACAAAATTGTGCGTGGGCTCTCTCTCATCCAGTGAGGAGGTCCACAGAACAGGGTAAAGGAGAGTATGGTTGCAGAGTCATGAATCAAGACCTCTGGAGACCAAGCTGGAAGCAGATGTGATTTTATTGTATAGTTACCATGTATATATACTTGGGCAGTAGCTAGGCAGATTACAGGCAGCCAGCAATACAATTTCTTGCCAACTATCCTTGCGGCAACCAATCAAGGAGTGGGCTGTGGAGCAAGTGCTGTGTCTGCAACACGTAGTCTTACACCCAGGACTGTGCCTACAGGGTAAGCAGTTTGCAGCTCAAGCGCCTAGCACAAGAGGTGTGGTTTGCCACTCAGGAGCCCCTATCATATGCTACATATGCAGTACTCCATGCACTTGTCCCCACAAAAGTGTATAAGAGCTAGTGATGACTGAGTGTAGGGTAATGGTGGCTTGGTTTACTGCTCATAAGTCCTGAACTGGATGATCTATCCTCAGCTTCTGGTCTGACAGGAGAGGCATGTTCTAGGCTGATTGGCAGGGTCTGAGGATTCCATACTTGAGAAGTATCTCCATTTGCCTCTTTTACTCACCTGTGCCTTGTGAGGAGTAAAATATTTTTGGCAGGTGGGCCCAACCCCTGGCTTTAGTTCTATTACTATTGAGGATATGTTTCAGGCTAGTCTAGGAGTACTGTCTTCAGCCCACACCCCAGACACCTTGGTAAGAAGCTCAGGTATCTGTTGTGGCCTTTTTATGAGACTGCAGAGGTGTCACTCTTTTCCTTGGGGGACAATGACAGGATTTTTGCTTCTGTCTTTTCTAGAATCAGGGTAGCTTTGATGTGAGAACTGAAAATTATCTGGGTCTGCTGTTTTTACCAATAGTTCCTGACCTTTTAAATTCATAGGCAGTCATGGAGATATAGGAATTGATGAATAACTTCATGTGGCATCCTAATTTACATCACTGAGGAAATAAGAAGAGGTGACAAGCTTGGCTACCTGTAGCTCCCACAATAGTGCCTTGTCTCTGCAAAGGGAGCACAGAGGTTTCATCACCATAGAAGGTTCTGCACTGATATCAACTATGTAACTCATGAACCAGCCCCCACAGTCATTCAGACCATAAGCTCCCTGGGTGGGGGTAACAAAATGGAGAAAGGACTTTCCTAGTCTTCTTCATCATTTCCCATGGAAGCCAATCCAACAAAATTATCCTCAGGGGCTTCATATAATCACCATAGTGGTTAGTTACACCCTTGAATCACTCAGCCTCCTCCTTTTCATCTGAGGATAAGGCGACAATCCTGACTGCTGGGGACACTCATTCTTCCAGTGACCTTCTTGATGACAGTGAGCACACTGGTTCTATCTTAACCTTATCTTTGGGTGAGGTGATCCTTCTTACCAGCTCCTCCTATGGCCTTGGCTCTGGCCAATTGGGATACCTCTATGGGGGTGTACTGACTGTTACAGTAAGGCATTGGCAAGCAGAACTACCTTCCTCTTCATTCTTTGGTCTGCATCATGCCAGGCCTCTTGGGTTTCATTTTCTTTGCAACCTCCAGTAGTTGGCTTTCATTCATTCCAGTGCAACCCTCTAGCTTCTGCAATTTAGAACAGATGTCTCCCTGGGCCTGATCAACAAACGCTGCCTTAACCATTTGCTGATTATCAATGGCTTCTGGGTCAAAGGGGGTATAAAGACAGAATGGTTCACATAACCTCTCCTATTATTCACTTGGGCTCTCTTCAGGTCCCTGGAGTCCATCTGAGGTCTTGCTCATGTTCATAGCCTTTCCTCCCTCCTTCTTTCATGCTGCCCAAGAGACTCTCAATAACACTCAAGTATCTGAAATCCCTGGTCATAATTAGGGTCCCATTGGGAATCTTTCTCAGAGAATTGACTCTCAACTTAAGCTCAGACATTCATGGTTCTTTCTGGGTCATGATTCTCCAAACACTTTAACACAGCTTGGGTAATTTATCAATGTTCTTCACTGTTAAACAGAGCCAGCAGTCAGTAGCTGCTGGTAATCAGTCCAAGTGAGTTTGTGGGTATTAATGAAGATTAGCATTACATCAATTATAGCCTGAGGCTTGTCAGAGTAGGAGGGGGTGTGGTGAATTTCTCCAATTCAGAAGGAGTAGTGGTAAAAGAGTTATATATGAATATGTGCTGTCCCTCTGGAACTTGATCATCTTGATCATAGTAGATGGGTCCCTGGGTTTCTCTCAGTGGCATCTGCAGAGCACCCTGGCATCTATTAGGAGGGGGCCTGCCAGCAGGGTACTCCTGATACTTTCCTATCAAAGTATATGGGGTTAAAGCAGGCAGCTCTGGGGTGGCTACAGTCATGGGCCTCTTGGGCAGCCTCATGGAAGGGGTAGCCTCATGTGTGTGAGCAGTCTCTGGCAGGGTTACTGTTGTAGTAGGTACAGGGAGTGCAGGTAGCATGAGTAAAACAGGGGTGTATAAGGTGGAAGAATTTCTTCTAGATTCCCATATAGAATGGGCTTCTTAGGTTCCAGTCAGCATTTTGAGGGAGCCATCACCTGCTCCATCATAATTTTACAGTTCCCTTCCAGACAAGCCTTTAGCCAATGTGCCTGAGGACCACATCTTATCAGCAAAAATGTAAGGAAACTAGTCAGAGTGATTGAGGTCCCTTATAATGATCCTAAACACCTTGCTAACTAGCTCTTTGTCTAGGGATCCCATGGTGAGCCAACCTCTTCTGAACGAGGGCCAATATATTTTACAGAAATATAATAAAGATAATATATACGGATTATCCAAGAGCCAACTTAATTCCATAGTCTCCAGAATATCTCTTTTTGAAATTTTTTACCATACACTTGGGGGGGCAGTAAGAATATACTGTTTGCTACCCATTTCCTCCCTCTGAAAGACAACAATCTCACACACAAGGAGGGAAAAAAGGGTAAGGAGTGTACAATCATTTCATCTGTCTCTGGCTGCTCCCCTCACAGGGAAGTGTCAGGTGCCTCTTAACATTGGCAGGTCAGTATAACCCACAACCTGGGACAGGCAGGTACTAATAGAGCAAGCTGTATGTCATTATGCTGAATTATCCAGTTTTTACCAACTTTACAGTAAAATATCAATCAACATGATTCACTGAGCTCCTTCTTCATTGAACTATCTCTTCCTGGGCCAGTGCTAAGGAATTTGTCATAATAGATATTTGGGTATTAAGCATTTTAAGCAAAATTGTTTATTTTTCCTTACAAAGGATAGATAATAAAAAATACGTTGGAATCAAAGTAAGGCTCTGTCTATCCTAGGCAGTTACTATAGATTAGATATACAGGGATGTACAAAATTTGATGTGTGGGACAATGCAAGAAAGTTTAGATTTTAAATGATTAGCTTATGAAAACCTTAAACAGTGAATTAATCTATTGATAGCAATTAGTTGAGTGGCAACTTCAGGCAGGTAGCATGTGACTGGAAAAGGTGGGTGGCTGAGGACATGCCCTTGGGCTTTATATTTTGTCCGTGGTGAGAAGAGCTCTCTCTGCATCCTGATTGTCATGTCCTGAGCTGCTTTACCTTGTCATGCCCATCCTCTCCGATGTTCTGTCTCATCTCTGGCTCAGAGCAATGGAGTCAGCTGCCTATGGACTGAAACCATGATTCCTCCAATACGTTGTTCTGGTCAGGTCTTTTGGTCACAGCAGTGTAAAAGGTGACTAAAACAGTAGGTGTTCTTTGGTCAGACACAACATCTATGCCTTTGTTTTCATGTGTAGGAAAAAAGTTAACAGCCCTCCTGCCCTGCTGCCTGCCACATGAACCGCTCCCAATCTACCAACAGCAGCCATTGCCATAGGCCCCTCAATATAGTAGCCTCCACCTCAGGACACCAGAGTGGGTCTGGAGGCACACGCCCACCACAGCACTGCCCACCACAGAGCTGTATCTCCCAACATGCTGCCCGATGCCACTGCATGGTCTACCCTTGCTGCCCCATCTCTGAAAGTAGTCACCTCCATCTTGGGACACCTCCACTGGCATCTTACATTACCTCTGCCCCTGCTATTGCCATCTCTAGTTGAAGCAGCTTCCATCTTGGGACACCAATAAGGACCTGGAATCCCAATATCAAGGTACCTACAGATTTGTTGCTGCCACTGCTGCCAACTTGGGACACAGCCCCTGCCATCTAAGGACAACATCCAGGGCCTGGAAGACCATCACCAAGGTTCCTGCAGGCTTGGTTACACCTGAGTTCTCCCTGCTAGGTGTGTTAATAGCTACCATGTTGCTGCAGAGACAGGATAGAGCCTTGCATGGGGTTGATAGGTCAGAAGACTGTGTGAGGGCATCTTGATCCCTTCTTGCCCAGCCAATCAGCCCAGCACTCATTGGGTTCCCAGGACCAACTTTGGTGGTTCTTGCTGAGACCCAACACCAGCCAGGTCCCCAACTGATCCCACTGGTTTGACAATCAACAGAGCCTGCTGGCTCCCCAGTCACCAATTTCCCAACCACCAACATGGCCCAGTGTTTGCATCTACATGGCCCTGTCCTGATCTGCCTGATATTATAGAACAGCTCTCCATGACAGGCTCACAGGTCCTGGCCCTCAGCCCTCAGGACCTCTGGAGAGAGAGGTTCCTGATTAGGAATTCAAAAAAGCAGGGCAGAAGAGATTCTATTTACAGACTAAATTAAAGACCAGGAATTGTGAGACAAGGAGATGTAAGGGGCTAAGGCCAGGCTCTCACATCACGTGAGTGGACACCAAAGGGAATTCCTGGGGTTCAGTCTTCCAATAGGGACCAGCAATCACATACCCACCTCCAGGAGTTCTGCCTCTAAGACTAACCCTCCTACCCCATATCCTTCACTATCCTGAGGGTGGAGATACCAGAAAACTCCAGACAACCCCACCTATCTGATAAGAAGGGAAGCAGAGAAGATACTGAACTCCAATAGAAATAATTGCTCAATTTTCCTTTGGATTTTTCTTCTTTCCTTTCCTGCTCTAACATCCCCAATAGTTTTGAAACCAAGTAGTTTTACTACAGAACGCAATAAAATAATCAATAATTTAATCTTAACAGACATATATAGAATATTTCATCCATCAACGAGAGAATACACTTTGTTCTCAGCAGCACATGGATGCTTCTCCAAAATAGATCATATGTTATGCCACAAAGCAAGTCTTAGCAAATACAAAAGAAAAATAGATACTACCCTGCATTCTATCAGATCACAATGGAATGAAATTAAAAATAAATGATAAAATAAAAATAGAAAATATTCCAACACTTGTAAACAATACACTATTGAATGATAATAAATAATATGGTATTGAATGATGAATGGATAGCAGAGGACATCAGGGAGGAAATAAAAAATTCTTAGAGGTAAATGAGAACACTGATACAACATATCAAAATCTCTGGGACATTATGAAGGCAGTGCTAGAGGAAAAGTCATTCAATTGAGATCATTCATTAAAAGAATAAAAAGTCAACAAGTTAATGACCTAACATTACATCTCAAAGCCCTAGGGAAAAAAATAAATCAACATCAAACATAGTAGAAGACAGAAAATAATTAAAATCAGGGCTGAAACAAAAGAAACAATTGAAAAAACAAAAAGCTGGTTCTTTGAAAACATAAATAAAATCGATAAACTCTGTGCCACCCAATGAAAAGAAGGAGAGAGAAAAGTCTAATTACTAAAATCCATGATGAAAAAATAAATATCATGACAGACACTATTGAAATACAGAAGCTAATTAGAAACTATTTTGAAAATTTATACTCCAATAAAATAGAAAATATTTATACTCCAATGAAATAAAAAACAAATTTCTAGAGACATGTGATCTACCCAAACTGAATCAGGAGGACATACACAATTTAAAAGATCAATTTCAAGCAATGAAATAGAAGATGCCATCAAAAGCCTACCAACCAAGAAAAGCCCAGGACCAGACAGATTCTCACCCAAGTTCTACAAAACCTTCAAAGAAGAATTAATACCAATACTCAATTATTCCATGAAATAGAAAAGGAGGGAACCCAAACTCATTCTATGAGGCTAGTATCACCCTGATACCAAAACCAGACAAAGATACATCAAGGAAAGAAATCTTCAGTTCTATATTCCTGATGAGCATAGATGCAAAAATTCTTAATAAAATTCTGGCAAATTGAATACAAAGACATATTAAAAAGACAGTGCACCATGATCAAGTGGGTTTCATCCCATGGATGCAAGGTTGTTTCAATATATGAAAATCAATAAACTTAATTCATCACATTAATAGAATTAAAGAAGCACATGTTTATCTCAGTAGATGCAGAAAAATGATTTGACAAATATAGTACCCCTTGATGTTCAAAATACTAGAAAAACTAGGGATAGTAGGAACATACCTCAACACTGTAAAAACTTATCTATGCTTAACCCAAGGCTGACATCATTCTAAATGGAGAAAAATTGAAAGCATTCCCTCTAAAAACTGGAACAAGACAGGGATGCCCTCTTTCACCACTTCTTTTCAACATAGACCTTGAAACTCTAGCCAGAGCCATTAGATAGATAAAAGAAATTGGAGAGATACCAACAGGAAAAGAAGAACTCAAACTAACACCATTTGCTGATGACATGATTCTATACTTAGAGGATCCAAAAAAATTCGCCAGAAAACTTCTAGAATTAATAAATGAATTCAGCAAAATAGCAGGATATAAAATCAATACCCATAAATCAAATGCATTTCTATACACTGTGATGCATCAACTTTAAGAGAAATTAGGAAAACTACCCCATTCACAATAGCCTCAAAAAAAATGCCTGGGAATTAATTTAACAAAACAGGTGAAAGATCTCTACAATAAATCTACCAAACACTAAAGAAAGAAATTGAAGAGCTGGGGTTCTAGCTCAGCTTCTAAGATACCCTTTTGATGGAATGTACTGCCTCTTTAATTCCATTGCAAACCCTTTATGGCAGTTTTGGTACCATGGATAACCCTGGTAAGATGTTGAGATATAGGTGGCTCCGTATGCCACCCACTAGTGCTAGGCGTATCTCAAGGATTACAGTCCCAACACAACATTTTCCCCATATTTCCAGGCTCAATCTTCACTGCCCGCCCCGTTCCTCGCCAGAGTCCCCAGTAATGACTCAGGAATTTGTCCTGTTGTCCTGGCAGACAATGCCAGAGTTCCAATAACTCCATCACCAACCCCAACACTTGCCCATCTATAAAGACAGCCATGCTTACCGCAGGCTGCCTCACTCCCTCATCCCAGCCGCTCCACTATCAGAAACACCCATTGAGGTGGCGCCACCTTCAGAAGGACAATGATCTCCAGATTCTTCTAGGGAGCTCTGAGCCCAACCTGCTGCAGGTCCACTGTCATCTCTTCACAATCCTGCACAGTTGGACTTTGGACAAGGCTGATCTAAGGACCTACCTGCTGATATTCAGCAGGAATGGATCTAGGAAAGAAGGAAAGATAGGAAGCATGACCCGATTGGGCACTGATCCCAGCACAGAAGGAAGAGTGTAGAGGCGCATGTGCAGTAACTGATTCAAGGCATGGAGCTGCGCACTGAGTTGAAAGCCTCATGGGGGCTGGGCTTTTCCCTCTTCTGCAGAGACATCCTCTTTTGCGCAATGAGATTCTTTAATAGGCCCCCCTCCTCATTTTCTTCCTGCAAGAACTTACTTTCTACTAGGAATGGTATGTACTGACAACAGCTGAAGGCATTGTCGCAGACACACCTTCAATGTTTCTTTCCAACATGACATCTCTGGTGACAGGCTTATTTGCTTAGCATGATATTCTTAGGTTCCATCCATTTACTGGCAAATGAGAATGGACTCTTAGTTGCAATTCTCCTGCCTCAGATTTCTGAGTTGGTTGGATTAGAGGTGTGCACCACTGCGGCATTTTTTGTATGTTTTTTGAAAAGACAATTCCATTCTTGCTGCTATCTCTAGTTTTCTTTCTTTCATCATGATTTCATCATCTTTTTCCACTCCTATAGAATCAGTGCTTTCAGACATATTTACTGTTGGGGACACATTATGTGCATTTAAAACTCTGGATTTTTCACAGATTTCACTGACCATGCCTGTAGTCATGCATTTATAGCTTAGATATTTCCTTAGATATTGGTCCTTAGATATTGGATCTAGGCTAAAGTTATTGTCACATGATGTACAGCAGTATTGACTATGTTCATCACATACAGATGATTATCATCCCAAATATCAGCCCAATCACTTGGGCAAAAGAAAAAGCTGACATTTTTCATTTAATGGTGCAATGAAGTATGGTAGCTCAACAAGGTGTAGGAGGAGATCATTGAAGGTGGGTACTGAGGGTTATAATTGGGAAGGAATTGTGATGTTATGTTTTAAGTTTGGTGGACACAGCCACACTATGATTTTTTATGTTTTTATTTTAATTGACCCATAATAATTGACTTTATATGATATAGTTTGAGGTTTCAATCAATATGGATACCATGTGCAATAAACACCAGGGTAAATAACATTTCCTTCACCTCAACATTTACCCATTCTTTGTAGTGGGGGACATTCCAATCCTATCTTCCTATTATTATGAAATACACAGTCAACTGTTAAGTATAGAAACCTTACTCTGTTATAGTACATGAGTACTTATTCCTCCTGTCTGTATTTTGGTACCAGATATATATCTACTGTCTATCTCCCTCCCTTCATCTTTTTGCAGTCTCTGTTGACATCTGTTTTACTCTCCACTACTATGAGGTTAGCTTTCTAACCTTCCACATATGAGTAAGAACATGTGATATGTCTGTGATGAAGGCATGGTTTCTGAGACATGAGTTTCAAAGGATGTTGGTGGTAAAAATATCACTTGACACTTAAGCTGTATAGTGATGGGTATTTCTTACAGTTGTTGAAATGAATGATGAAGTGATCCTGTATTAGTAAAGTTATGTTGATCTAGCCAGTGGAATATAAACTCTCCTTATGTGGACATCAGGTAGTGTGCATGGTTTCACATCTCTTTACTTCTTTCCATAAAACATACAATTTATGTGGGAAATTATATATGGAAGTTAAGGGGAATAATGGAGGCCAGGTTAAGCAAGTAGTTTTATTGTCAGTAAGTTAAGGTACAGCATTGCACAGTCTCCTGTATTTCCATGCAGCTGGGCTTCATTTAAGGAAATATCTTGAGTGGGAAAGCAGGGGTTTATCAATCTATCTCTTTTCCAAAGTAGTAATTTGAATAGACATGTAAGTATTAAAAAAATTTTACGGGGTAATGGGAATTGAACTCAGGGGCACTCAACTACTGAGCACATTCCCAGCTATATTTTTTTTTTTTGGTTTTGTATTTTATTTAGAGACTGTGTCTCATTGAGCTGCCTAGTGCCTTGCTTTTGCTGAGGCTGGCTTTAAACTCAGGATTCTCCTGTCTCAGCTTCCCAAGCAGCTGGGATTACAGGTATGCACCACTGCACTAGGCTCAAAATTTTTTACATGATGAGAGTAGAGTCCCTCAACAATATTAAGCTTAAATTTTATTTTTTTTTTGTTATTTCTCAGCAAGGACACTATCATTACAAAATTTTACTCACTTTTCCATTCTTAATTCTAGTTTTTAGTTTAGTGCACTTCAAAGTGAATAATCAATGGGCAATAGTGAAATCTAGATATAGACTTTCTGTGAACAAGTTATTAGGAAATGTACAAGGTGATTATTCTTATTACTGGAGGGTTGTGCTTCCTGAAAGATAGTGCTTGATGACTCCACTGCAGTTTCCAAGGGCAGGCTTCCAATTGTTGCTCATACTCTGCTTCCTCTCTCCATTTCTGTGGGAGATTACCCCTGAATAACCAGAAGTGTTCAAAAGGGCTTTTTTGGCATATAAGTTGTAAAATAGCTGTGGTGACATATTGAGGGATGAAAATCTATGAAAGAACATGCAAAGACAAGAAGAATTGCCCCATGATCCTGTGGACTTTCTTTGGGTTGCTAAGCCAGGAGTTTGAGCTATAATTGATGGCAACCCCTCTACCTGAGGGACAGTTCAATTTCCCACATGAACAGTGCTCCCCATGTTCTGGGAAGGGGATTCTGTACTTAATTTTACACATGACATGGAGATGCAAGAGGGTCAGACGAATTTATAGATTCTGGACAGCTGACATTAGAGTACTATAAGCCATGTCACTTAAACTTAGACTGGTGGTTGATGCTATGTCATCTCTTCCCTATTATGTTAAATGCAACTCTCATATTTGCCTCCTAAATTGGGAGCACACAAAGGAGATGGAGGTCCCTTTGCTACAACAGAGAAATGCAAGACTTTCAGGTACACTACAATCCAAGTGCCATCTCCACATGTGGATCAGAGCTCAGGAGTTCACAGATACCTGTTGGATCTTCTGCCTGTGAGTTCACGTCTGTCCAAATGATGTTTACCATGTACAAAACAGACACTGTTTTCTGCAGTTGGAACTCATACTTCATGAGGCATTATATATTTCGTTGAAGCCCTAAAGTGCTCCATATAAAAAATGACAATTATGTCTGAAAACACTGAATTCTGAAGGAATACAAAATCAGCTTCTCAGGAGTATTTGAAAATTATTTTATAGCACAATTTATTTACTATTCATGATGTTATATTATACTCTTTGCTATTTTTCAAAGTGCAGTTTTAATGTATTTTGCAAATGTTAAGAGATCATACATGAAGTAGAATTATCTGGAGGACTGCTATATTCTTTTTATAGACCGATGTCTATAAAATATATGCATATGGTGGCTGGGGTTGTGGCTCAGTGATAGAGTGCTTGCCTAGCATGCATGTGACAATGGGTTTGATCCTCAGACCACATAAAAATGAAATGAAGATATTGTGTCCACTTACAACTAAAAAATAAATATTTAAAAATATCCATATGTCTGCATTATTGCAACTAGTTATTAATCAAAGTTGAAATCATTTATATTTTAAGTTTTTTTTCATTTTGCTAGTTGAGAAATTATAAAACCTGAAAAATTAGGAAGAAAAAAATCTTAGCAAGATGGGAAGTATAAAAGTGCCCATTTCACTGCACTATTATGAATGATATCCATGGAATATTCTCAGTTTCTTTAAAAAAATCAAATGTTTGTCCATTTGATAAATTCTGTTTTTTTCTGTTTCATTTTAAAATCATAAGAAGTTCTGATAATGTGCCTATCACTTTGTAATTTGAGTTTCTGGGAGGTTAATTTTCTAACTAAATTTTCCTCCATTTGTCTTCCCATTTTCATAACAATTTAAATTTTCACTTCATGTATTCATTGAGGGAGTGTGTATAAAGTTTTTATTTGTATCCTAGGTTTTCAGTAGGTTTGGGCCAGCACATGTTTTTAATTTGCTATGAAAGGGAGAAATAATTGCTTTTTACAACTCAAAGACATCATTTAAGAATGGCATGTGTCTGCTAAAGATTATTATGCAGAGACACTGATGCTGAACTCAACAAAAAGAACACCTTCCTCCATACACAAATTAATGACACTTAATCTTCAGCTACATTTTAATACAAAGAATGGAAGAGACAAAAACCAAAACTAGCAACTAGCCTATGTAATCACTACCACATTCAAGTTGGTGCAATTCATAATACATTAGACAATGTAGTAGAGACCTGTTGATGAATGCCTGATGCCTGATGTAGTTCTTGTTTTTTTATACTGGTGCTGTTGTTAAATGATGAACCCACCATGGAAATTCGTGTTATTGATGTCAAAGTTGACACTGGGCATTTATCTTAAAGCTGTATAGCTGTTGCTGATATTACTGCCTTTCCTGGCTCCCCCTTTCTCTAAGAGAGGCTGGAAAGTGATTGAGACACTTCAAGATCACAGAGTAGAGATCACTCACATCTAAACCAACAACAGTGAATCATACTCGACACCCAATTTAACCACACTGATCTCTGACATTACACCAACTCAAATAATTGAGTAGACAAAAGCCTCACCTCAACAAGGACCCAGAGGAACAGAGAGGGACCCTGGGTCCTATTCCTTGTCATCTACTAATATATCAAAAGCAGAGCAAAATCCCAGAACAAATAAGTTAACTACACAGAAAAGTACATGTATTAAAAAAGGGGAAGTGGGATGCATCTCAATTGTTGCACAGGTCCAGTACCTCTGAAAACATGAAGAAACAGGCAAACAAATCTTTTCCCTAAATTCACAATCCTCCAATGAAGGTTCCCACTGATATTGAAGTGGATAAAATTCCAGAGAAATAGTGAAAACATACTAATCAGGACTCCTAAAAAATGAAAGACACAATCAATTAAATTAAAAATTCAGTGGAAAGAATCACTAACAGATTAAATTGTGTAGAAAATGGAACTTCAGCTCCTGAAGATAGAATGTTAGGCCTTGAAGGCAGGCTACATAATCTTGAGTACACAGAAAACAATAAAGGAAAAAACAAAGAACATGACCAGAATATACAAGAACTCTGGGACAACATTAAAAGACTAATCCTGAGAATTAGTGGGATAGAAGATAAAATAGAGATATAATCTAAAGGCCAAAAAACATTTTCATTGAGATAGTTACAGAAAACTTTTCCCTTATTAGAAATCAGATAGACATACACATACAGGAGGCTTACAGCACCCCAAATAGACCTATTCAAATCAGAAGCTCTCCATGACATATCATAATCAAAACTCCTAACATAGAAATAAGGAGAGAATATTAAAATTTGCAAGAGAAAAATATCAAGTCAAAAAGAGAGACAAACCAATAAGGCTCACATCTGATTCCTCAATTCAGACACTAAAATCAAGTAGGTCCTTGAATGATCCAAACTCTAAAAGAAAGCAACTGCCAGCTATGGTGATTATACCCAGCAAAGTTCAATTTCAGAGTCCAGAGTGTTAACCATTACACAATGGGCAAAGTTCAGTTTCAAATTTGAGGGACAAATAAAATTTCCCATGACAAGAATAAACTAAAAGAATTTGTGAACACCAAGTCAGCACTACAAAGAATACTTAAAGATAATGCAACACTCAAAAGGATGCAAGGGTGGTTCAACATATGCAAATCAATAAATGTAATTCAACATCTAAACAGAATTAAAGATAAAAATCATATGAGCATCTCATTAGATTCAGAAACTGCCTTTGATAAAATCCATCAACTGTTCATTTAAAAGTGCTTTGAGAAACTAGGGATTGAAGGAACATACCTCAACATCATAAAGATCATGTATGACAAGTCCAAAGCCAACATCATACTGAATGGGGAAAAACTAAAAAGGATTTTCTTTAAAATTAGGAACAAGACAAGGCTGTCAACTCTCACAATTTCTATTCAATATAGTCCTCAAAACCTTAGCCAGAACAATCAGGCAAGAAAAGCAAAACAAAGGGATACAAATAGGAAAAGAAGAAATCAAACTATCTCTGTTTCCCAATGACATGATTTTATATCTAGAAGACACACACACACACACACACAAAAAAAAACCTCTACCAGAAGACATCTAGAGCTTATAAATAAGTTCAGCAAAGTAGCAGGATAGGAGATCAACACCCATAAATCGATAGCTGTCCTATATTCCAGCAGTGATTCAGTCAAGGAGGAAAACAGGAAAACCATCCCATTCACAATGACCTCAACAAACAAACAAACAAACAAACAAAGGAGGTAAAATAACTCTACAATGAAAATTATACAACGCTGAAGAAAAAAAACTGAAGAAGACCTTAGAGGATAGAATGGCATCTCATTTTCTTTATTAGACAGAATTAATATTGCCAAAATGGCCAAAACAAAAAGCAATATATAGATTCAATGCAATTCCAATTAAAATACCAATGATGTTATTCACAGAATTAGAAAAAATTAAATTGATTTGGAAGAATAAGAGACCCAGAATAGCCAAATAAATACTAAGCAAGGAAAGTAAAGCAGGAGGCATTACAGCATCTGATCTGAAACTGTCCTACAGAGATGCAGTAATCAAAACAACATGGTATTGACATAAAAATAGACATGAAGGGCTGGGTTGTGGTTCAGTGGTAGAGCGCTCGCCTAGCATGCATGAGGCACTGGGTTTGATCCTCAGCACCACATAAAGTAAAATAAAGACATTGTGTCCACCTATAACTAAAAAAATAAATATTAAAAATTAACATGAAGACCAATGGAAGAGATTAGAAGACACAGAGACAATCCCAGATACTTACAGCCATCTGAGACTTGACAAATTTACCAAAAATATATTTAGGGGAAAAGAAAGACTTTTTAATTTTTTTTAGTTGTTGATGGACCTTTATTTTATTTGATTATTTATATGTGGTATTGGGAATCGAATGCAGTGTCTCATGCATACAAGGCAAACCCTCTACTTCTGAGCTACAACTCCAGACCTCAGAAAGACTTTTTAACAAATAGTGCTAAGGAAACTGGATAGCTATCTGTAGAAAAATGAAACTAGACCTCTATCATTCACCATACACAACACTCAAATTGAGATGGATCAGAGATTTAGAGATTAGACCAGAAACCTTGTAATTGCCAGAAGAAAACACAAGGTCAGCATTCCATCATATCAGTGCTGGCCCAGAATTCCTTAATCAGACCTCAAAACACAAGAAATAAAACTAAGAGTCAATAAGCAGGATGTCATCACACTAAAAAGCTTCTGCACAACAAAGGAAATGAATAAGCCCATGAAGGGAGAGCCTACAACAAGGGAGAAAATCTTGGTCAGCTACTCCTCCCATAGGTGATTAAGATCCAGAATTATGAAAAACTCAAAAATTATAACAGCAACAGCAACAACAACAAAAGCAGATGTAACCCAATCAATAAATGGGTAAAAGGACTAAAGAGAAACTTCTCAAAAGAAATACAAATAGCCAACAAATATATGAAAAAAATGTTTTCAATATATCTAGTTATCAGGAAAATGCAAATCAGACCTACTTTGAGAGTTCATTTTAGTGCAGTGAGAATGGATCAAGAAAACAAACAATAAATGCTGGCAATGTTGTTGGGGAAGAGGTACACTTGTACATTGTTGGGGGGACTGCTGACTAGTACAGCCACTCTGGAAAGCAGTATGGAAACTCTACAAAAACTAGCAATGGGTCCTGGCATGGTGGTGCATGCCTATAATCACAATGGTCTGAAAGGCTGAGGCAGGAGGATCACAAATTTAAATCTAGTCTCTGCAACTTAGCATAGCCCAAAGTAACTTAGTGAGGCCCTAAGCAGCTTAATAAAATCCTGCCTCAAAATTTAAAAAAAACTAAATAAATAAATAACAGACTGGTAAAGTGACTTAGTGGTTAAGCATGCTTGGGTTCAATCCCTGTTTCCCCCACCCCCCAGAATAAAAACACAACTAGTGAAGCTATCCTACTCTTTGGTATTTTCCCAAAACATATAAAATCAGCATACTCTAGTGATACAGCCACCTCATTGTTGATAGCAGTATAATTGATAATAATTAAATTATGGAATCAACATATGAACATCAATAGATGAATGGACTAAGAAATTGTAGTACATAAGACACAATGTATTTCACTCAACCATTAAAAAATAATGAAATTATGTCATTAACTAGTAAATGGATGGAAATGGAGAATATCATGCTAAGTGAAATAAGCCCAACTTAGAAAGTGAAAGGTTGAGTTTTTTTCCCATATGCAGAAACTAGAGTAAAATAAAGGAAAGGGGGAGGGAAGGAGAACATAACATAATGATAAAGGGGAAACCAGTAATGTAGAAGAAGGAAATTGAGAGGCAGAGTGGAGGATAGGTAAGGAGAGGATATTCAGAATGTGCCTACATAAATATACCATAGGGAATGTCATATTTATTTATAGTAGAAAAAGAACCCAATCAAATATATGTAAATAGACAAGCAAAAGGAAGTCTAGTAGGGTAGGAAAAGGAGAACACAAGAGGGCAGGAGGGAAGGTAGGACAGGAGGGAAAAGGGGGGATCATGTAATTGAATTTTATTTATGTATGCGTTTGTTGAGATGAACCCAGCAACTATGTATAAGTATACAGCTCTTTAAAAAAATAATGGTGTATGTCAGGGTGTAGTGGCACATACCTGAATGTGGGAGGCAACCTTACGGGTGACTGAGTTACACTCCCCAGCTGGGTGCTGAGGCACTCAGTCACAGAAATGAGTGTGTCTTGCTACAGCCCCATGGGTGAAGCTATGCTCACCTGTTCCTTTGTAATCTAACCCCTTGCCCTGTTTAGGATAGATTCTTCCATGGAAGTGCCTTGTGTGTGTCCCCTTCTCTTACTGTGCCCTTGGGTGTGGCCCACCCAGGGACGCCAATAAAAGGGGTCAGCACGTGCTCTCTCTCTCTCTCTTTCTGCAGACCCTTAAGGTCAGAGGAGCCGTCACAGCGACCCCAAAGAAAAAGGTATTTGTGTCTCTTGTTTGGTTATTTCTTGCAGCCCAGTTAGCCCAGTTTAACTAGAGTGACCCCTGAGCCTTTTAGTCGCGAGAACAGAAACCCGGCACCTGAAATCTCAGTGACTCAGCAGGCTAAGGCAGGAGGATTGCAAATTCGAGGACAGCCTTAGCAACTTAGTGAGACCCTCTCTCAAATTGAAAATAAAAATATCTGAGGATGTAGATAAGTGGCAAAACATCCCAGCGTTCAATTACAGGTTCAAAAAAATAGTAAGTGTATGTATCCTCAATAGGGTTATTTGATGCAGAATTACATTTCTGGTTGTGTGGTTGCAGATGTTCCTCTGAGTTGTAACTCGTGGATTGTTCATAGTAATGGGAAAAGGGTGGGAAACAATCACTGGAAGGGCTTCTGTATGACATGTGGTCATAATCAGGGTGAGAATTTATGGAGAGGTGAAAGAGTCTGTTTTTTCCCCCTCCATGCCTCTTAGTAACTACTGAAGAAAGTTCACAAGTGTTTGTAGGAGATGATGTAGCATTGTTTCATGGATGATGTGACAATGATTCTTTCTCTGTGTCTCCAAAAATGTTCCAAGTAGGATCAGTGATGTAATTATTTTTTTTCTATAGCACAGCAAAATAAGCATTAGTGAAAAAAAATGTAAAGCTTCCTTTTGTCCCAATGATTTCATTAGGAACACCCTATGATGTCAGTGTGCTACATTTTCAGAAATCCTTCCTCAAGACAAAAACAAAGTTTCTTATGCTAAACAATAAAATATACAGCCATAAATGTTTTATAAACACATCAGGTTACTGATATAATCAACATGTACAACATGAGTCTGTATACAACATGTTTAAAAGTATTTGTTTGAGAAAAGTCAAAGGTACTGAACTTAGACTTTGAATCCCCAAATCTTCATTGTTGTAAATTTTATGAAAAATGTTACATCATTTGAAGACGAAATAAAGTCATAAACAATGAAATCCTGACACAGAAATGTGGCTAACAAATAACATGCACTCTGAGTGTGAGTTAATATTATACCTATTTTCATTTAAAAACTCAATAAATAGAGCTATTGTTATCATTACATGCAGGACTACTGTTGACCTGCCCATTCAGGACCATACAGCACAGATCAAAATTACTAGGCAGGGCTGGGACTGTGGTTCAGTGGTAGCACACTTGCCTGGCATGTGTGAAGCACTGGTATTGATTCTCAGTACCACATATAAGTAAATGAAATAATGATCTATCAACAACTAAGAAAAAAATTTTTAATTACTAGGCAAATTTATGGAGTGGTGCTTTTTATTTTTTTTTGCATAAAAGGTTATTATCCGCAGAGAAACAGAAGCAGGTTTGAGAGGGACTGCCTCATTTCATTATAGGTGCCTGACAATGAAGACAGTTGCCTTGCACAGTCCAAAATCATGGAGGCCTAGACCTCCTTTTATGTCTTTATCTTTTCAGGGAGGTTCAATGATGAAATGAAGTCACCCAGATAGAGCTGTACTTTAGAAAATCTAGCTAAACATTACTCAAAGCTTTACAGAGACTTCAGTTTCAGAGAATAGGAAAAGAAGCTTTTTCCCAAGTCATTTATGAAAGTAGTGTTTCTATGGTACTGGTTGTACCCATCTACTATTGTTAAATAGAAAAAAAATGATGTTTAAAATAGCAGAAACAGGCTGTTATTATTCAAAGACAATATTACTGTGCATTTTGAAAATCAAAAGAACTGATATACAGAATAAGCAAATTTAGCAAGGTTTCTCAATTAAAAAATCTTTATATGAATATTATACCTGTACCTACCAACTCTTATACATTCAACTTTAAGTATACAACTTAAAAAATGAAGTCATTTTCAGTGATATCAAATATCTAGACAGAAAGTTAACAGAAAATATGTGAGACCTCTTTGAAGAAATCTATAAAAGTTTACTGGAAGATTTTGAAGTCCAGTATTCAGTGTAACAATGGCCTGACTGGTTTCAGCTTGTCTTCATTTTTACCTCTGGATGCCCTTCACCTAGAATATAAACAAAGCAGTTGCAAACATTACTCAGCAAAACTTTATTTACATGATATTAAAGGCATAGAAACAACACCAGAATTTTTCTTCTATAAAATGAACACAACAACTCAAAGAGTCACTGTTTTGTTTATAGTCAGATAGACCTCCATGGAGTCTTTGAGAGAAGACTTTCATGCACATATATTACTGCTCTTCTTTCAACACACCATAATTTTTATTGGGGCAAGAAATCAAGAGACTGGGTTGTAAACACATTAAATGAAACAAACTTATCTTCAGGAATGAAGATAATTTTGAGTAGAGAGAAAAATTGTAGATACTTTTACTAAAAATTCTATGCAACACATAAAAAACCCCCATGAAAAAAAATGAGTTAACAAAGAAAGTTTAGTTGAAATGTACCTGGATAGGGCTGGGGTTTTGGTTCAGTGGTAGTGTGCTTGCCTAGCATGCATGAGGCACTGGGTTCGATTCTCAGCACCACATACAAATAAATAACATAAAGGCCCATCAACAAATAAAAAAAGAAATGTACCTGGAAATAATAATTTGAATATATGTTCACTGAAAAAGTTAATGTCACATTTGGAACTGCATAAGTCATGTGAAAAGGGAAGTCAGTATTGCATTTGTCTTTCTCTACTGAGAAAAACAGTTGGTTTCTGTAATTTACCTCCAAGTGGTTTTTAAGTGGGGTAAACATGATTTCTCTGTTTTCACCTACAGTCCATCTGTGCCTATGAATAGAGCCTCTTTTACAGTCAAAAGCATTCTAATTTGTAAAGTAAATTTTATGGTTATATTAGTCTTCAGGCATTACCATTACCATTCTTTTAAGCATCAAAATGTGAAGAAGATATACATCAATCTTTTAGTAGAAAAAAATAAGTGAATAATTATGCAGGTTGATAAAGAAATAAATAGAAGGAAGAAATGCAGGGAGAAAAAGATACATGGAAACCCCAAACCTTTGTGTCTAAATACTTTGGAGGGGCAACTTCTAAAGTTCAGAAGTTCTTCCATTATATTTGCAATATTTAGATTCAGGATCTACTGAGGTATAACATTTATGAGTCTTTTCTTCCAACATCAAAAATTTCATTCATAATTTGAAAATATTATATTTCAAAATTCATTCTCTTTTAATTATATAATATATTTAACAAGTTACTATTATTCATTGTTGGAATTATTCCATTTTCTTTATAATTATGTAAAATGAATTTAGTACTTGATTCAATAGCTTTCTTGCTAAACAGCAATCTTGTCATTTATTGGTTGGATTACTATTTGTTTTACTGAGAATAATTCATACAGGTCTTTAGTTAAGTAACTCCTTTTCACTGAGGTTTATTCCTTTGCTCTTATATAACTTTTTATATATTCACATAATTTGTTAACAATTTTAACAACATATTCATTTGAAGGAATGATATTCCAAGGACTATATTTTGTCATGTTCAGAAAGGTGCTGGAATTGATTAGAGAACAATCTTCCAATGTAAATAGTCTAATAGAATCTTTCAATGTTGTGGAGAAAAAAATATTCAGAACACTAACCCAAGGTAAATTCTTTCTTAAATATGAATTGCCTCATTAGATTCAGAAGCAGTGTAACTAATCATAATCAGTTTGTAAAACATTTGTGTAAAAGGTACTTATGTTGGCTGCACAGGTGGTCATACTTGTGTTTGAACTTCAAATATTATCCACTATTATCTAAAGGCAGAAGCTTTTAATAAATAATAAATGATATGAGTGATATGATTATCTCATATGCTGCCCATTGCCTTAGTAAAAAAGTACCTCATTACCTGCCTGAGTTTCTCTGCTTCCATTTTTTGACTTTGAAGGAAGGATTCATATCTGACTCATCTTCACTATTCCCTGTAACTAAGGTTGCTTTACACAATATGTGCTAATAAATATTCTTATTTGTGAATTGAATAAATGCATGATTCACAGCAAAGGAGGAAGCACACATGTGTAATCCCAGGTAATTGGAGGGTGAGGCAGGAGGATTTCAAGTTTCAGGCCAGCCTGAGCATCTCAGGGAGATCAAGTCTCAAAATAATAATAATAAAAAAGAACAGCCAGGTAAATTGTTCAGTAGTAGAGCACCATTCCCTGCATTATAAACCACAGAAACCAGAAACTATACTGCCTATTGGTATATTATTATTATGTCAATTTGGGGGGAAGGATTGTAAACACCATTATTCTCTAAGAACCAGCTAATTCAAAAACTGACAGACTCTCAGAAGAGACCAACATTCTACTCTCCAACCATAAAAAAGAAAACATCAGACTCTTTGCTCATTAGTTTAATAACAGCTTTGAGCTTAAATATTAATTTGAGCTTGAATCAAATATTTAAATATTTAATTTGATTCAAGCTCAAATTTTATGATGAACAAGTTATAGAAAACAGAATATCTCTCTTATCTATCCAACAGCATCAGGGAATGCAAAAATAAGCAGTGAAAATTATTTTAATAAATATGTTTTTGAATTCACTATTTTTAGTAAAAACAATGATGGTTGTAGAAGTTAAGGATTCATCCACAATCCCACAAAATATGTTAGGGCTGGTACTAGAACCTACTTATCACATTGATTTATTTCATAGGAACTGCATTAAGTAGTTTCTTTTTTGAGAAAAAAAGAGAAATTATAAAATAATCTGAAAATTGCAACCTGTTTGTGAAAAGATTTATACTCAGAAATTGGAAACAGTTTTTGAATTTTATGACTTAATATGGTTCTGACCCAATTTATTTTTATAAGGCATATCAGGCATTTGGGGTCTGAACTAACTTGAACTTTTTTACTTCAATTTCAGGTTGTAGCAGTACTATAATCTTTACATTATTAAGGATAAAATATTGTGAAACATGAATCACCATAATTTTGCAACATAATGGATTACATACCTGCTTCTGACACTTAATGGGCTCTAGACTGGTGACAAACTCCCCCTTGACATCAGAACCATCTCCTTTTTTACCTCAAATCTTTATCAGAGACAGTTCCTGGAGTTCAGCTTCCAGGACAGCCCCTTAAAATAATTTTAAAAAAGGTTCTTGAGTGAATTCAACAAGATGGAAGTACAGGAGGCTCCTCATTTTATTTTCTCCCAAGCATGCAACAAATAAACTTCTACAGTTATCAATTCCCCCCAAGAGAAATTCAGAAACTAGTTAAGAAGAGTCCTACATACCTTAACAGAGAGAAAATACCCATATGTACATGGGTAGGATAATTGGAGAGACATTCTCATCTCAAATCCCACCCAAGGCACAGCACCTTACAGTCAGGAAGGAATACCCAAGACCCAGCTTGCCCCAAAGGAGTGAAGCATTTGGACCACACATACAGCTACTCCAATTTTAGTCTTCCGACTCTGAGGGATTGTGTTTCTTACTCACATTTTGAAATGCAAAATTTCAGAGTTGCCTCAGACCAGTGAGTAAAGCAAAGTTTTAAAAACAGGCATGGGTGCATACACCTCTTGTCCCTGACCTCTGTGCTGAGTAAGCAGGCAATAATGGCCAGATCCCTATTGCTCCCTGAAAGAGATTTTGTTTTTCTACACACTTTCCCACCTGCTTCCATTGGACTGGGCTACTAAATTTAGCCTCCATTTATGTGTCAGTGTGGCAGGAAATAATAGACTACCAAGAGCTTGAATGGGCATGTGTGTATTTCTCTTGACTTCCCCTCAAACACCTGCTCTGGGGATTAAACCAAGTCTCCAACTTCTCCCTGGACAGAGTTTGTGGATATATCAAATGCCCCACCTTTACAGCTCTCAGCCAAGGAAGAAGCCCCTGAATTACCCTGGTATGGCAATTGACAGTGCTCTGCATTCATGGAGTCCCCCTGACCACTGAGTATGAATGGTGTTAATATTTTAGACATAAGGAAACCCCCAAAAGTTCATGTGTCAGACAATGCAAGAACGTTCAGAACTGAAGTGATTAAATTATGAATGTTGTGACCTAATCAATAGGTTAATTCCCTGATAAGGGTTAATGGGATGTTAATGTAGGCAGGCTGGAGGAGATAGGTCAGCAGGGGTGTGCCATTTAGGTTTATATTTTGTCCTTGGTGAGTGGAGCTACTTCTGCTCCCTGATTGTCATGTACTGAGCGGATTTACTACTCCATGCCCTTCCACCATGATGTTCTACTTCATCTTGGGCCGAGAGATATGAAGTTGACTGATCATTAAAATTATGAGCCAAAATAATTTATTATTTTGGCTCCATTATTTTTAGTTGTAGATGGGCACAAAATATTTATTTATTTTTATGTGGTGCTGAGGATTGAACCTGTGCCTCACATGTGCGAGGCAGGCAATCTACCACTGAGCTACAGCCCCAGCCCCCCTTTAAGTTGTTCTTGTCAGTTTTTTTGGTCACAATGACACAAAAGCTGACTAAAAAATAGACAAACTGCGGTGAGTATATAAGTGTATATATACAAAGGAATTTTACTCAAAAAAAAAAAGAGACCCTGATATTTGGGACAAAATGAATGAATTCAGTCTCCATTATACTAATTAACCACAAAGACATGAGAAAGGACAGCATGATCTCACACTTGTAGGTAAAATTTTTAAAAGTGCTAAATGAACAGAAACCAAGTAAATCAGGGATTACCAGTAGTGGGGATGGGGGAAAGGGAAAATGTCAGTCAAAGGAGACTAATTATACTCATGTAGAATGAATTAGTCATGTACAATGTGATGATTACTTAACAATGTTGTGTAATAACTGGAAATTTGCAGTGTATGTTTCAAGTGCTCTTATGAAACACACACCTAAATATATAAAAGTTAACATGTTTGATTGCAGTAATCATTGCACTCTGTTTATATTCATGAAAATATCATTTTGTGCATGCCAAATTTATACAATAAAAACAAAAGGATAACAAATTTACAATAGTATGTTTATGCACAGACTGTCATTTAAAATAAGTTTTCATAATAAAGGAAAACAACAATGTAAAGTCCATTCCTAGTTGCTGTTAATGTTACAAAAATAGCTTCTGTCTTCTTGAATTGTAATCTAGCTGTTACATATTCTTTTTAATTTTTACTTTCAGTTTTAAGGAAATAAAGTTCACAGAAAATTTTATAACAGTGGTACAGTTAAAACTCATGTATTTTCACCCAGATTCACCAGTTACTCACACGTTTTGTCATTGGTTTCATGGCCACCTTCCTTCTTATTCCTTTACAGTTCTATCACACTGCCAATATCAGTTTTCCTCCACACTGTCATATACTTATGTTCATATCCATTTTTTATATTCTTAATGACATTTTTATCTTCTTAATACTGAATCATTCAATATTCAAGTGTTTTGAAAGTTTTTCCCTAATTATGTATATACCTGGGGCTGGGGACATAGCTCAGTTGGAAGAGTGCTTGCCTTGCATGCACAAGGCCCTGGGTTCAATCCTCAGCACCATGAAAAAAGAAAAAAAAAGTGTATTGTATAACCTTGTACAATTACTAAATTGAGGAAATTTAGCAATGAGAAAATGCAAAGTTTTCACATACACTGTACATGTAAATTTGCCCACTTGTCTCAATTATATCTTTTTAAAATATTTGTTTAATTTTTTAAAAAAATTTTATAGTTATAGATGGACAGCATGCCTTTATTTTGTTTATTTTTACGTAGTGCTAGGGATTGAATCCAGTGGCTCACACATGCTAAGCAAGTGCTCTGCTACTGAGCTACAGCCCCAGCCCCCAAATAATCTCTTTATGGCATTTTTTTTATGGCATTTTTTTGATCCAGAGATTGAACCCAGGGGCACTTAACCACTGGGCTATATCCCTAGCTCTTTTTTATTGTTTTAGTTTGAGACAGTCTCACTAAGTTGCTTTATACATTTTTTTTTGTTAATAAACACCAAGGATGGTTCTATATCTTGGATATTGTGAGGGCCTCATTAAGTTACTGAGGCTGGCTTTGAACTTATGATTCTCCTGCCACAGCTTCCCGAGTCATTGGGATTGCAGGCATATGCCACCATGACCAGCAATAGACTATTTTTTATAATCAAGAATCCGATTCATTGAATTGTGTTTTCATATATATTTAATCTCATTTATTCTGGGTATTCAGCAATCTTTCTTTGTCTATCCTGACATTGACATTTTTAACAAGAAGAGGCCAGTTGTTTACTAAATCTTTTTAATGCTTTTTATTAATGCATTATAA
This sequence comes from Ictidomys tridecemlineatus, assembly GCF_052094955.1. NCBI lineage: Eukaryota > Metazoa > Chordata > Mammalia > Rodentia > Sciuridae > Ictidomys > Ictidomys tridecemlineatus. Next base: position 83,797,876 of record NC_135493.1, read on the forward strand.
TTGTACATAATCATAGGATTCTATGTGAGATATTTACTCATGCATATAAAATAATTTAATTACTCTTTTTCCCAGTGCTTCCACTTTCCCTTCTCCCCTCCTTCTCATGATCATAATCCTCTCCTCTAGTTGTTCCTGTTATATTAATAATTTTTTCTAAACTATTACATTGTAATTTTGTGCAAACGTGGGATTTATTGTGACATATTCTTATGTGGACATAGAATAATTTGGTCTATTTTATTCCCTAAGATCTATCCTTGCCTTCCCATCCCCCTACCTCTCGATACACTTCCTCTGCTCTATAGGTCTCCCTCTTATTTTCATGAGATCACTTTTGTTGTCCCTTTTGTTCTGTCTAGCATCTGTATAGTAGAGAAAACATTTGATCCTTCACTTTCTGAGTTTGACTTATTTCAGGTAGCATGCTGTTCTCCAGTTACATCCATTGACTAGCAAATGACACAAACACATTTTTTTAAAAAATTAATTGTTGATGGACCTTTATTTTATTCATTTATTTATATGTGGTGCTGAGAATCTAACCCAGTGCCTCATACATGTGAGGCAAGCATTGTACCATTGAGCCACAACCCCAGCCCCACAAATACATTTTTCTTTATGGCTAAGCAAAACTCCATCCCAACCAATGTTCAGGAAATGTTTGAAATCTTTTTTCAATGTTTTCCTTCCTTCTGTCATGGATGATGTCACAGTTCAAGATACACACATTACCCACACACACATTTTCTTGCCCATCCCATCACCTTGATCCTCAGGTTGTCCTTCACTTTCTATTTCCTGAACAGGTATAATATTCAGTCTTTCACTTAGTTGCACATCTTGTTGAGAAGGTTCTTTACCTAACTGCTTGGCCTGTTGGAAACTGTGGTTATAAACAAAAAGTTTGGTTGACAATACAAATACCAACTTATGCATAATACATTGATGTAAGTAGCCTAAATAAAGGCTAAATGCTTTTTAAAAACATGGTTCTATATACTTATCTTTAACAAAGTTGCTCTTCCCATGGTGAGGGCACTCCCACAGGAGTTAACTGAAATGATTTTGTAAGGGATTTTAACCTATGTTGGGATGAACGTGTGCAATCTATTGTTAGTAAACATCAAAGGAAATCATCAGGCATTTTTTTCCTGGGAATATAAGAGCATCCATTCAGGCTAGAGCAGAAGAAATCTCCTGAATCAATCCTTCCTTCAGAAGACCAATTGGCACCCCTTATAAGCATGGGAGAACAGTATCAATATATCTGAAATATTCAACAACATTTTCTTTTTTAAAGCATTCTTTTAACCTTTATTTCATTTATTTATTTTTATGTGGTGCTGAGGATCGAACCCAGTGCCTCACCAGTGCTAGGTAAGTGCTCTACCACTAAGCCACAACCCCAGCCCCTCAACATTTTCTTAATAGTAAACTTCTGTTACAGAAAATACCAAATGTGAAAGCACTCACAACAACAGGCTCAGAAGGCTGAGCAGATTCTTGTTCATCTTTTCTTCCTCTAGATTTAATTATTGGTCTTCTTTGTCTCTCATACTTCACCCTGAAAGCTAAATAATGTGATTTGAAAAGTGTTTAAGAGGAGAGCATATCTATTTCCATGGACCTTATTTCTAACTTTTTTATAATGTAAGAAAAAAACTTTCAAAATAAGTCTCAGAGTAATTGTAATTCAGAATGCTTCCCTAGTGCTGGTAGAGCCTTTATTTTGTACATGCAGGCAGAAAAATTGCTTTAAGGCACGTGTCAAAAGATAGTATATTTTTTATGAGGATTGGTCAGACAAGCATACTTCCTACCATGAAGACATGTAGGAAAAGACTCCTGAAGAATTAAAATTCAAGTGATTACTACTTACGACACACCCTCAGCAACTAGGTCCATTTGCCCCTAAATTTTTTCTGGAATGCACATTCTCCTCAATTCTCTCCCAAGCTCTCTAGGGCCATTTTAGTACTACCTATAGCAGAGGTGAAATGCTGAGATACAGATTTCTAGGTATGCCACACTCCAGTGCTCAGCACATCTCAGGGATGTAGTCATGAGCACGCGTTGTTCCCACATTTCCAGGCTCCTTACTGCCTGCCCTGCTCCCTGCCAGAGTTCCGATGGAGGACACTATCATGTGGGCCCGGCAGACACCTCCAGGATTTGTATAACTCCATCACCACCACCACCACCACCACCACTCACTCCATCTATAGACAACCACAGGTTGCCTTACTCCCTCCTCCCAGTCATTCCAGGATCACAAATGCCCACGGCGGTGGCGCCACCTGTGAGAAGGATGACGACCTCCATATCTCTTCTAGGGAACCCTGAGCCCGACCTGATGGAAGTAGGCTGCCTTCTCTTCACACTCCCGCCCAATCGGACTTTGGACAGGGCTGATGTAAGAACCTACCTCCTCACCTTCAGCAAGAAAGAATAAAGACTGCTGACAGAAGGAAGAAACGACCTGCCTTGGCACCGCTCTAGGCTCAACTAGAAAGCAATGCACGTGTGCAGTTACTGACAAACACCAGGGAGCATGCGCACTGAGTCAGGCACCCTCAGTTGGGGCTGGGCTTTGGGCATTTCTCGCTTCAGCAGAGACATCTTGTCTTGCCGGGAGGAAAGTTTTGTGCGGTCCTTCCCCCCCCCCCCCCCCCCCCCCGCCAGAACTTTACTTTCTCTACCAGGAACTTTGAGAATAGACAGCCCTAACTTATCCTTAGGGAAAAATGTATTTCAGAAAGAAATGTTTTCTCTGATATGAGGATGGGCAGGCGGAGCCTGGGAGAAATGTAGGAATTTTAGAAAGGGCCAAGAGGAGTGAGGGGGAAGGGAGGGGTTGTGGGGGTAGGAAAAATGGGGGTGGAATGAGATGGACATCATTACCCCAAGTACATGTATGAAGACACGAATGGTTTGACTCTACTTTGTGTACAAGTGAGACATGAAAAATTGTGCTCTGTATGTGTACTATGAATTGAAATGCTTTCTGCTGTCATATATAACAAATTAGAATAAACAAATTTAAAACTGCAAAAAATATTCTATCGACTAGTTTTTCTTAAACACACAGGCATTTGTTTACTGCAGCCCCCTACTCTGTTATAGGATATTAGAAATTATCCCTCCTATCTTTTTATACCTTTATTTTTTAAAATATTTTTTAGATGTTGATGGATCTTTAATTTATTTATTGATTTCTAAGTGGTGCTGAGAATTGAACCCAATGCCTCATACATTCTAGGCAAGTGTTCTTCCATTGAGCCACAATCTCAGCCCCTTATATCTTCATTTTATTTTATGTTGTGATGAGAATTGAACCCAGTGCCTCACACATGCTAGGCATGCACTCTACCACTGAGCTACAACTGCAGACCCCTCCTATCATTCTTTTTGTGAACTGGATATCCATCTATGTGTATTCCCTTCCCTTCTTTTTCTTCCAGTCTCTATTGATCTCTGTTCTACCCTTCACTTCTATAAGGTTAAATTTCTAACTGTCCACATATGAGTGAGAACATATGGTATGTCTTTCTGTGATGAAGAGATGGTTTTTGAGACATGACTTTCAAAGAATGTTGGGGTGATAAAATGTCATTTGACACTTTTACTGTGGAGTGATGGGTTTTCCTCCATTTGGCAAAATGAAAGATCGTAGGATAGTGAAGGTGGTCATGGGCACCCTGGGCAGCATGGAGAGAAATTCATGAAGCATGAAGGTGGTGTTCTAGAGAAAGAGGGTTTTGTTAAGGGCTATGTTAGGGTCTGTGGAAATCAGCCTGGGAAAGATCCAGGTCTCACTGTGGTAGGTCCTGTCTAGCAGCTGTGAGCTGGGAAGAGCCCCTAAAGTGTTTTAGGAAGAAATGTTATCACAAAAGTTGTGTTTGGGGATGATGGTATTTCAGGAGGCAGAGTGTAAATGAGGCATCAGGACAGAGCAATAGTTTCCACACATAAGGAGCATGAAAAATAGCTGCACAAGAAGATAAATCTGTTCCAGGTTGTAGCCCTGTGGAGGTCCAGGAACTGGAGAGACATTCATTCTGCCTGCTTATTATAGGCAGCCAGGGAAGGGGCAGACAGATGACTTCCATGGAAAGATGGGCTCTGTGACCTCTTTCCCAAGGACTTTAGGACTGTGAACAATGTTTTTGTTTACTCATTATTTACCAATCAGCTTGGAGCCGCAGCCCAGGTTCAGAAACAGTGCAAATTCATCCACACCTTAACCTGGAAGCTACAGACCCAGATCAAATACAAGCTCTATAGTAGGGGGACCACTAAATAGTGGCAGATACATGCAGACAAACTACACCCCACATCCCCCATGTGGGGCACTGGGAAACATACCCCTCAGGGGCAGGATCGTCCATAGGTGTCATTCTTAGCCCTTACAGGGATCCACCTGCTCCTGATCAGAAAGGCAGGTCCTTGCTTACCATACTATGTGGACACAGAAGTTGTGGGGAATCTAATGGTAGAAAAGAGACAAAGGAGGCTGGGGTGGGAAGGGTCCTCAGCTGGGGTGGGAAGAGTCATAAAGGGAGGTTCAGCCCAGGAGGGAGGGGACAAGTCCTGGCCACCTTGGGGTCAGGGGTGGCTTGCCTTTGTGGGAGTGGATGGATCATTTGCAGGTGGTCCTCATAATAGCAAGGACTCCTTATTTAGGTAGCACCATCAGAGGTGTGTGCTGGCCACTGGATCATGGGGAACCTCAACTGAGGAGCTGTGGGCATCCAGGGCTCACATTCCTGCATGGCCTCCTTAGACCTCCAGGCACAATGAGGTGCCCAGAGTCCCTGCCTGTGAGCAGCTGTTAATCCCATACTACAGTCGAAGTAGAAAGATGCCTTTGAATGTCAAAACTTCATTTATTAGAGAATATGTCTAGATTTTCACAGAGGAGGGTCCTGGGGGAGGTTGAGCAGTACCCTCCCTTCAGAGTCATCACATTTATGAGCAGGGTATAGAGGAAAGAGGCACCATCCAACAATGTTTCCCCAAAACTACAATGTTGGCTTCTCAGGGTCAGATCAAGATGAAGCATTGAAAGCAACAGGAGCTAAAGTCAAGCATCACAGAGGATATGCTGTGGGTCTGATGACTTAGATAATCCTGTGTTCCCCATCTTGGTGAAGGGTCCTGGAGGGTGAGGGGAAGGTGATCCCTCCAGAACAGGGCTTGGTCTCAGGGTTCCAGCCACTACCCCAGGGTCACAGGGCTGCAGATTCCAGTCATGGCAGAGCAGCAAGGCTACCATGTCAAGAGTCACATGATGACTGATCCACTATGTGGTTTTCAGGTGGCAGGTTTGCATTTGTTTGCAGAAGCATTGTTCTCATTTAGCTGAGAGAAATGTTAAAAACACTAACTGAAATCTAAAAGGAGGGGTCCAGATTTCTGGGGATCCCTCTTCCCAACAGTGCACAATTAATCAGTCACACACTCTGCAAACAACAAGCACACAAAGTAGCCCCTGCACCACTCCAGGGCAGTGGAGCAGTCCTGTCCTGACATGTGCCCAATGGAAGAGGAAGAGAGTCTGTGGATTCTGTTACATGCATAACCAGGGGATGCTGGTTACATTTATGTCCACCCAGCAGTATCTGTTACTAGGAAAAAGGATGGGAGAATGCAGTTCATTCTTGAGCTTCCAAACTCTCAGGCACTCACATGAAGAAGGTCCACTTCAGACTTTCTGATGAGATGGTGTGGATGGAGTTCATGCCCAGGAGTGTGGCCAACACCTGCTGGCACACACACACCGATCCATGCCTTGCCACTTACTCACCCTCTCACTGTACCAACAATTGCTCCTTAGATGCAGCTGCACCCCCTACACCCAGACTTAGGGCATGTGGAAAGGAGAAGGAAGGGGGAAGAAGGGAAACGCAGGTTGAGCACAGAGGAGCCAGAAGGAGCCAGGAAGAGAAAGAAAAGAGATGTATGTAGAGAAAGGCAGAGAGAAAAAGAGTATGCATTGCCACCAGCAGAGAGAGGGGCCCTTGCCAGGGAGTTACATACTCTGGCAAGATATCCTTGGTTATTTGCAGTATCAAAGTCAGAGGCTTTCACAGAGATTAGAAAAGAAGGTAAAATGGCCAGATCTGTCTTTGGTGAGCAGAGAGCTGCTTGACATAAAAATAAGAAACTCAAAAAAACCCATCAAATAAATCCAAGCTTCTTCTTGATTTCAACTAAAAGCAGAACTTTAGGTGACTGACCATGGTCTGCTCACCTTCTCCCAGCAGTAACATTAGTCTTGCAGTTCCCTGTGCAAGCCACTGTCTCTGACTGAGCTTTCAGGCCCCCTCTGTTGCCACTGCTTCTCTGACTTGTTCAAGTTTTACTTCCCTTAGGATCCTGCTCAGGCTCAACCTTGCAGCACAATTCTTAAATCCCAGGGCCCCATCTCATTGGTACCTTTCTGGCATCTTCTTCCAGCAAAATAATGGGTGCAATGCCTTGGAGCAGGTGGAGCCCCAGGGGCTGGGAGGCTGGTGTCCACGACCGGCCTCATAGAGTGGATCCAGGACATTGTCCACACTGGATGGCTGGATGGAGGACATCAGTGATTCCTCTGTCTTCATGTTACTTGCTCAAGATTCCAAGAACAGGAAGAATGCATCTGCATGTCAGCAGGTCAAGTGCCCACCCCCAAACACATATGTGGTGGTAGGCCTCCTGGCTTCTGCAGGGAAAGCAACTCTCACATGAGTGACAGGTGTCTCTATCAATGTGCTGCTGTTGAAAGAGGGCCCAGAATCCCTCTCAAGTGTCCCATGCTTTAGAGAAGCATGAGATCTTTTCTAAATACTACTAGCCAAATCACCTAAGGACATAGCATGGCTTCCCCATTAATTTACGTACATACTCATGCATGCTCTCACACGTTTGCATTACTAGCTGAATCCTATAGGAACATAGCATTCCTCATCCATTAATTTCTTTACATAAACATGTTTATGCTCTCACCCACATGGACATAAACACATGTATGTACACTACTAGCATAAGAATAAAGCACACTTTGCCCATTAATTTCCTTATATACATATGTGTGTGCTCTCACACACAGGTGCATAAAAACATTTTTATACACCTATTGACCAAGTTTGCATTCTCTGTCCCTTCTTCTCTGATGGATGATTATAAGAGGATGCTTACTTATTCTATAAAATTTGGAAAATAAGTACATACATGCTTGCATGCATGTGTGTATGTTAAAATATACTCTGCCTTGATCCTAGAACACTGCCTGAGTCCCTTCACAATGTTCTTTTGACTGTGAAGTCAAACTTGTATCCCAGGCCCCCTTCCATCCTAAGAGGAAAAGCTGTTCCCCAAATGACTCAACTTTTCAACCTTTGGCATTTTTTCCTAAGCTGATTCCAAACAACTCTGCTTCTACACTTACAAAGTCCAAACACAGGGAAGGAAGAGAAGCTCAAGCCCTTTCAGGTCCCATGGATTCTCCCCATCACCTGAAAAGTACTTCTGACAGGTAGCCCCTCACAGAGACTGACAGACCTCCCTTCCAACTCCTACTCAATTTTAAGAATAGACCACAACACAATAATACTCAGTGACATTAATACACCTCTCTCACCACAGTATACATCCTCCAATCAAAATCTAGACAAAGAAATTATAGAACTAATTAATACAATCAATAATTTAGACTTAACATATATAGAGTATTTCATCCATCAATGATTAAATACACTTTCTTCTCAGCAGCACATAAATCCTTCTCTAATATAGACCATGTTATGTAAACTATCATGTATGTTGGCATACAATTGTAGTATTACCTTAATTTATTTTTTGGCATCAGTAGAGTATATTTTGGCATATTATACATACATGGAGTATAAACTATTCTAATTAGGATCCCATTCTTGTGGTTGTACATAATGTTGAGTTTCACTGGTCAAATATTCATATATGATCCACTTTGAGTTTAGTTTCATGCAGGGTGAGAGAGAGGTAAAATTTCATTCTATTACAAATTAATATCCAGTTTTCCCAGAACCCTTTGTTTAAAAGGCTTTCTTCTCCAGTGTATGTTTCTGGCATCTTTGTCTAGTATCAGATAACTGTTGTTATGAGGGTTTGTCTCTGTGTCTTTTATTCTATTCCATTGGTCTTCATGCCTGTTTTTGTGCTAGTACTGTTCTCTTTTTGTTACTAGAGCTCAATATTATAAACTGAGGTTTAGTATTGTGATGACGCCTGCTTTTTTTTCCTTACTAGTGATTGCTTTGGCTATTCTGAATCTCTTGTTTTTCCAAGTGAATTTTATAACTGCTTTTTCTAGCTCTGTGACATCTTCTTTTAAATTAAATACTACTTTATAAAGTTCTTTCTCTTAGGAGCCCTGGGTTGGGTGAATATCCAGATAATGATATTCTAAGACAGTGTATGACCTCTGCTGATACCAAAATCATCACCACTGTAAGAGATGCTATGGACCCTGTTAATTATAATCATTTCAGAGTCATACCTCTTTCTATTCTACTTTATAAGAAACAAAAACTTGTTGCAAGTTTTCACCATTATTTCTCAAATTCCGTATAGACTTATACTAAAGTTCTGTATGGGAAGGCTGCCAGCACCTAACCAGGGGTCCTTTTTCCTGCCCAGAAAGGTATAAGCCACCAGAGAAAATAAATCAGAAATAATTAGTGAAGAACAAAAAACAGAGTCAGAATTATAGTTTTGAAGCAGAATGCCTGACAGGTCCATCCCACACAGGAACTGGAGCTAAACAATTAAAAAATGGCTCCCAATGTTTATTTAAGGGGGTACATCAAAGATAGTGATAAGGTTTCAGGAGTGGAGTCTTGCTTATGATGCAGTCAGAAGGTTGACTGACATCTTGGAAGGTCACACCCACCTCTGAGAGGCTGTGTGGCTGCAGCAGGTCACTCTGTGTGGCCTGGGGCAGAGTTGAATAGGGCTCATGTGTGTATGGGTGGTCTTGGCCAGAGCAATTTTCCACTAGAAGTTTCCAGACACCAGTTTCTCCTATTCACTGGCTGCAATGCCAAGTTTTGGTTCAAACATAGCCCACAGATGGCTCTTAGTAGTTCTGCAATAGATAAAAAAATAGTAGTTAAGTTTAGTAAACTTACTATAATCTTATATGAGGGCTAAAAGGGAGGAGGAAGAATGATTGGGCATTAGGAGAGGGAAAGAGAGACTGAAACAAATAGAAGAAGAGAAAATATAAAAGAATAATGGACACCAAGTTAGAAAGGAGAAATAGAGGAATGGTGGGTATCTGAGGTAATAGCAGATGATGCTAGAGGATGAATAGGAGATAACAAGAGCATGTATAGCCTAGAGCTAGGAAAATAAAGATAAGAAAATTAATACCAATTAATGCTTTAACCATCAGATGAAATAAATTCAAATGGGTTGACAGTACAATGTTGGCTATTGGATTAACAATTATTCATGTTAAAAAGTTATATATATGATGAAAGTTGACATTAGTGTTTGTTTATAGTAAACCATGTCAAGTGAAGAAAACTTTTGTTGATTCTTGGTTTGGATTTCATTGTCTTCAGGACATTTACCAGTGTCCATCAGTCTTTGGCTGTGGATCTCTGCAGAGTTACAGAGACACGGGAGCCAATTCCCCAGTTGCCACAAAACTCCTACCAGCAGCTTCTGGTTTGTCAGCTCAGGGACCTGCAGCTGACTGCTTGGAGGGTGTAACGTTTGGTGTTGGCTATTTCTATAGCATGCAGGAATTCAGGATGCAGGCTGAAGTGTCCTTGTGATTGCTGTGGGTCACCATAACCTTCTCCCCTCTACAGAATCCTTTTTGCAGTAGTAAAGATCCTGGTGGCTGTGATCACAAGAACTCTGGTTGGGTTTTCTGCAGGTGTTTTGTGGTGCAGAAGTATTCTTCTGGTCATTGTTACCTTCTCTGGTATTGTAGTGAAGGGTCTCAGGTGGTTCATCTAGATTCTAGTTTCCACTGCCCCATGTTGTGAATGATGTGTGCTGATTCCCTCTGTTTACTAAGTCTGATGCAAAGTCCCACAAATATCCAAACAATGCACTTTCACTCACCAGTTGTAATCAGGGGTCAGGCTGTGCTTCAGTTAAAGCTAAAAGCAGCCCCTTCCTGCTGCATAGTCTCTGGTAATTTTCTGCAGTGTCTCTATGTTACTTGATATGCAGGAAGTTTTGCTCCATATGGCTCTGCAATCCCAGTGACAATCTCTAGGCGTCCTATGGTGCCTACCCCAACTGTCAGTTGTCAGGGCCTGGTGAATGTGCTTTCCTCTATTCTGGGCCAAAGCTGCTTCATTGCTGTCTCTGTCTGAGTTGAGTGAGCAGATGCTGCACAAAGGTTTCTGTCTTTGCCTGGGTTGCAGAGGCTGAGCAGAGTTAGCCATAGTTCCTGGCATGGGTCCTCACCATCCCCACTCCCCTCATTTGTTCTGAGGAGGAAGAAGAATTGATCAACATTTTAAAGCAGCTGTGGTCTCCTTCTACAGCAGATATTAGTGCCTGCTCTCTACAGATGAGTACATGAAACACAATGGCACCTGTGTGAGGGTCAGTGAAAGAAGTCAGATATTAAGGACAATGTTTTATTTTCTACTCTTCTAACTTATCTTCCAGTCTCTCAAGTTTCAGACTTTGTAATATTGAGACTTAGAGCATTTATTTTCTTACCCACCTCTCAATTCTGCTTTTCTTTGACTGCTTCCTTACTGTGTTGTGAGGAGATTGGGACTTGCTACCTACTTGCTGTTCTTTCTGACATCTTCTCTCCTGATCATCAGGAACATTTCTAATCTTACCCCAACCATTCTCCTACAGCCCTGCCACCTCCAGAGCACTAGTCACAGCCCTTAAGGTGATTTACTGGGAAGGTCCCACAGGTTCCAGGCCTGATCCCCAACTATAGTGCCCAAAGGCAAGAAGTCATCCTAGCTCAGCTCAGAATCTGTGCACAGTAGGTGCTCAGCAAATGTTGTGTGCATATTTCTCTTCATAGGGAAGAGAGTTTGTCACTAGGAACCTATGGGCTGTTGAGTCACCAAGGTCACCATTGGTTGGTGTTCATTCCTGCAGCACTGGTGTGTATGTATATAGGCTGCTTATTGAGCCCAAACCCTTTCAGAATAAAGACCACATTCAAGAAATGGGTCTCAATTTGGGCAGTTTAAATGTTGACTCATTACTTAGAGTTCCACACAGAGGGCTCAGCATTTTAAAGCAGCTGTGGTCTCCTCCTATAGCAGGCATCAGTGCCTGCTCTCTGCAGATGACTACATGGAACACAATGGCACCTGTGTGAGGGTCAGTGAAAGAAGTCAGATATTAAGGAAAATGTTTGTAAGCTTCACTTATATGTAAGGTCTGGATAATGGGAAAATCTACATAGAGAAAATAGAACAGTGTTTTCTGGGAGGCTGGTGTGCAAGGAAACTGCTTAATCACAGTTTTATTTTTGAGTGATGGAATACTGGAGCCAGATACAGGGCATGTTTGCACAATATCATGAATTGTACTCTTCAACACAGTCAACCTTAGGGTATGTGAATTTCACCTCAGTAAATTATTCCTTTTTATTTTGAATTTTTTTTGGTTAAACCTCAGATTTTCTGCTCATTGACCATGATCTTGTGCAGTTACAAAACTCGGTTGCTCTGGAGCCCTTCCTTTGTAGATTGATAGAAGAAATATTCCCTGGGGATGGCTCCAGAGATTAAGTGAAAGTAAGATTGTGCCAGCACAGTCTACCTGAACAGAAAAGATGCCCAGTGACATTCCAGTCGGTCCTCTGATTCACCAGCAATTGGTTTGAGTCTTGCTGAAAGAGGCTCCAGTAGTTTTTTTAAAGAATTCATTTCAGTAAAAAGATCAACCAACAACAAAACTCACTTCCCATATCAGAGGCAGCAGGAGAGATTTCCCTTTCTAGCCAGAGAACCCAGGAAGAGGGGGTGGTGGGGACAGCCTTTTATATGTTTGAGGGTATATCAGCTTTGCCTTCCTTGTGTTCCTCTTCCCTCTCTGACCTACTGCAGCTGTCTCCCCTCCCTTATGGTCTTCTCTGTGCCATTTGTATTGATGCTCAGCTAAACATTAATACAGGCTATATTACACTATTTGACAATGTGTAATGAGTCCACAGTTTGGGGAACCTTTATGACACAAAGTCCAGGTGAGCACAGAACAGTGAGTGATCCAAGAGAAAAGTGGAAACAGCAGCTTTGATACTTGAGGAAGACATGTCCATGTAGTGAAAAATATTTTACACAAGAAAGAAGATGACAAACAGCAAGGGCAGGTGGTGTAAAGAGCAGTGTTAGGGTCCTACTTCTTGCAGAGGCAGAAGTTGGGTTCCAGACCTTGAGAAGCTTTCCTGTGGTCCTACATGCCCTTGTGGGTAGATGGGCCAATGTCCCAGGGACCTGACCAGCCTTGGGGGCCAGGTCACTCCACAGCATTAGAGGCACTGGGGAAGTCCACACTTTGGTAAACAGGAGTGACTCAGACATTACAAATGGACTACTTTTGGAGAAGTGGAACATAATCAAACTTCATGTCCAATCCTTTACCCCAACCCTTGTTATCAAGGAAAAACTTAAGTAAGCCCTCTAGTTTACTGGTTTTTAGTTGATTTAATATATTTGTAGCCCCTGCAAGGTTATTTTCAGAGCTACCTTTCCATAATATTAATTTTTGTGTTTTTACTTTTTACTTGATTAGACTTGTTTGATTTCTATCAAATTTTAACTGTATTATTTCTTCTCCATTTCATATATTTCTGCTCCTACTCTTATTTTTCCTTCCTACTATACAATTTGAAAATAAGTTGATTGTTATTCTAGCTTCTTTCTGATACAAGTACTTTAAGTTATAAATATTAATCTGAGTATCATTTTATCCCAGAGATCCTTATATTTTAAGCTTTTATTATCACTTAGTTTGAAGCACTTTTTATTTACTTCTCTTATGCTTTCTTCCTTGGCCTCTGAGATATTTACAAGTGTGCCATTTAATTTTGAATAGTTGGTATGTGGGAGGAGTTTTATATATCTTAAGGAAATTGTTTTTTAATGCAATAATAAATCACGCAGGAAACACGGTCTGCATGATTTCAAAATTTAAAAAAAGTAATGGAAATTCCTTTTATATTGATTGTACTGGTTACATACATGTCAAAACTAATCAAATTGCATACTTCAAATATGTGCATTTTACTGTACTTCAGTTTTACCTCAGTAAAGCTATGGAATTTAAATAAAAATGAAAAAGTACACTCTACTGTCATGTATATCTAAAAAGAACAAATAAAAATAATAAATAAATGAATACTTAAAAAGTGGATCAAACACCTAGAACTCTGCACCTGCTAGAAGAAAATGTAGGCCCAACACTCATACTGACTCAGAAACTGACTTCCTTAACAGGAATCCTAAAGTGCAAGAAGTAAAATAAAAAATCAATAAGTGTGATGGCATCAAATTAAAAAGCTTCACAGGAAACAAGTAAGAGCATGGAGATAGCCTATGGAATGGGAGAAAATCTTTGCCACATGCACCTCAGATAGGGTGTTAATTTCCAGGATATCTAAAGAACTCAAAAAACGTAACACCAAAAAATCAAATAACCCAGTCAATAAATGGGAAAAGGAACTGTACAGACACTAAACAGAAAAAGAAATACAAATGGTCAACATATATATGAAAACATGTTCAATATCTCTAGCAATTAGAGAAATGCAAATTATAATTACATTGAGATTTCATTTCACTCCAGTGTGAAATTTCACTTGCCATTGTCAAGAATACAAGTGGGCTGGAGATGTGGCTCAAGAGGTAACTGCTCACTTGGCATGTACCTCAAAAAAATAAAATAAAGATGTTGTATTCACCGAAAACTAGAAAATAAACATTAAAAAATTCTCTCTCTCTCTCTCTCTCTCTCTCTCTCTCTCTCTCTCTCTCTCTCTCTCTCTCTCTCTCTCCAAAAAAAAGAATACAAGTAACAATAAATGTTAGCAAGGATGTGGGGCAAAAGGTAAAATTACACATTGTTGGTAGGACTGAAAATTAGTGTGATGCAGCCACATCAATGTTTTTTTTTTTTAAAGAGAGAGTGAGAGAGGAGAGAGAGAGAGAGAGATAATTTTTAATATTTATTTTTTAGTTCTCGGTGGACACAACATCTTTGTTGGTATGTAGTGCTGAGGATCGAACCCGGGCCGCACGCATGCCAGGCGAGCGCGCTACCGCTTGAGCCAAATCCCCAGCCCCACATCAATGTTTATAACACCACGATTCATAGTGGCCAAGCATGAAGCCAACCTAGGTGCCCTTCAAGAAATTACTGGATAAAGAAAATGAGTTATATATACAAAATGGAGTATTACTCAGCCATAAAGAAGAATTACTTTATTGGTATTTTCGGGTAAATGGAAGGAACTGGGGACTATCATGCTAAGTGAAGTATGCCAATCCCAAAAAACCAAAGGACAAATGTTTTCTCTGATATGTGAATGCTAATCCAAAATAAGGGCAGGGGAAATAAAAGAAGAAAGATATGAAGGGTAGACAAAAGGGAATGAGGGATGCGATAGGGAAACACAGTGGAATGAATCTGACCTTACTTTCCTAGGTACATATATGAATATACACTATATATGAATGTTCCACTATATGTACATCCAAAAGACACTTATTAAAAAAGAAAAGAGCCAGGTTTAGTGGTAGACACCTGTAATTCCAGCGGCTTGGGAGGCTGAGACAGGAGGATTGTGAGTTCAAAGCCAGCCTCAGCAAAAGTGAGGCACTAAGCAACTCAGTGAAACCCTGTCTCTAGGTAAAATACAAAATAGGGCTGGGGATGTGGCTCAGTGTCGAGTGCCCCTGAGTTCAATCCCTGGTACCACCCTCTCCCCTAAACAAAAAAAAAGAAAGAAAAGAAACATCTCTGAGGATGTGATGAACCAACTGGACTTGAGGATAAGAAGGCTTAGAAGTGGGAGGAGGACAAATGGGAGGAAGGGGCCTCAGGCAGTACAGTTGGGCTGAGGAGTGAGCCAAGGGCCCAGTGGCAAACGCTATGAGCTAGAGGAAGCATGGGGAGGACAGTCAGCTAAATGCTCAGGGAACATGGGTCTCATCCAACCAGTGACCAATAGAAGGAACATTCCTGAATGTCCCAGCTCCAGGTTTCCATAAGCATTTTCTCTCCTCACAGTGATGCCAAGGGACAGAAGGACATTGTCTTCTTACTCAGCTTCTTAGGGGAGGGCACCAGAACCCAGAAAGCTCAACAGAGCATTGGCCACATCCCAGCCCCCATTAAAAGGAAGAACAATGTCCAGCAGTGACCACAGGCCTACCAAACTCAGAGCCTGCAAGGAGACGCAAGCAGCACTCAGGTCCTCTAAACCAAAGCCAAGAAAGGGTACCTTCATTCTTGGAACTTCAATGATTTTTGGAAACCTTTAGAAATTCCTTTCCAATACAATTTTAGAGAAGAATTTAGTAAAACGAAGAAAAAATAATTTTGTGACATATTGAATGATAACTTCTAAGACCATCTGCTTGGCCAGTCTGCATTCTTGTGCTCATGATTAGGTTTATTCTCATGGCTGGGGGATGCAAATGTAGCTACTTAGCATCTTGATGTCAGACAAAGACAATGGTCAGGGGCTGACTTAAAACACAAAACAGAGACCCACATTTGAATTCAACAGCAAATCTACAGAAGTGGTCAAGACCTTCCTCCACATGACACCTGTAAGTGGGGGAGTGTCCATAGGCAAGCAGGGCCCAGCTAGAAGGGTCTGCAGGGACAGGAAAGCATGGACAACTTTGTTGGAGTAGCTGGTTGGCTAATGGGTTTCTTCTTGTGTTTTAGGAGTGATCTTTCCAAATCACTGATGCTTAGTCAGGTCATTCTCAGCTCCTGATGTTGCAGTTGGCACCTCAGAGTCTTTGGAGCCACTGCCAAATGAGGTTGAGACCTTTTAGGCAGCCAAGATTGGCTCCATCTTGCATTGACTTGGTGCACCCCCACTGTTCTTGTGTGCTTAGCTGCACCCTCCCAAGGGAGGGTGACATGCATCCCCCACCACTGGGAGCCTAGCTTAGATTTAGGGGTAGCAGCTTGCTCTCTCTGCCTCATCCCTGCTTCATGGCCCTGAGCCTGTCCTTGCCTTCCATGGGAAGGAGAGGAACATCGTTCTGGAAAAAGCTAAGCAGGCAGTCACTTCCTTGTTCTGATACCTTGAGGGTTCATAGCATTGTGCAAAATGGTGTCCAAATCCTCTTCTATGGAACAAGACCACCCCCTCATGACACAGCATACATCAGCACATAAACACTCTTCCTGGATCATACTGAAGAAGCTCCTCAGTCCTGCTAACCCAGTGCTTCCCAAACTTACTTGCTCACTGCTCTTTTCTTTTGGAAAAAAAACATATTAACATTTGGTGGAATGCTTGTACTCTTTAAAACTCTGTTGCAGAAATTTTAGCCTATAATTTTTTTTTTAAATTTAACAAGTGCCATTCCATACTGCTCTTAAAACTTTATTATTAAGATATGATTTAAATACCATGGTATTCTCCCATTTAAGGTGTAGAATTCAATGGTTTTAGCATTCTCTGAGTTGTGCAATTATTACCATAACTTAATATTAGAGTGTTTCGTTATCTCCAGAAGAAACTTGCTCTGCAGTAGCAGTCACCTCACATTTCATGCTCCTTCCAGCACCAGGTGATCCTGCTCTACTTTGTGTCTCTAACATATGTATATCCTCCTGTATAATTTAAATCATCTCTAGGTGATGGGCAATACCTAATACAATATAAATACTATGTAAATAGCTGTTATACCGTATTTTTGAGGGCATAATGACAAGAAGAGTTTGTATATAACTCAATAGACTCAATTTAAAAAATAATTTTATCCACTATTGGTTGAACTCACCTATGCAGAGCCCATGGATACAGAAGGTCGATTGTATAGATCTCCCATTTTGTTGGTTGATGGATATTTGGGCCATTTTCATTTTTTAGCTATTTTGATAGTGTCTTATGACATTATTTGTTTTAGCCAGGGTTCTCCAGAGAGACAGAATCAGAGAGATAGAATGTATCTACATATGTATGGATGTAGGAGAAGGGATTTATAAGGAGTGTGAGCTCACACAGTGATAGAGGTTGAGAAGTCCTAGGACGGGCCATCTGCAGGCTGGAGCTTTGAAATGTTAGTACTTATTTCAGTCCAAGTCCAGTGACCAAGAAGTAGGGAAGCCAGTGGAACCCCCCATCTGAGACCAAAGGTCTAAGCCTAAGGAGGTGTCAGTCCCAGAGTCCAAAGACCCACAAGCCTAGAGTTCCAATGTCCTAGGGCATGATAACAGGGTGTGCCTGCTCCTGAGATACATATTTCTTCTACCGTTTTGTTCTCTCCAGGCTTCAGCCAATTGAACGGTGCCCATGCACACTGAGGGTAGATCTTCCACACTCAGTTCTTCTAGCTCACACACCAGACTCCTCCAGAAACAACCCGCAGGGTCATACCTGAACTACCTAGTCTTCCCCAGGGCTTTCTTTCCAGAAGAAGAGGGATGGGCTCAGAGCCCACCAAGAATTAAGAGTGATTAATATTGTGACAGAGATGAAGCAATGCTTTACTAGATCCCTGGGTATCCCTTAATCTAATGGACACTCCATTGCAATTCCTACTGCTTGTCAACTTGGCACCACACACATATCCTTGAATCATACTTAATCTCCAAAGAGTAATATAGCACAGTTCCACTATGATACATGTATCATCATGCAGCTTTCTTGTGTGCAACCAAAAACACACAACTTCCTTCCCCAGAAGAGCAGGTAATTCCTCCAGTGATATTTAATTCTATTTCTCTCTCTCTCTCTCTCTCTCTCTCTCTCTCTCTCTCTCTCTCTCTCTCTCTCTTTCTCTCTCACCAAGGATTGAATTTAGGGGCACTTGACTACTGAGGCACATCCTCAGCCTATTTTTGTATTTTATTTAGAGACAAGGTCTCACTGAGTTGCTAAGCGCCTCACCTTTGCTGAGGCTGGTTTGAACTCATGATCCTCCTGTCTCAGACTCCTGAACTGCTGCGATTACAGGCATGTGTCATCACACCCAGCTAATTCTTTTCTGATAACCCATAATTTACACACATTGAGGTGCAAATAACAAGCCTTAAATAATGACATAAAGACAATATATCTTATAGAATAAAGAAATAAGAAAGGAAACACAGGTATTTGCTTAATGTATAGTTGTGTAAACAAGAGGGTATTCTTAACAAAACATATTGAAGCAATCACAGACCTTGCTTCTGTAGTGGTCGTGTGGTATAGCTGGTATTTACTGTCACCTTCTCTCCCCACCCTCCTAGGCTCCCTTGCTTCCAGGAAGCTCCTTAGAGGTCCAGGCTCTTCTCAGAATCTTCTCCTGCTCCTTTAAAGCCAGTTCAATATCCCAATCCTGGCATTGCCACAACTCCTCTTCCTGTCACTACGGTTTTGTCTTTTCTAAATATTATATAAATGGAGTCATACTGTTTCTGCCTTTTAGTATGCCTTATAATTTTTATTAAAATACAGAGATGATATACAGGTTAATGGAGCTGCCATAGAGGCCTCTCATGGTGTGGTGGTGGGCTTCTACAATTCTCCAATCAGTTCTCCATTTTCAGCAACCCTGGCCTCTGGATTGTGACCTTCTCATGTGCTTCTTGCAACACCCAGGGACAGAATGGCTAGGATAACAAAAGTCGGGTATTTCCCTTAGCCCATTCATTTAGGCTCTGACAACCCCGGCAGGTTGTGCTCTGGTTGGCTAGATCCTCCTGAGTACAGCTTTGCTAAGGAAAGTAGATGCTCTGGAATATTTTGAAATGGCTCATTTCCCCCACCTCATCAGGAACATGAGGGAGTTTTCATCCAGTATGTACTGTGGTGACCTTGTGGAACTCCTGGAGGTAAAGCTCATAATATTGTAGTGCCCCCATTACCCAGCTTCCTGAAGGTTTAACTTCTCATGCTTATCCATGCTGAGCCTTCAGTAGTTCATCAATTTTAACTCAGGCTTCCCTACCCTGGTACTGGTTTCCACAGAAGTTTCAGCTCATGAGTTCCTTAAATTGTGGTTTTCTGCATTTGTTTGTTGTTCTCTCCAGATTTGAAGGGGAATAGTTTGTCCTGTGATCTTACTTCTCTGAGAAAGCTAAAAAAGATTTGACTTTTCTCAGGTTGTTCAGGTTTTTACTGGTTAGTGAAGAGTGGCAATTTCCAAGATCCTCGTGTGCTAAACTGAAAACCAGAATCAGCTTTTTTTTTTTTTTTTGTCCTTGATTTGCTTATTAGCTACGTGTTTTTACTTTTAGTGGTGGCTCCAAGATTTGCAGTGGTCGTTTCTGAGGAAGCACAGTCTACCTCACAGTGATATACACCATTCAGGTAAGAGTAGTGCTTTACAAGGTCACACTTGACTGCAGCCCCTTTTGCCCTGGTATTTTTGATGTACATACTTTAACCACATGAGTGCTATTAACCCCTACAATACCTCATTATTGTTATTTCTTTAAACAGTTAGTCATGTTTTTAGATCTTGTTTTAGCTTTATTTTTACTGTTGACACCATTGCAGATATATAATGATCATGACATATTCACATTAATTATCTTTTTAAAATGTTTAAAACTAAGAGATATGTTTCATATTTGCCCACATATTTATTATTTCTGGCATTCTTCATCTGTATAGATGCAAGTTTTCATCTGACATAACTCTCCATCTACCTGAAAAAATTTTTTCTCTTCTTGGGGTACAATTCTGCTAAGTGGGCTCAGCAATTGTCTGTGTAAACAACAACTTTACTTTGAACTCTGAATGGTATTTTCTTTTTTAAAATATTTTTTTTGGTTGTAATTGGACATAGTATCTTTATTTTTATGTGGTGTTGAGGATCAAACCCAGCACCTCACACGTGCGAGGTGGGTGCTTTGCCACTGAGCTACAACCCTAGCCCTCTGAATGGCATTTTCACTGGAAAAATAATTATAGTTTGCTGATTAATTCCACCTGCTCTTCAGTTTCTGGATCATACAATTGTTTTGAGGGGCCTTGGGTCCTCCTCCTGTGACTCTGCTCTCTATCACTCTTCTCTATCGTGAGGGTTCTGTCTTGTTCCTGCCTATGACTCTGCTATCTGTCACTCTTTTCTAGCTCTCATGAGAAATCTGTGGTCATCCTGCCTGTGACTCTGCTCTCTGTGTCATTTGTCTATAGTTATCATAGGGTGTCTCGGGTTTTCAGTGACTTGATCTGATGTCTTTGTGCAGATTTCTTTTTGTTTATTCTGCTTTGAGTTTGCTGAGTGACTTGGATCTGCAAGATTTTATTATCACATTTGGAAAATTCACAGGTGTTTTTTTCTTTACATACTCTCTGTGTCTCTACACATTTGTCTCACCCCTTCTTTCTTTGTCTATATAGCTATGTATAGAAATACATACCTATATGTCCTATTGGATTCCCGGGGGGAACCCTGATTAATAGAGGGTTGGAGGAAGTACTTTGCATTATATATCCTACTATACTTTTTAAATTTCTGAAAGTTTAATATTTAATTTATTTTAAAGTACTTTTAAATTTAACTGAACTTTGTCATTTAAATTTAAGTTTTTTTCACTTTACTTTCAAATAAAAATATATTTTAAAAATTATGTGACTAGTTCTCATTTAAGGTAGCAGCATTTTCATTATAGTTTATGGTCTTAAAGTGCCATAGAATGCTTAGGACATGTCCTTCCAGAAGAGGGGAAGGAACAGTATTTCCATGATTCAAATTAAATTTAGTAAATGAGAGATCCAAGAAATTAGAGCCCAGAAAGCAAACTCCTGGGACTTCCAACAAGTTCCTCTCCTAGTGTTACCATTGATGCTGTGGATCTCCCAAAGGTGCTAAGCTTGCAGCTTCTCTTAGTCTCTGTGGCACTTCAGGGACCCTTCGAAACACCCAGGGTTTCAAGGACACATTTGTGAAGCAATGCTCTCAATGCATCTTCTAGGGGTTTTGGTTGTTAAATTCCAGCAATACCCCATGGCTGCCTACCACCCCTGATATTTGAAACAATTTGTCTCTTCAACACATTAGCAATCCTCTAGCCTGTATATTGCTAGTTTTCACCCCAGCCTAATTTGGCACCAGAAGGCAATGCTGGTTTCCATGTGAGGTCCATGTTCAAGGTCATTCATTCACAAAATAAGTTCATCTTAGAACCTAGTTACTGCCATCTCCTTCATGCCACCAGGTATTTGGTTGGGTACTAAATGGGGAAAGCTTAGTCCAACATTCCCTTCGCTCTGTGATGTTCGGAATTTTACTAACCTTCAGTCTCCTCTTCTGTAAAATGGGCATAGAAGTCTCCTGCTCACAGTAGATTAGTAATTTTGTACTAGAGCCCCTGCCACAGAGTAAGCATCTAATAAATGAAGACTGTAGCACTGACACATTTTCTCTTGAAAGAAAATAAAATTTATGCAGCTTCTGGAAGCTATCATGACCCATCTGTGAACTGTGCATGAACTAAAGCAATGTTGAAGCCATTAGGTCTGGTATTGGGAACTCCCAGCAGCAACCCCGCTGGTTTGAGAACACCTGGTTCATTCGGCTTCCTACCTAGCTCCATCACAAGGTCAGCACAGCATCAGAGAGAGGGTGACTCACTGGAGCCATACAACCTCTTGGAGATGGGTGTGGCTTGCCAAAATGCCAATCAACCTGTTTACTGCAAGACCCTTGCCACACCAAGGAGGAAGACTCCTCCCACTGAAACCTTATTCCTGCCTTTGATGTACTCCCTCTTAAATAAGGAATCAGTGCCACTTGTTAAGTTCCAGCTCCTGTCAGAACTGAAAGACCTATCTATCAGGCACTCTGCTTTTTATCTAATTTCTGGTCTGTCTCTATTTCTCACTAATTATTTCAGACTTCTTATTTCCTAGGCAGCTCACACCTCCTGAGCAGGAACCTACCCTGGTTGGGTGCTGGTCACCTTGTAATATGCAGAAAATGTGGCTTTTCACTGTAGCTGTTAGAAACCCCATCAACTTCTCTATCCCCATAGCACCCACCTCCCTCCTCCTTAGAAAAGCCTGCATTCTGCTTTTACTCCTTATAATCTCCCTTCACTTGATAAAAGTTGAGACTCTCTGAGAACTCCCCCTGTGGGAGGGTGGGCTGATAAACTCCTAAGTGCTAGTATTTCTTTGTCCCCAGCCTGGCCCCTCCCATAGTCCAGGCCAGGCAAGGGGTAGCTCACTCCCCTCTCTGCCTCCCCCTCCCCCATCACTATGTTGGACAGTCATACTCTCTGGCTAGTCCCAGCCACTCCAAGAATTCTAAGCCTAGGGGCTGAGGCAATAAATCACTTTCTCCCATCCTGCCGGTCCAGCCAGGACTCAGCTCCCCTGAGAGTGCAGTATGCTGATCTTGCAAGGCCCCATTGTCATCCCAGGCTGTGATTTGCAAATTGCCTATGTTCTTCTCCTGACATCTGGATTGCCTAACATGAGCCAGGACTGCAGGATCCGGCCAATGTCCTCCACCAACTTTCTCTAAAAATCAAATCAGGTGGCTGGGTCTGGAAAAGGCATCTCCAGTTGGGAGCCCTGTGCAGACTCCCATGAGCTGCCTGCTCTGGTGGCTATCAGATAGACAGGTTTGAATCTGCCCAACTGAGGCTTGCCATCTTCACAGAGAAGGAGCAGAGTCATAGACTTCTAGGCACAGTGGGATCCACAAAAAATGGTGTTGTGGGCCAGCCATGGGTGGTGTGTGTGAACTGTGAGCATTTTGAGCACATGAGTGAACTGGACTGATGTTGTTGCTCTGTCAGGGCTGTGCACGTATGTGTCTTTTTCACTCTCTCTGCCTTTTGATCCCACACAGCACCTGAGATGCATATGATTTGCCAAAATGTCAGTCAATCTACTGACCACAAGACATCACAAAGCTAGACTCAATCCCCTGAAACCTGAACCTTTGCCTTATTTGGAAAGAACATTCCATTGAACCCCATTTTGTATGTCCCCCCTATATAAAAATAATGAATTCAGGTAGCTAGCTCTCTTTCCAATGGACCCCTAAGTTTTCAAGAGCCATCCTGGATTTTGAAAAGGTATTTTTGTGTGCTTGTGTGCTCAGCTACTGATGTAGTCAGATTTTGTGAACCCAGCATAGGTTGACAGCTCGGTTAGTTGTCCATAGGGCAGCAGGGGAAGAGCAGCTGCAGCCCTGTTCTAGCTCTCAAGAGTGTCTGGTGCAGCTGTGAGGACCAGTGGCCATGTGGCTTCATAGTCAGGAGCCAGCTTGCCAGGCTTGGCCACTGGTCAGCTCTGTACTCCAGTGTCAGGACTTGGAGTGCATCCCCTTTCATATACTAGGGTCCAATTCTGGCCTGTAGCATATGGCTTTACTTGGAAATGGTGCTGCTGCCAATGACTTTGGTTAAGAGAAGTCCGCTGGGACCTGTGTCATTATGGAAAGTGGTCTTTGGTTACAAACATACTCACTGGGAGGAGGTGGTGTAAATGATGTGATGCAGCCACAGCCAAGGATCTTCCCCACCAGACAGGCCTCTGGCCGACCCTTCAATAGAGCCTGACTGGGTCTCTAGACCCAAGAGAGGTAAATTCTTGCCCCTAAGCTACAATGACCCACAGATCATTTCAGGCTTACAGAGAGATAGCTTCGTCCAGGACCTGGAGTTGCTACCTCCTGGGCACAGAACAGTCCTGGAGAGTGAGTTTCATGCCCTGTCCTGGGTCTGTTTCTGGGTTTCCTTGTGCTACATCCTTTGCTCATGACACCCCCAGAATGCCTGCATTCACATTCCATCCAGGGACCCTCAGGTGACAAGGGCCTTCTCATATTGAGATGCCCCCTTGCTGCCCCACAATTTCATGCACAGAGGGTGTACTTTCCCTTGGACATTAATGTCTTGCACCCCCAGTACTTGTATTAGCCTTAACTTCATAGTCAAGCATGTCAGCAGTGCCCAGCTGTACCTCTCAGTATGCCTAAGCTTCTTTGTGGGAGCCTTGGGTGGGGTCCTTCCCAATGACTCTGGCTTTGCTGATGGCAGTGCCCTTTCCTGGGTCTCTCCTAGGCAGTTGCAAGAGTTAACTTCTTGGCTTGAATGCTGGTGGCAAAGCCCTGCTCATGGGTACCATTCTCTTAGCGATAAATGCCCTTTGCCCAGAAAACTGGGGAGAGACACCTGTTTGAGCAAGTTCTCAGGCTGTGGACTCAGCCCACGTAGCCTAGGTGCCTGGATGCCTTTGGATCAGCATGGACCTAGCAAGGAGGGCTAGATATTTAGTTCTGTGGATGGGATATTTGCAGTACCTACAGGAAAGCAGGACCAGGTGATATAGACAATGATATACACACATTATGAAAGGAGGCTGGATGTGCTGAGGCTTAGTCATATACTAGAGCAGGCAACACAGCTGTTTATGACCAGAGCATCCATCACACATTATCCATCAAGTAATTACTCTTTTAGTTGTCTTTCATTCAATGCCTGGTAAAAACATTACTTATTCCCATAGAACTAGGACAAAAACTATCCTCGCAACCTTGCAAGGGATCTGGTCTGTGAATACCCCAGGATTGCCCCCCTTCCCAGGAAGGACCAGGAGATACAGGGTGTGGAGCCCCCTAGGGCCATATGCCACCAGGACTCAGGGACACATGTTTTGGGCATGGTGACATCCAGGGAGGAAGTCTGGAACTGAGTGCTGGCGACTTATCAATCTTGTCATTCTGGAAAGCTTGCAACAGTGAGGCCACAGCAGGAGTGGGCTGTTCAAAATATCAGGGTGTCACAAGAATTGTACTCAGAATAGCTCTGCAAGGCAAACATTACTTCTGCAGAAGGGTGTGTTATGGAACATAGTCTTGCAAACAAGCATGTTTGAGTGGACAGTCTGCCTGTTTTTTATCCCTAATGTAGCACTGCTCCTTGCTCGGAGAGGAGGTTGGGGTTACAATCTATATAATTGGCTAATTTTAAAATTGGGGCAGGAAAAGGGAAGGGCTGCAGATAAAATGACTATAATTGGATACAGGTCTGGGAGTTGAAATGGCTATAACTGGATACAGATTGGGAAGCTCAGAATGGCTATGAATGGATATGAATTTAACTTTGAAAGAAAAAAGAACATTAATCTTACAAGGCTAAGTATCTTAATTTCCAGGAGGGGAAAGAGTCATTCCATCATGCCAAGACCCTTCCCATGGCCATAACCCACTGGAAACTCCCAGCCCCCTCCTGCACATGTGTTCTTCACTATTCTTGCTTTCTCTCTCTCCGTAAGGACGTATCACCAAGCACTGTGCTAGATAACTTTCTAAGCATCACAGTAGAATCTAAAATTTTGAAGAACAGGGAAGTTTATTTTGCTTTCCATTGTTCCTGGATCTTAGAATTGTGCCAGCTCACAAATTATGCTGCAATTTAGTTAAATAAAGAAAAGAAATCTCTCGACTGGAGACACTGACAGGAATGAGATATTCAGAAGAAAGCAGCGGAGCACAGCAGGCCAGCCCTCATCTTGCTTCAGGCCTTCCCATCCTCCCCTGTGCACTGAATGAGTATCCACATTCTCCAGGCCTGCCAAATGGGCCCATGACTTTTGGAAGGCCCCCCTCCTGTTCCTCCACACTGTCCTACATCTGGACCTCAGCAGACTGGGCTGCCTTTTCCCAAGGCTTTGGCACATGATGTCCCTGAGGCCTCCTGGCTCTCATTCTTAGCTTTGATCCCTTCTCATAAGGGACACCTTTGGCTTGTGCCGCAACACGTGACTAAATCATTAAGGGTTACCCCAGTTTAATTTGGGTTGGCACAAAATAATTACATAGATATACAGAATACCTTTTTTCTTAGGGTCCATTGATGTCGCTTGACCTTAAGGGTCCATTGGAAATAAGAAAGAGCTACCTGAATTTTTTATTCTTATATAGGGGGGGACACAGAAAGGGAGGTTCCATGGAGTGTTCTTTCCAAAAAAGGTCAGAGGTAGTATTACAAAAGAACAAGAAAGCAGCCCACTCCTTTGGGTAACACCCACTCCCAAAGCTTTGCTCCTCTGCTGAGTGGAGATGGGGATCCACCTACTTCCACACACAGGGAAGCCAGTCTCCACATTTTCATCACTCAAAGTTAGGGGGTGTTCAGCTCCTATGTGGCAGCTACCAACAGGTCTGCTCTCCAATGGTGGCACAATCAGAAAAATCACAAAGTAAGTGGTGTCCATGGGACATCTTTGTTTGTTTGTCTGTTGTTTTTAAGAAGTAAAATAGTAGCACATATCCCACTGGTCAGATCAGAGTTGTTCCATGAAGCTGCTGGATTTTTTGGCATGCATCTGTACAGGTGGGTGATTGTGAGCCTGAGATGCCACTGAAAACATGCTTCTTGTGGTGAACCCAAGTCCAAAACCTCTGCAAACTGTTGTTCTGAAGCCCTAGTCTTTTCCTCTGGAACATTTCTTGCAGTTCTGCTTCTGGTCAGTTTACTTTTTTTTTTCTGTATCTCTCTCATTTCTGTCATTTGTTGTGGCTGTGTTTTGGGGTTTATTTCCCAGGTTGAGCCCAGGTCTGCAAACAGTATGGGCCTGGTATCTGCTGGGCTGGCAGACTCAATTTCTACTGACACTATTCTCTACCAGCACCAGCATGATAGCTACCATGTTCTGCTGCATGGAGACTCATATCTTTATACTACTTGGGCTGCCACTGAGTCTGTTGCCCCACCTGGCTGACAACACTGTGGACACTGTGGGAGCTCTGCAGCCTTCTACAGCCAGGATATCCCACATGTCTGCTGCAAGCCAAGGTAGATGGAATCCACAGTGGGTGGTCTCAGAAGCACTGGGGGTGACCTGACTATTAACCACATCACAGTCATCCATCAATCCAGCAGTTGAAAGCTGCAGTCTCCACCTACCTTCCCCTCCCTATTCTTAGACTCTATTTCTTCCACCAGGACCCTGTTTTCTGAAACTGTTCTTATAAGGGTGAATTTCTTTGCTTCTAGGATGCTGTGGCCATGTGCTACAGGTACAAATCCTACTAAATTAACTGGCCTGACCCTGGGCTCATGTGTCAGGCCCCTTGGCTTCTCAGACACACACTTGTCTGTTGGATTTCAGAGGTAGCATTTCTGGGACTTTTCCACAGAGATCAGACAGCATTTTTCAAGGATGACACTGTGTGAGGACTTGCTGGAATAAATAAACAGTGAATTCAGACGCTTGAAGATTGAATGGCCTCCATGTGTAAACACAGAAGGCAGAGGTTGTACAATGTTGGTCTCAGGAGCAATCAGGAGGGCTGAGCTCAAGGACTAGGGCTGAGGCAAGTGCTACCCCATGAGCCATGTTCCAGGAAGTTCATCCCATACTTCCACAGCCCTGGGCAGGGAGGTGGGGTGGGTAGGGAGGGGTCTTCCTTGAATTATGCAGACCATAGCAAAACTTTGGAGAAAGGAAGGCCTGTGCCTGTGAACTTAGCAGGTAGGCCATTCAGCCAGCTTCTATGAAACAACAGGGAACTGAGACCCAAGGCAAGAGGAAACTTAGTGGCCTTTCATCTCTGCAGTGGAAGCAAGTGAAGACTGTATCCAGAACTCATTAAGCTTCAATTTTCTGCTTTCCTTGAGGCCACACTTCACTCCTGAGGGACCAGGAAGATAAGAAAATCACAGGAAGAAACTTGGAGCTGGAAGCAAGTGTGGCTGGGAACCACTGGGTGAGGCCTTTTTGAGATTGAGGGATGGGCAGATGGGCAGGGATGGAGCAAGGGCAACATGTGCCTTGGGGGATGTGGCCCTGTCTTCATAGAACCTGCCATGCCACTGTGGGCCAAGCTCAGCCTGGTAGCCTTGGAACCCTCTGGGCCACAGAGACATGGTCAGCTGGACCCCTGCAAAGAGCACCATTGCCCTGAGGGTGGGCTGGGAAGTGAGGACTTTAACTGACTGTGTGTTTGGGCTCCATAGATGTGTGCCTTGGCTAGAGCTCACAGTATATTTTAATTACTCTACTTTGGTTTCAATTATAGCTTTTAAACATTCAGGCACACAGTATGTTACTTCGATGCCATGAAATGCCTCCAAGCTAGCTTTGCAGTCAGAATCATTGTGGTTCAAGTCCCCACACCAGCACAGTCTGACCTGAGCCAGGCCTGTGGGTTTAGGTGGTGGGACCATTGCAGAGCCAGCAGGCCAGGCAGCTGTGGTGGGCTGAACAGTGCTCCCCTCCCAAAGTCAGGTCCCTAGAACCTCATGGTATTCCCTGATTTAAAGGCAGGGTCTTTGCAGATGTAGCCAAGTAAGGGTGAGGAAATTGGAGTGAGCCCTCAACTAATGCTAGTCCAGAGAAGAAGTCGAGGGAGGTGTTAACAGAGCCATAGGGAGAATATCATGTGAAGACAGAGGCAGAAAACCCAGGGCTGGCCCCCATCAGTAGGCTCTATTCTCTCATCTGCCTTGTGGGGCAAGTGGCACCTACCTCACATGTATGGACCTGAAGTCAGCAGTTCCTCCCAGGTCCAGGCTGCCCTGCAGCCCCCAGGAGAAAGATGGGCCACTCTTCCCTCTTGACCCGTATCCTCCCCTAGGTGTCCACACTCAGCCTGGATGGACCAGTCAAGTACTATCCTGTGAGGATGAGAGGTGACATGTCTTCCCTCCCTAGATGGACATTGGTCATTGTTTCACAAAACAGGTGCTGACCTTTCTGAGAGGATTTTCCCACCTAGAAGCAGAGCTGGGACTCAAAAGACATCAGGAGTGGAGTCAGCTCATGGCTGAGATATGCCACTCTCCCTATGCACTGTGAGGGCCAGCCAACGCCTAATTTGGCTCATGTTGTCACATTAACTAGTACCTGGGAAGCCACCTCTCTAGCTTGTTAACCCCAGCTGTATAGGTCTAATGTGAATGAAGACTCAACTATGGGATGATTCTTAGACAGAGCCAGTGCTTTGAGGTGAACAGGGGCAGAAGTGTATTTACTAATGTCCAAGAAGGGCCTGCTGGGATTGTCACTCTCAAGACCACAGAAGAGTGTTGGACTTCTCAGCAGGTACTTTTGAAAAGGGTACTGGTACCTGTGAGATTTTTAATAAATAGGGAACATCTTTCTATTTAGATAAAGAAAGGCTGATCTGAACCACTGGGAAGCTCTAGCCCTCCTTAGAAGAAATGGACATCCACTTCCAGGTTGGGCCTATTCTCCCCACCACCACCTCTACTTTCAATGTGCAATCTCACCTGGCATTGGGAGGGCCCAGCATGTGCTGGGCTTAGATGCCCCATCTCCGCTGACTCCCTGAGGACTCTTGTGGGGTAACTGATGAGGTGTTCTTACTGCCATAGCCCTGCCCCCATTATCTCCCTAGCAGATGTCCACAGCCCAGAGGCTAATTACCAATACAGTGTTGAGTTTGCTCAACTCCAGAAAAGATATAAATCAGTTCCAAGGGAACAAAGACCTGCCTGACATTTATATTTCAGATCCCCATGTTCAGTGCCCAACTTTCTTCACAGACTTATGGCTCATGCAGAGGGCACAGGGTCTCCTTAGTTCAAGCTCAGCCAACATGGATCTGACAACTTTGCAGCCAGAATTGAAGCTGACTGGAAGAGAGTGACCCACTTCCTGTCATCACATCCTCAACACCTCATATGTCAAGAGAGAGAAAATCTTAAAAGGATTTCTGTGAAATACAATCACAAGACTCATGAAGAGGCACTGTTCCCCTAGGTGGCTTATTTGTGCCCCTATGTCTCAGAAGACAAAAGAGAAAAGACTATGCTGTTTTGTTTCTGATGTCATACATCAGAGACCTAATGTCACAGTCACTGCTCTTGGAGGTGATGGTATCCTAAACAGGCATTTGAATTCAATAGTCTTCAAGATCCACAGTGCTATCACAACAATGGTCAGGATGACATTTTTCCAGAGTCCACTGCCAGGTCACCAAGGCACCACAAGGGATAGGCCTCTTCACAAAAGAAATGAGATTTCCTCTCCTCCTAAGGTTCATGTCACAGCTGTCTATACCAATGACACCACGCCAGTGAGAGGCAATATCATATTCCATACACGGGTTAGCCACGGCCATAAATAACAGCAGCAGTCATAAAAATACTCACCAAGAGAAACACTGAGGGACCCTCAGTCTGCACCCAGTGATTACCAAAAGGGGCAGAAGGAAATGCCCCTCCTGGCTGGCCATCATCCCTCCCTACAGCAGCATTGCTCCCTATGCTGATTTACTGTCCAGAACTGACAATGGCTCCCCTGTGGAAGCTATATCAGACTGCAGAAACTTCTGAGAAGCAGCTCATGCCAGGTGGGGCCACAAGCCTGACACAAATGTGGATTCAAATTCCATATCTCTAAAGAAGAGAAGCAAAGACAGAGGGAGCAAAGGCCACAAAACACACTGTAGTAAACTTGGCCTTTCCTCTGCCTCTTGTGGGTACTTGCACTTCCTTCAGGAGGGGGTGGGGTCACCTGGTTTTCAGTGGGCTACTGAGAAAACCAGGTCCTAGCCAGATCTAAACTTCATAAAAAGCACCAGACTTAAGGATGGATGTTTATTCCTCATAGTGCAGGAGTCCAAGAATCTGCAACCAAGGTACCAACACAGTTGCATGCTGGAGAAGATCTCCCTGGCTCATGGATGTTGCCTTCTTGTAGTGTCCCCAAGCAGAAAGGAGAGGAAGCAATCTCTCAAATGTGTCCTCTTAGGAGGGTGAGCATCTCAGTTCAAGACCACATCTAATGAGCCTGCCTAACTGTCACCTCCCAAAGGCCTGCCTCCCAGCACCATCAAAGTGGGCTTGGCACTCAACATACAAGTTTGAGGGAAACAATTGAATCCATAGCAACCACACACCAGGCATCTCCCTTTGAATTCTTACTGGATAAACCAAGGTCTCTTCTGGTGTGTTGTCATTCCCCAGTGAAGTGATTGGCACATAGACAGTGATAATTGAGGGCAGAAAGTTTCTCCAAGTCCAGTGGTTCTGTGTTCTCCTGGCTGATCTTCCACCTATTTTCCTGCCCCTCCACACTATAAATTACTCTAAGATGGTGGTATTGGGGGAACTGTATCTTCATTTTTTGGCCAGAGCAGGAGATAGGGCACATGAGGAGTTGGATGGAGGTTACTTCACAGATAATATCTGCAACCCTGGGCCTAGACTATGGGTTGTCCTTGATCTTGTCCCTGGTGCACCCCTACCAAGTCCTGCCTATGAGGCTTAATACTGATGTGATATGCAGGTTTGCCCTAGGAGGATGTGAAAGCTAATGACCCCAGAGGACAAGGAAAGCCCAGGCATCCATTCCTAATGTGCCCTGTGTGAGGATCTGTTTGAGCACTTTGCATCAGCTCAGACTCCTGAGCATTCCCGTATCTCACACAAAGTTGTTCTAGGGTAAAGTCCAAAGTTGATGAGAAATTATAGCACAGGCAATCTTCAGGGTTTCAGGTCAGAAATATCTACACTTTAAAATTTCAGTCCTGGAGAATAGCATTGTTATTTGGAGTAAGAATGATCATTTACGGAGCTCATATGAATGGGTGCATCTCCTGGGATTTTCTTGTGCATAAGGGTGTCTGTCCAGTCAGGAAGCAACTCCTCAGGACTTAGAGAAAAAGGAGGGTTTGAGGCACACGAGAGGGCAGTGGAAGAGAGATGACTGGTCCTGCAGAGAAGTAGAGAGAACAGTCCAGTGGGATCCCATAAACCCCTTGTCCCTGGTGTGAGAGATACCAAAGGACTGTGAAGGGAGGGGCTGAGTGTCTAATCACACCACAGAGAGGCCAGAGACCATCCCAGTATAAACTCATGCCTGCAGTGGTACCATGGAGCAAACAGAAGCTGGCATCACAATAGGAAGAGAGTTGTGTAAAATACAATATATTAGAAAAATATATAGCAAAAGGCATCCTCCTGGAAGTGAAAATAAAAACAATATAAACTGCTGATCTGAAAGGAAGGGATGTGTTTCTTCACCTCCCTGTCAGTAGTGGGCCTCCCCTGGGTCTTCTTGCACAAGTGCTCTGGGCTTTGTGTCTAGGACAGCTCTCCTCCCAATATTTGGGCTTCTTCAGGTAGCTAAATCTACATCTGGATGGAAGGAGAATCAGTGTGAACCTGCAGTAGCATGTTGCTCCAGAGTGTAAGAGAGGATTTCAAGGGCCTGGGTGGACAAGGATGGACAAGGCGACCAGCTGAGGAGGGGCAGAGCCAGGCTGTGACTAGTCATGGTTGCTTCAGAAGGGGAAGTGAGTCAGAAGGGGCCTATGGGAGTTCCACACATAATGGAAAGCTCAGGTCCATCAGCACAGATCAAGTGAAGCTAACATGAACACCAAAAAGCTCACTAGGTCGCATGGGTAGTAAAGGTCCCTAGAGAGTCAAGGTGAAGCTGAAAGAAAGCTGGGCTATTACCCAGGGATTGTGACACCCACGGGAGGCACGTGGCAGGGAAGGGCTGAAGAAAGGGGCTGGTGGGACCAGCTTGGCCCTGCCACATTCCAATGTACTTGGTCCTCAGACTGCTCAACCCAAGCTGTGACCAGATCTCCTTCTATCTGAGGCAATTCTCCAGCTCCTGCCCTGAGCACATCCCCTCCACAGACTCTAGCAATAAGCTTGGTGAGCATAGACATATAGGGTTCTGATTTTTAAAGGATTTGGAACCTCCATCAGCATCAGAAGTATAAAATTTGTATTTTATCAAAATTTTCAAGGGTATTATTGTTTACAGGTTAGGTGTCACCCAGAAGCTCATGTGTAAAATAATGCCAGAAGTTTTAGAGGTGAAATGATTGGCTTATGAGGGTCTTAACATAATAAGTGCATTCATCCACCAATAGGGATTAACTGGGAGGGAAATGCAGGCTAGTAGGGTGTGGCTGAAGGAGATGAGTCCCTGGCAGCATGTCTTTGGGGTACATATTTTGTCTGTGTTGGGGGAGCCATTTCTCTGCTTCCTGGTATAATGTCCTGAGTGGCTTTCCTAATCACATTCTTCCACCATAATGTTCTGACTCACCTCAAGCCCCAAGGAACGGAGGCCCAAGTAAACTTTTCCTTCTCTAAATTTATTCTTGTCAGGTCTTTTGGGCACTTAAAAAAAATGATTCAAAAAAAGAATTAGCTAAATGAGTCTTTGATCATTGTTAATATTTAAGGTGGTAATTTCCAACCAAGTGTGACATTTATAGCCAGGGAACACTTGGAATGTTTGGAGATACTTTCTATCATTACAACAGGGAGGGTGCGGGGCAGGGGTGCCACTCTAACCTAAGGAAAATAGCTCTATTAAGTCAAGTTTGTAAACATTGTCTGGGAAGACTGTGTCTGTTAGAATTTTAGTTTTCCTTGTGAATATCTTGCAATATCAAAGAAAATCAGATGTATTCAATTTGTGCTGGTGGATTGAAATACAACATCTGAGGAAATTTAGCTGGCCAACTGGAATAAATTATTTATATAAATTTAATCTGGAAATTTTATAAGCTGAAGATTAAACATTCAACTACAGAAAAAGAGGGCTGTCTTACTATAAAAATTTTCATTTTCATAAATAAAATGTCTAAGTTACACCTACAGCCTTAAGAAATATTCTATTTTAAAGTTTACACTGTTGATGAATGTCAACTAAAATCCACAAAAGTCTCCTCAGGAAAGACCAAGCTGCAGATTAGGTCAGAGGAGGGGAACAGTTGTTTTCTGCTAGTAGAGTAAGTGCAACTCTGACACTGTGGAAATGGCAACAACAGGGCCACTTCAAAAGTTCTGGTCAGAGCTAATGACATTCACTGCACAGAGCAGGCACCTGGTTAGTGTTCTGCACTGCAGTTCTTAGCATCTCTCAGGTGATGCCTGAGGGAACTGCTTCTGGAAGCAGGGTGGGTGCATGGAGGACAGCAGCACCCAAAGGTGTAAGGAGGGACAGCTGACAGGGATGCTACCTACCAAAATTCCCCAGAGGTACTCATGAGGTCTAACTAGGAGCTATGCCAGTGAAGTCTGATTTCTTATCTATCTGTGACCTCCAGCCCTGTACAGTCATCCGGCTTGCTACAGCCCTGAAAGATGATATTTTTGTCTGACTTTGCTGTAGAGGGTGAAAGCCCATGTTTACCCAAAACTCAGCTGGAAATGGCTGCCTCATGAATCATATCCATCTTACTACATGTCTGAATTCTTCCCATGCCAGGCATTATGGGAGCAGGGACTGTCAACAGCCAGCATTCTTGCTCTCTTAGAATCTTCCAGGGGAATTTTTAAAGTGTTGTGAGGCCACTAGCAGTTTATAATTATCAGGACTTCTCAAGCCCCGGTCATATTAGGATTTCCCCAGATCTCCAATACTCTGGCAGCCTCACCCCGGGAAGCCTTTCACATACAGCAATGCATACTAATAGTGGGGAAAATAAGTCCCACTACTCTGGGAAGATGTTAGATGTGAAAGTACTCCATTGACATAATTCACTTTACCTCCAATGCTCGACCAAACACCCAATTCAAATTTGAAAAACTGACATCTTGACAAGAAACACAAAGATCTACCAAGTGTTATTTAAAAAGAGAGAATAACAGAGTAAACCTTGTTGTTCAAGGCAAGGCACAATAAGCCCCTTACAAAATTTCACAATAGGTAAAAACAGATGTCAGCCTGCTTAGGAGAACATAGGGACCAGCACCCAACTCTGGGATCATTAGGTAACAAGAACATGACGGATATTTATTATCCAGTTAATGCATATAATATATATTAACACACCTGATAATAGTGTTAAAAGAGCAGTTATTTCCCAGCAACAGTAACTTAAGACAGTGTTTCTCAGTCATCATCACTGAGGACAGACAATATTTTCATAGTCCTCCCAATGGGAACAGCAGTGATAGCATCCATGAAGGACCTACCTCCCAGGCTCTGTGACAGGAGGGCGGGATAAAGCTGATTTGAAACTTGAGGAGAAGTGTGAACTCCATGTAGGGACTTCCTTATCAACCACCCATTTCAGTTAAGATATCATTCAATGCACCAGAACTTCACCAAAACATCGTGGTGAAAGTAACTTCTGACTCCATATTGAGAAAAAGCATCAGATACTTTAGTAAGTTCTTAATTATCTTTGATTCTATTCTGCTTTAGCCATAGTTAGATATTTCAAACACACCGTTGACCATCTGTCATATCACTTGACCTCCCATCCTCACAGTTGACCTCTATGCACACTGCTGATCTCTCATCTTCACTATTGACCTACCATCCTCATTTTGACCTCCAATACTCATAGTTGACCTGATATCCTCACTGTTGACTTCCCATCCTCACCATAGACCTCCTATCCTCATTGGTTTTTGTTTGTTTGCTTGTTTTGGACGAGGAATTCAACTCAGGGGCACTTTACCATTGAGCTACATCCACAGTCCTTTTTATTTGTATCTTGAGACAAGGTCTTGCTGAGATGCAGAGGCTGGCCTCAAACTTGTGATCCTCTTGCCTTAGTTTCCCAAATCTCTGGGATTACAGGCATGCTCCACTAAGCCTGGCTCCATTCTCATTGTTGACCTCCACCATCACTATTAACCTCCCATTCTCACTGTTGCTCCTCTACCCCTACTATTGAACTCTCACAATCACTATTAACTTCCTATTCTCACTGTTGACCTCTGATCCTCACTTCAGATCATTCATCCTCACTTTTGACCTCCACCCTCACTATTGATCTCCACCTTCACTGTCAACCTCCCATTTTTACTGTTGATTTCCCATCCTCACTGTAGACCTACTATCCTCACTGTTGACCTCCCACACTCAGGGTTGGCCTCCAATCCTCATTTTAGATCTCCCATCCTCACTGGCAACCTCCCATCCTCACTTTGGATTTCTTATCCTCACTAGAGACATCCAATACTTTTGATATCCAAATTTCACTATATACCATCCATCCACACTAACAGAATTTAATACTCAAAACTGTTAGTCTTGATGATGATGGTGGTGCTGGTGGTGATGGTGATTTAGGTGATGATGATTTCAGTGATGGTGATGATGCTGGGAATGATGGTGGCAATATGGTGATAATTATGAAAGTGATAATTATGATGGCAATAGTGGCGATGGTAATGATGATGGTGATGGTCATAATGGTGATGGTGATGTTCATAATGATTATAGCGGTGATAATGATGATGGTGGTGATAGTGATGATGGCAATGGTGATGGAGATATTGGTCATAGCAATAGTAATTGAAGTTGATAATGATAGTGATGGCAATGATGGTAATGATGATGATGGTGGTCATGATGATGCTGATTGTGGCAGTGGTGATGTGATTCCCTTGTACACCTGCTCTTTCCAGTAGAGTTGTATGCTCACCAAGATTGATGTCCTGTTTTAGTTAGATTTTCCATCACTATGACAAAAAGCCATGACAAGAAGAATTTGGGGGAGAAAAAGTTTATTTTGGCTCATGGTTTCAGAAGTTCAGTCCATGGTTAGCCAATTCCATAGCTCTGGGCCCCAAATGACACAGAACATCATGGCAGAAGGGCATGGTAGAGGAAAGCAGCTCCAGACATGGCAACCAGAAAGCAAGGAGAGCTCTGCTCACCAGGGACAAAATATAAACTCCAAAAGTACAGCCCAATGATCTATTTCCTCCGGCCACACTCTACTTGCCTACGTTTATCATCCAGTTAACCCATATCAGTGAATTAATCCACCAATTAAGTTACAACTCTCATAATAATCTCACCTCTGAACACTCTTGCATTGTCTCACACATGATCTTTTGAGGGATACTTCATATCTAAACCACAACATATTCCAAATGATCTGTGCCTGTTATAATTATGTAAGTTTTAAGAGGGAGACACATAGGAGGCACCAAATTATTTTATTTACAAACTCTGTAAAATATTGCTATAAGATTGTGGAAAAGGAAAGGAATTGCTCCTATGAGAGCTAATGTGGATGTTTTAGAATGAGCTTTTAAAAATGAGTGGATTAAAAAAATACCTTTCAAATCAGGAATGGGCAAGGCATCCATCAGTGCTTGGAGGCTACATAAGGTGGCAGAGAGAGACTACTAAATGGAAGAAAATCGTTGCCACTTACTCATCTCACAGGGATTAATATCCAGAATATAAAAAGAACTCAAAACCTTAACAACAAAAAGAAAAATTGGTAAATGGGCAAAAAAACTAAGCAGTCATTTCTCAAAAGAAGAAACACAAATAGCCAACAAATATATGAAAAAAATAATGTTCAACATCTCTAACAATCAAGGAAAGGCCAATCAAAATATACTAATAATTCATCTCACTCCAGTCAGAACAGCAATTAACAAGAATGTAAATAATAAATGCCAGTGAGGATGTGGACAAAATGTTACATGCACACATCATTGGTTGGACTGCAGACTAAAAAATAACTCTGGAAATCAGTGTGGAGATTCCTCAAAAACGTAGGAATGGAACCACCATATTAACCAGCTATCCCACTCCTTGGTATTTATCCAGAAGAACTAAAGTTAGCACACTGTAGTAATATAGAAACTTCAATGTTTATAGCAGCACAATTCATAATAGCCAACTTATGTAACCAGCAGAGATGCTCATCAAGAGATGAATGAATTAAGAAAATATAACATGTATAAACAATGAAAATTTACTCAGCCATAAAAAAGAATAAAATTTTGGCATTGGCTGGCAAGTGGATGGAACTTAAAGGCATCATGCTAATTGAAATAAGCCAGACTCATAAAATCAAGGGCCATGTTATTTATCTATCTATCTATCTTTAGAAATGCATAAAAGTGGAAGTCCCTGTGGTATATCTATACACACACACAGCATGTTTTCTCTCATATGCAGAAGCTAGAGCAAAATAAGGGGACAAAGAATGGTCAATTATCATAAAAATAAAGAGAAGATCAAAGAAGTAGAATGAGGAGATTGAGAGAAGGAGTAGGGACATGAATGGGGAGGCAATCAGAATAAATTTACAAAATTGTGCTCTCTGTGTGTATAGAAATACCACAGAGGCTTCCACTTTTATGCATATCTATAAATAAATAACATAACATAACATAACCAGCAGAACAGAAGAAGGAGAATAAGAGGGTGGGAAGAGGGGAGGTAAAGCAGGGGCACAGAGGACTGAAGTGGAGTAAATCAAATTCCAAGCATGTATGAGTTCGTCAAAATGAACTTGAATTTTATGTATAACTAATAAAAGAAAATAAGATAACTAGGCAGAGTTGCCTGCCGATAACCATGTGAAAGCCCATTGACTCAAAGGCAGAAGAAGCCCATGAAATCAAACTTTTGTATATAACATTTGCTTTCATGATTTCTATAAGTGGAACTTCATATGTGTGGTGAAATTTTTCAATGTTCACTCTAACACATGGTCTTTTTGCCAGGATAAAGGTTTTGATAACATCTATCAAAAGGTGAAAACAGAGTAATCAATAGGAGGAAATCAATAAAAGTTTCATCTAATCCACTATTTCAAGAGGGATCTGGTTTCAGTTTTGCCCAAATATTGTGACATGTTAGCTTGTGTTATGGTTTGGATCTGAGGTATCCCCCAAAAGCTCACATGTGATACAAGGCAAGAAGGTTAAGAGGAAAAATGATTGGGTTGTACTCTGGAAAGCAGTATAGAGTTTGATTAGAAAACTTGGAATGGAACAACCATTTGACCCAGGTATCCCACTCCTAGGTCTATACCCAAAGGACTTAAAATCAGCATACTATAGGGACACAATACATCAATGTTTATAGTAGCTCAATTCACAATAGCTAAACTGTGGAACCAATCTAGAATCCCTTCAATAGATGAATGGATAAAGAAACAATGGTATATATGTACACAATGGAACATTACTCAGAATTAGAAGATAATAAAATTATGGCATTTGCAGGTAAATGGATGGAGTCAGAGAATATTACTAAGCAAAATAAGCCAATCGCCCCCAAAACAAAGGCCAAATGTATTCTCTGATATGTGGATGCTGATCCATTATGGTGGGGGGGGCATGGGAAGAATGGAGGAAGTTTGGATTGTGCAGAGGGAAATGAGGGGAGGGGAGGGGGCATGGGGATAGGAAAGATGATGAAATGAGCCAGATATCATTACCCTAGGTACATGTATGATTGCACACAAATGGTGTGACTCTACATTGTGTACAACCAGAGAAATTAAGATATGCTCATTTGTGTACAATGAATTAAAATGTATTCTGCTGTCATGTATACCTAATTAGAACATACAAAAAGGAAAAAAAAAAAGAAATGATTGGGTTGTGAGAGTCTTAACCCAATCAGTGATTTAATCCCCCCATAGAGATTAACTAAGTGGTAACTGAAGTCATAGGGTGTAGTTGGAGGAGGTGGGAAATGGGGCATATATATATTTGTATCTGGCAAATGGAGAATTTTCTGTACTTCCTAATCACTGTGATGTGAGCTGCTTCTCTCTGCCACCCTCTCCTGCCATGATGTTCAGCCTCATCTTGATCCCTAAAGGATAGAGCTGACCTTCTATGGACTAAGACCTCTGAAACCATGAGCCCTCAAATAAACATTTTCTCCTGTACAGTTTTGCTGGCCTGGGTCCTTTAGTCACAGCAGTGAAAAAGCTGACTAAAACAGCTTGATTTATGTCAAAATATTTCCTTTTCTGAATATTATTTAAAGATAAAAAGTCAATGCTTTTTAAATATTTTGTTGGCACTGTCCTCATCTTGGAATTGGGGAATTCCAACAGCAACAAACAAAAAGTTTACCTTTTATTTGCATTTAATTACTAAAACCAAACTTTCACATTTGAAATCTCAAATACATTCTCTTCTCAAACTAAGAGATGAGGTGATTTAGTTCATGACACAAACTTTGCACTTGCCCTTGCCCTCCCTTCCACATCATTAAGTATGGACTTATATTAGACCATTTCTGTTGCTATTTAGGAAATCAGAGATTGCAAAATGTCTGGAGAAGATTTTTACTTTGACTCATAGTTTTGGAGTCTGACAGCCCCATGGGATGAAGACCTTGTGCAGAAGACATAAGGACGAGAGGGATGTGTGCAGGAGAGCTAAAGGGGTCCCCCCCCATGATGGAAATTCATTCCCAAGAGAAAGGCCTAAACCCACTTATGACCTAACACTCTCCCACAGCAAACTACCTGCCAATACCACCGCATAGAGGGATTCAGGTTCCAGCAGCACAGTGGGAACCACTAAAACCTCATAGGGCCAAGGAAATGTAGAGAGAACAAGAATTTATGTCTTAAAGTGAGGATCCCAGATGTCAGTAGGAAATAAAAATACAGCACATGTGTTTATATGCACCACCACACATGGCAAGTCCTCATGGATCCATGAGGGAGGAAGCCAGGTGAGCTTTACAAGTAGACTATGCAGCCTGCATCCCTGAAGGAAGAGGCCCCAGAGGAACACTGGGGACCTTCCAAGGCTTGGAGCCCTAAGGGACTAGGCCCTCTCACCCTGGTCCAGAGAATGGCTTCCTGAATCCCATGTTTGGACAGGCCCTCACCTGCTCTGCAGAGTTTCCATCCAGAGATGCTTCTCCCAACACACAGGACCAGCCCTGCCCTTTTCCTAGGCAGGTGAATTGGCTGGACAGTGCAAAAGCAGCTTCAGGCAAACCAGATTCCCTCTTGCAGAGGCCTTGATGCTAATAGCAGAGTTTGTTAACCCACTGGACTCTCCATGCAGAGGAGAGTCCTTCCACAAGTGATCCTGGACAGCAGACCAAGGTCTGAAGGGGTTCTACCCCATCTTGCCATTTAAGCAGGCACATGATTTGCTCACCTTTGAGGTGATGGCAAATAGTACATAACCTGGCAGGGTGTTTTCTTCTTGAAGAATCAAATGCCCTATGCACAGAGTTGCAAATCCACTCCCTTTGCCTAAACTACCAGTACTGCCCACAGAGGCCTTGGCTCCACTGCTGAAGCTGTGGGCAGTTTCTCAGGGATATGACTTTAATTTTGCTGTGGTTGCTTTTGATATTGCAAACAAGTTACCTTTTGTGTAGTTCAGTTTTCCTCTTTTCTGGGACAAATTTTAGTAATTGATATATTAAATGTGCTTTGCTATTTCCATGCCCATCTTGCATTTTCTAGCCCTAACTTTAGCTCTCCAGTGCTGTATTAGTTGGTTTCATGTCTGTCTTTCTGACTGGATGCTTACCTTGGGGAAGCAAGAGCTGTATCCAGACTGTCACCAACCTGCGCAATACCCACGAAAGTGCTGGGCACTGGGAAGACCCTAAAAAGGAGGGTGAGTGAGCCACTGAGGAAGGGGATGCAACCCTCATGCAAAACTCAGCATTTCCCCGAACCCCTATTCTTTCCTGTTTCTGGTCTTCAACTCTATGGATATGGTAGAATACAAACTTCTCCCACAAAGTTCACCAAGGATGGTGCCATTGTCCCAAACCTAACTCTTCCATCAACAGGAACAAGGAACATTCAGCCAGACATGCAGCAGAGAGAAAGTTATTTCCATAGTCTAGAGAAGCCTGGTGCCCAAAGGAAATCCCTTGTCCCTGATTCTGAGCATCAGAAAATCAAAAACCTGGGGATCCAGTTTAATTAATTTTCTAGAAAAAAATTCCTTTTTCTAGAATAGAAGGATTAAATCCAGTCAGAGAGCTTCAGGGTTTCCAGGTATCATGTGCAGAACTGGGAGGACAGTGCAATGATCCCTTCTTAGAATACACAGGGGCTCAAACCAAGGGACAGGTAGGAGTAGGGCTGAACCATCTTGGGGGTCTCCCACTCTCACATCCAGTGTGGCTCTCTACATATAGTCGCCAGAAACCTCTCTATGGGACACCTCACTGTGGGACACTGCCTCGAGAGACACCTTACCATTGGCCCCCACCAGACACTCCCAGGCCATGTGCTCCCACAGGAAATGGTGTGACCCTGCAGACTACTGCACCCTAGGCCAGGGTTGATGGAGCACACGCCCCCCACCCCGCATTGCTACACATACAAAACTTTTCCATTGGCAAGTTTTCAGTGCTCTTTTCCCCTTCCTCAGCTCAAAAACTGTCATAAAAATGACCTGAGTCAAAAGTCAATTACATCAATGATTGTTTATCTTGGTTTGCAGCCTATTGTGGTTAATACAAAGATAAATTGCAAATTGTTCTATGTTGCTAATAAACACATATGTCCTTAGTAATTTCTGTTGGGGAGATGTACAGTGTATTCAGAACTGTGACTCACCACTTTATCCTGTCCTTATTCAGCAAGTTGCTAATTAAGAAAATACAATCTATGGTGTACAGGCACTGCCATTTCTATGGTGGGCTGTGACAGTGATGTTTCTTAGGGATGACATTCTCTGCAAATTCCAGGCAGTTTGGAAGGTTTTCCACTAACAGGCCTATCTTTGGGCTCTGTGTTCGTCACCCCACTTTGCAGATGAGGGTGGGAGGTACTAAGATCTCATGCTACTGCTCTTTTCTAATCTAATAGTCGGTAAGTGGTAGAGCTGGAATTTAGATGTGATCTAACCACTTAGCTAGCCTGCCACAGTAAGGTCCCAATAGGGCCTCATTGTCCACCAAACCCACACTCCCTCCTCACTGAGCACACACAGATGGTACTCTGCCTCCTGCTGTGAGACCAGATCCTGTTAACAGGCTTTTGTTTCAGGAACTGTTTCCTTTGTCATCTGTAGCATAGATGTAAGAATTGTTTTAATCACAAAGCAAAAATAATGCCCTGTGGGAAGAAACACAGGCACCTGAGTGTCCAGGAGGAAAGATCCACTCTACCCATCTAAGAGGAGAAGGCAACACCCCACATCTGTAAGTTGCTGCCCCAGGGCTCCTGGGAAGCAATTGTGTGTCCAAACTGAGGAGGGGAACCTGAATTCAGTTCAGGTTCATTTTAAGGAATTTGACATAACAAATACCCTGGACCCAGAGTCAAGAAAGCAGAATTTCCTCCTGGTGTGCATAAAAACAGGCTGCCCCTGAGGGACTGCAGGGAGTGCATATAAACCATGTTGTCTTACTCCTCAGCTTGGGTAAGCAAGTGCCCAGCCACTGATGACCTTCTTTGATATGGCATTTTCTATTTGTCTTTGTTGTAAACACACCACTAGACAAAGGAGAATGGAATCACCCTAGGTGTCTATAGTTTCTGCAACCAAAAGTGTGGTGGGCACCATGCAACTTTTATTCTCTGCTGAAGATTTACTCTCGGGCTGGAATTGGTGTTATTTGGGCTTTGACTTTCATATGAGCTGGGGGCCTCTCTTAAGCCCCAGCTTGCAGATGGTATCCTTGCAGTTGCAAATGCCTGTTCCCTTCATACTCTTAGCCCCAGGAAGCCCCCTATACCTGCATTCCATCTGCAAGTTTTGCCATATGGTCCCCTACACTGTGGAATGCAGCATGAATCCTGGCTTCTGCAACTATCAGCAGGAAACTGCAGTAAGCAAATGAAAGAAAGGTCATTTAGGTAGCAGGAATTGGTGGTTAGAAACAAGGCATGTGGACATGCTAGAGAGCAACATGCCCTCAGGAGGGAAGTTTTAAGCTGGTGCCTGAAAAGTAGCCAACACAAAAGCCTGGGGGTGGGAGGAGCTTGGGGTGGGAGGAGCTTGGTGTAGCCATAAAGGAAGTGGAGCAGGGGCCAGGTCCTGGCTCTGAGGTTTTTGTGAGAGGTTGTTCCATATAACTCCTCATCCTGGTGAACAGGCAAAGCAGATCACTCTAGGGATCATGCGTATAAGCAGCTTGTGATAGCTGGAGTGATGCCCAGGAAAAAGCCTTATAATCCAAACTGGCTGTGCTGAAGAAACACTTCACTTAGATCACCCTCTGGAATATGAGGCAGTCAGATCAGCTATCCTTCCCCTCAGGGTGGGAAACCTGCCCCATCTCATCTAGGCTGATGCTGGGCCAGAGTGTTCCCTCTAGCTCACCAGAGGAGGCCTCCTAGACATTCCTCCCACTCACTTCCAGGGCACCTCTGAAGCCCTGCCATCTCCTTGTCTAGAGATCTGGATGGTGAGACCTCTCACGCGAAGAAGTGGATGAGGTGCACAGCACCAACTGCATACAGGGATAGGAGGTTCCCAGTGATGAGCTTTCTCTGCTCCTCAGTATCCTCCTTCCTACTTTCCTCCCTTTCTTTCTTCTTTCCTACTCTGCTCATCCTCTTGGCTTCATATACACGCTGTGCCCACAGAATAACATGCCTGTAGCATGCCTGCTACAAAGGTTGTTCCTGGTTATGGAGGGCAGGGAAACCTCTGGAAGGAGACAT
Source organism: Ictidomys tridecemlineatus (assembly GCF_052094955.1). Taxonomy (NCBI): domain Eukaryota; kingdom Metazoa; phylum Chordata; class Mammalia; order Rodentia; family Sciuridae; genus Ictidomys; species Ictidomys tridecemlineatus. The sequence goes on from NC_135493.1 coordinate 83,842,371, forward strand.
GAAATCCCTGTGCAGGGGACCCAGCATCAAGACCATACCCAGAGAGGTTAATCAGCTGGGTCTGACTGGGTGAGGGAGGTGATGGAAGGCTCTAGGGACAGTCACTGCAAAACCTGAGTGGTTGCCTTTTTACCAAATACCCCAGGCCATTTGCATATCACCCAAGGCTTTAGGAGGGTGCCCTGGAGTCTTCTCTGTAGTCTTTTCTGGAGTCTTCTCTGTTGTCTTCCCTGTAGTTTTCTCACTCATCTACAGATGCTGAGTGCTTCCTTGGAGTACAGAGAAACTAAAGTCTCCTCCTAACTTGGCTCTGAGCTCTTGTTCTCTGTTTGGGCCACGATGGCTTTGCCCTGCAGCCCTAGGGCCTATGGAGTGGCCTTTTAGAACAGTTTCCTCTCTGGAGGTCCCAGGTGCTATGAGCCTAGGCTTGGGCTGAGGCCAGATCCAAACTATTTCCAGGGGAGGACAACATCCTCAGGCCCCACTCAGGCAGTTACTTCTGAGAAATAGTTTCAGCTTTCTGGGAGAGTATTGTTATAGTGATAACTGAGAAAGAATGCAGATCAATGTAGCACTTCTCCCAATTGTTAGCCCTTTTTATCAGTGGCTAAACATACACAGAATATTCCCTCAGTGCCTGACATCTCTAGAAATGGTTCAGCTATAGAGCTGGGGCTTTCTGGGAAACTGAGGCAGTGCAAAGTCCCGCACTTCAAATCCCAATTCTTGCAATCAAGTCAAAAAGATTTCAGACATGGTCTCTCAAAATAGCAGGCATGAGGTTTATTGAAGAGATAAGAAAAGGGAAAGGAGACACTCTCAAAGGAGAGAGTGGGTCCTCTCAGAGGAGAGGGACACATCCTAAGGATCCCAGGGATCTTTCCAGAGAATGTTGCTCAGGTTCACCTCTTCACTGGCTTTCAAATCTCCATTTCCCTGACAAATCTATGTCAACTTGGCCCAATTCTCAGTGGTTCTAATTAGATTTGTAATCATTTTTATAGGTTTCATGGTTAGGAGGAATTATTCTTCTGTGAAAAGGATTATAAAAGTCTCTCCCTTCAAAGTAACTTGGGTCCTCTTATCAACATTATTTCCTGCCTGCATTACTTTGCAGATAACAGATAGTTTGCTGAGGCATGTGACATATCCTGTCCACTTAGGCCAGGCAGTGCTGCAGGTAATTTTTTTTTTTTTTTTTGGTAAAGAAAGCATGTGGGAGTAAGCATAGTGAACCAATTTTATATAATTATTCTCTTACTCTCATGTTCTCACCATCCTCATCTGTCTTCTCCCTAAGTGTTCAGAAGCTTTAGTTTAAAAACACAGTCAATATGTGAAAGACCCTAGCCCAGTCAGCCCAGTTACCTAAGGCCAAGATATGAAACCAAGATACCAGGCACGCCATAAACAGGTTCAGGCGCCAGGCATGCTCTCCGGACAACCGGTTGAAGAACAGAGCACCCGCATCCTGAGGCATGAATGAATAAACCGGAACAGATAAGCAGGAACAGAAAGAATAGAATGCAGACCTGTGGTTTTTGGAATGCAGACCTGTACCCCCTAGGTGGCCTATATGCTAGATTTAAACAAACCAATAAGAAACCTGTTGCTTCCCCCGCGCGCGCACGAAACCTGTCCCAAACCCTATAAAAATCTCTGTATCCCCAAGTCCGGTGTGCCAGTTCACCAAAGCTCCAGCTGAGGTTCTGCTGGGCACCCGCAGGCACCTGTGTCCCAATAAACCAACCTCTTGCTTTTGCAGCCAGTGTTTCGTGTGATTCTCCTTGGACAGGGATACGGGGGTCTTTCATTGGACGGGGGTCTTTCATATGGATAATAAATAATTGGGTCCAAACAGGAAGGTGGAAAAGAAAATCAAATGCTGCTCTTTCCTCCAGCTCCCTCCAAAGCCCTTCCCCCTGCTCCTGATCAAACCCGTTGCTAAGGTAACCTGCCCCAGGAATTGTTCCTCCCTGCAGGGAGTTAAAAGTGTTATAAGAGTTGTTAATTGATACCTCCTGGTTGTTACCTTACTGCCTGGATCACTCCACCATTTGGCCCTTCCCCCTTGCCCATTTGCTTACCACCTTTTGGTGCATCCCCACTGTCAGTATGCAGGATGGGGAGAGACATGGGGGAAGGAGAGCAAGAGAACAAAGAGAATCTAAAATTTATAAAAGGGACAGGACACTCCCACTTCTTTGGATACCAACTCTGGGTCCTCTTCTCTGTGGAGAAGTCTGTGTTATTATTCTTTAAAGAAAAGTTGCTTTCTACAGTTGCCTCAGCATTTCTCTGATGTTCAAACTTCAAACACCTGGGGGAATAGGACTCATTGTTGCTGGTAACCAGGCATATCAGTTCCAGCAATCTGGACCTGACAGACCATACCCATTTGCCTCTCTTTTTGAAGTTCTTTGTTCTGAAACATCAAACTAAAGCATAAATAAGGCATTTATTTCCTTCCTCTCTGGGTTGGGAAACTTAGGAGGAAGTGGATGGAGATACAATTGTGGGAACTGAGCCACCTTGGAGGCAGGTTGTTCAGCAGGTTCTCAGGCCCACCATAAGGTCATTTGCACCAATTGCCATCACCAAAAATTGAAGTGGCAGCCTCCTCACCTCTTCACCTCCCTGAAGAAGTACATACAGTCTAATTCTGGAGCCTTCTGGGTGCTCAGACTCTCTTAAAGTCTACACCTGCAGATCTTGTTGATACCCCCTAAAACAGTACAGAAAAATAACCTTCCTTTTGTAAGGAGACAAATAGATAAGGATGGTGGGTACAAAAAGTTAAGAGACTAATTCTATAAAATTAACCCACTGTACTGACTCCCTACTTCCTTTCTTTGCCAAAGAACAATCTGTCCGCAGCCTCACCTAGCCTGAGGGGACAAGAAATGTCACATTCCTCAATAAACTGAGGAAAGGGTTGAAAGGCCTGGCAGTCAAAATAGGTAATGAATGATGGGGGTGGAGAAGATGAGGGCTAGGTATCAAAGCAAAGACAATGGGTTGCTAACAGCTAACACCTCCGTGGAGGCACTTCCCAACACAAGCAATTATCCCCTGGGCTGCTCCTTCCTGCCCTTAGACACACAATGAGAAGAAAAAGAAGGTGGAGGATTCTGGGGATCTATAAAAGAGCAAGACACACCCACTCCTGTGGGCACTCAGCACTGGGCCCCACTTCTTTCCAGAGAAGTCTGCTACCTCTGTCTCTTAAATAAAACTTGCTTTCTACACTTGCCTCTGCCTTTTTTCAGGTGTTTATTCTTCAACACAGGGGAACAAGGAACCTTCTTTATCTTCAAGACCAGTATCACTCTCACATATAATGGCCCTTAAGGTATTGGAGAACCCTCATGCCATATTCCATTTGGTTGAGAGCCACAAATGGATAAGTAACTGAGTCTCTGCTCAGTTAACTTGAGGGTTAAAGAGTAAGCAAGACATCGTCCATTTATCAGGGTTTTACACAGATGATTGTGATCAGATACATAAGGATGATGATAGATACATGCTAGATACATTGATAGATTGTGAATATATGGATTATTGTGATTAAGTACACCATGATGATGATAGATACCTGTTAGTAACTAGGTGCATACATAAATACATAGATGCATAGACAGATACATGGATGATTACATTGGCAGATACATGGTTAGATATAGATATATGAATAGATAAATTGGTAGATACAGATACATAGATAAATGTAGAAATATATAGTAACATGAATAGATACATTAGTAGATAAAGATACATGGATAGTTGATAGATGATAGATACACAAATAGTTGATAGATGATTGGCAATTAGATACATCATGATGATGATAATAATGACAGATACATAGATAAATGATAGATATATGACTAATTATACATAGATATAAATAAATGAATGATAACTAGTGATTAGACTTTAATGATGACAGATACATAAATATATAGATGAATAGCAAACAGAAATTGTTGTTTTATAATTAAGTTGGAAGGGCTAAGGTGGACTGTAGGTAGGTGCTCTGTCTAGGAATTCAAAGAAGGCCTAATGGAGAAGACACTTTAGAGAAGACCTTAGCCTGCTCTTAAAATGAAACAAAATAAGACAACATTTCTCTTCACACAACACCAACTAAATTCTCAGCAACCTGGCCTCTTTTTCTTCCATTCATTTATTCATTGGTTCAATATTCAAAATATTTCCTGATGACCTCCTGTATGCTAAGCACCAATGTAAGTGCAGGAATGCAAGAGCTGATGAGACAGACCCAGAGGCCACCACAGGCCCTGCTTATCCACAGGAGGGCACAGCCAGCACGTGGTTTCAGGGGAGGTGTAGCACTGCAGTGACAGTCAGCATGGGCCCCAGGCCTGCTTGCAACCCACACAGGCACCACTCAATTATCTGTGGAGAGAGCTAAGTGATGAGAAATTACCCAGACCACAGGAAGGCAGAAAGAGCAATGCAATAAGTACAGAGGCCCAGGAGCAGGAGGGTGATGGCCAAGTGGTTGGAGGTCAATGGCTAGCTGAGCTGGGCAGCAGAAGCCACACTGCACAAAGGATTGCGATGTATCTTGACACATGGCGACTGTCTGAGTCCATTGTGAGTTGCTGTAACAGAATGATAGACAGTTATGGATGCTGGGGAGACACACATTAGGGTACTGGCATCTGATGAGGGCCTTAGTGCTGCATTATAACATGGCAGAAAGCAAGGGTGAGAGCAAGTCAGGGGCAGGAGAACGGGAGGGACTGACTCACTTTTCTAATACATCTATTTTCCAAAGGACACCTCATTGCCTGCCAATAGGCCTCACACCATGTGGCAGCATAGGAACTAAATCTTGACATTCAAATCATAGTCTGGGCCCCTTGAAGGGCTTTAGGCAAAGAGTGGCATGACCAGACCTTTGGGAAGAATCACTATAGCTATAGAGTGGGAAATGGATTGTATTAGGACAAACCTAGAGGGATATTCACTGAGAAATCTAGGCTCTAGTGGGAAAACCTGACCTAGGGCCCTGATGGGTAGAGAGGATTAAGAAGTGAAATTAGCAGGGCTTGTGATCAGTGAATTAGGAGAATAGAGGGAGAGGAGGGAATGAGGCCTGGTCCCTGACCAGGGTCCCAGGGCACAAAGAACCTAGGAGCAGCACAGCTTGGGGAGAACACAGGTACCATTGGGATCTGAAGCCACCATGACTACTCGAGAGGCACAATCCATATAGCACAGAGATGCAACTGGAGCTGCAGGTTTTCCTTCGAGAGCATGTTTCTACTAACCACCATCAGTTCACAAGATCAAGTGCTGACTGTGCTTAGGATCATGCAGCCTGTGGGAAGACATTTCTCCCATTTGGGTTGATAGATGATAGATACACAAAAGGTCAGGCCAGGAAATAGAGCTGATTTTAGGTAAAAGTACTGGCCTAGCACAGGGCAGGTGTCATAGATGTGGGATCCTTCACCTGTGCACAGACAAGGAAACTGAGTCCTATGCCCTAGGCATCACTGGACTAAGCTGCTATAGCATGATGCTAAGGGTAAGCCAGGGCCTTATCTATAGATGTGGATAGTTCCCATTGATTCCCACAGGCTGTGGGCTGCTTGGCAAACACCCAGGCTAAACCACCTCAGCATCCAGAATCACTGCTTACTCAGAGGGCCCCAAGGCACAAAGACCTCCACCCCACTTCTTCCACATACATATATGTAAGAGGTTCCATTCAGGACATATCATGTCCCCAGAAGAATAGAGCCTTGACCAGACTCAGTCACTTCAAGTTAGCACTGTGACTCACAGCCACATAGGAAGATGACAATCACAGTGCACCCCTGCAAATACCACCTCATTTAGCAGATGTGCATACCCCTGAGGAGATTAGAGGGGAGCAGGTCATTACCATAACAACATATGTCAATGTTATGCTCCTTTTGCCCCTTGGACCATGTGACACAAAGAATGTGTGGAAAACTAAGTTAACTGAGGAGACAAATGTCCTGCTGACAAGTATTCTCACTTGGGGCGTCTCCCAGGGCTTCCTTGCTTTATTTCATCACCTAATTAAGAAAATCTTAGAACTCATTGAGAAAACAAGAAGTGACTGGGAGCAGTGGAGCACACCTATAATCCTAGTTACTCAGGATGCTGAAGCAAGAGGATCACACAAGTTTGAAGGCAGACGCATCAACTTAGTGAGACTCTGTTTCAAAACAAAAAATAAAAAAGGGCTAGGGATGTGTCTCAGTGGTAGAGCACTTGCCTAGCATGAGCAAGGCCCTGGGTTCCATCCTCAGTACCACAACAAAACAAAGACAACCAAGATGGAGGAGATGTTTCCCTGAGATAGAAGCTCAGCTAGATTCTTCCCTTTGGATAAGACTTTGGGAGGAAAACTGGGAGCAGGTATGGGCCAGCCCCATCCACCTCCATGCACAGGAGGGAAGCATTGTCCACAAGGCATGTAGCTACCACCTGTGCTGTGTTCAGGTCATGGAAGATTCCTGGATACTCTATCCCAGGAGGCTGCTTGAGTTTTTCATAAATAATACAAAAACAACAAATTCTGTATATCCTATTGCCTGCACTATTTCAAGTCATTTGGAATTCTCTGGGATCACTTAGCTGAAATTCACACCCAAGGTCTTCTGGGGGCCCAGTCCAAGTACCTGAGGTCTTGGACTTGAGTTTCCCCACAATTAGCCATGCTGCCCCAGCCAGGAGCTTCCCAGACTCCTGTGACATTGCCAGACAGGAGAATCCCCACCTGTTACCATCTGGGAAGTTTCCACAGTGGAGATCTGTGGGAGGATCTCCATCTTCATGATCTCTGAGAGGGGTCTCCATTGCTGTGAGACACTTCCAGAGTGCTCAAGGTAATGGAGACCTTCTCCCACAGAGCTCAGAGTGATGGAGACCCTCTCACAGGGCTCAGAGTTATGTAGACACTCCCTTCACAGATACTCACAGGGACAAACACTCATTGCCTCCACTGCCTTGGGACATTGACACATTTTGTCTCAAGACTATTTAAATCTGGCTGAAATGACTTGAACCACCCACAGTTTCTCATTCAGTTACCTCTGTGAGAAGACCAGACCAAATATACCAATCATGTTTCCATGTACCAGAAGCATCACTTGGTGCAGGATCATGGTGATACTGAGTCTGGCCCAGGTGACACCTGACCAGTGCCTGCCTGGCATCCCTTCCCCTTATGGGCCCTCCTTCCAGTTGGTCTGCCCATCATTTCCTGGAGGAGGAAGAGGAGCCACTCTTCAAGGCTTTGTTAACTTGTGAGCCCCTGTACCTTCCTGCTCACCTTCCATGGCAGTCATTCAGCCTCTTCCCTCCATCTGTAGGTTGCTCCCACCATTCTCAATACATTGAGGCCCTGGTGCCCCTCCCTATGGATATGTTCTATGACTACAGATCTAATGCTGTAAATCTTGAATGGTTTGTCCCCATCAGGCAGGAGCCCTACCAGGTGAAGAATCCTTCCCTATCCAGCACTGGGACAGTAAGCAGATAGCCAACAGAGTCCTTGGTCTGTTCTGGCCTCCCTCTCTGAGATACATTCTTTTCCTCTCTCTTCCCTTTCAGGATGAGCCTATCCATGCCTGCAGCCTCATGCATTCTCCTGGTGGCAAGACTCTCTGAGACCAGAAAACCTAACTGGCCAAGTTGCAAAGGATGTAGCAGATCCCAATACCTCCTTCCAGGTAGCTACTTCTGGATTTCAAGTCACATGACTGTAGAAAATGGGAGACAAAGTCTTTTGTTACCAGATTCACAAAGACCCTACCCCAGGGCACAGACATCTGGGAGGTCAGTAGAGGTTTCCAACTATGTAGCATCCATGTGTCATCTTGTTAAACAAATATACAGCTCTCCTGACATGTCCATGAGAAATGGGGAGGCACATAGTCTGGAGCCCCATATGGCCTGACATAGAAGGATGTCAAACACCTGGATGCTGGTGTCCACCACTATGATCTGACTATCAGGCCTCTGGCCACTGCCCAGATCCACCATGCCACTACGATTCCTCATCTTGCTTGGGCACTGACATGTGCACATACACAAGCAAATACATAGCACATGTTAGCACAAGGGTTGCATTCACTAAAACAAAACAAAACAAAACAAAACAATCTGAGTTCATACTTGAACATACCTGCACAAACCTACTTCATGTCCCTTCTCCATATCCTCCCTATGTCCTTCTCTAGGTTGCTCCTCCAACACCTTCCTTTATGTCCGCCTCCATTTCCCTCTTCCACATCCTCCTCCATTTCTTACTCTTTCCTCTTCCACATCCTCTTCCACATACTCCTCCATGTTGCTTCATATCCTCCTCCATGTCTCTTCTCTATATCCTTCTCCATGTCCTTCCTCCACACCCCCTTCCCTGTTCCCCTCCATGTCCCTCCTTCGTATGCCTCCAACACACTCCCTATTCTGGGTCTCTCTTCTACATCCTCTTCTCTACTTCCCTCTGTGTCTTCTTCCATGATCCTCTTCCATGACTCTTCTACACACTCCTTATTCTATGTATTCTGTCCTTTATGTTCTCCTCTTGCTTAGATTCTTTTCATATGCCTACTTCTGCACTTTCACTTTTGGGTTCAACTGCAGTTTAGATTTTACTATCCATGCCCTAGACTTACCTCCAACCCTATACTTTATTATGTTAAGTTCATGAGCTTTAATGCAGAGAAAATAGAAAGGCCCTAAGACCTCCAGCACAAAGTTCTATGCTGATCCCTCTCTGCTACCAAAATGTTGGAACTAATTCTGGACCTTCAAGTAGGGACTGTGTTGTTTCCTTCTTATGGTTCCAAGAGATTAAACTTTACTGTAGAAAGCTGAGGCAGTTCATGTGTGATGTGTAGCCCAGCAATCATGAAGGTCAAATTTCTTAATGGAGGCAATGGTAAAGGATGGGATCCTAGAGTGTCGGACATGACAGGGACATGAACAACAGACAAATATGCACCCTTGTCAATGGCCCCAGTGACAATTGACACTGAGGAGAGAAAAAGAGGACTTTCAATAAAGACTCCAGATTGGCCAATAGGACATCACACAGGTCAGTAGGACATTAGAGAGTGCAGCAGGACATTAAATGGACCCGTTGACATTGGACAGGCCAGCAGGACATTGTGAATCCTGAAAATAGAGAAGAAGGATTGACTGAAAGAGGATTGGCTAGCAGCATTGCATTTTCTCCTGTCCCTTCCATCCATCCAATGGTACCTCTATTACATACTGATCGTGATGGGCAGACGGAACTGCAGTAGCCTTGTAGGTCTGCCTGCCTGGCATCTGACAGATGTTTTAATTTTCTGCTTGAAGAGGAGGTTCTAAAAGCTTTTCACAGTCATATGTTTCTATTTAGAAATATGGGGCCTCTTGTAACTTGTATTTATGGTAGCCCACATTAACCTTTCCAGGTAGGAAGATTTACTGTAGGAGGTGTGCATGTTTCGAAGATCTGTAAGATAGATCATCCACTGTAAAACTGAATGTTCATATCCCTAAATACTCCTTTTTGAAAGGAAGTATTTACTTTTTGGCCCATCAAAGCACCTCAGCAGCACACAGCTTCCAGTAGCTACATGGTTGGGCTCCTTGAGCCTCATGTCCTCTACACCTCCCTCAGTGTTGTCTCTGGGCTGCTGACCATGGCAGCCTCTGGTTTCTGTTCTGAGCAACACAGAACTTCACCCAGCAGGACCTCATCTGGGTCTCAGGAGATGAAGCTCAGGGAAAGATCATTGCTAATGCCAATGTGAGAAGATAGAATAGCAAGCCTGTCTCATAGTTAGTGGAGCAAGTGGAAGGCTGAAGTGTATGGTGGGGCAAGGGACATTTGGCAAGGCCAAGCTATAATGCTCCTACCTGAAGATTGAGACTGTCCCTTGACCCCACACAACTTGTAGAATCTACTAGTTTATTGGTTTGTACTTTTGCTTAAATAAGCACATGTTTTACTGTCTTCTTTTTTCTAGGGTGTTGTACATACTAGGTTTATAAAAATGTTTGTTGATATAATAATGATTTGCCACATTTATTTGAACACGGGAAAGTCAGCAAGTTTTGGTAGATTATAAATCATCAGAGGTAATCAGGAAAGAGGTTCTTTTTTTGTCCATCAACAAACCATATGTTTAACCAACTTTTTCCAAAAAGGAAGTTTCTGTCCACTGGGTGCCTTGTGTTCCAGTTGCTTTCCCATTGCCACAGAAACAAATGAATGTGGCACCTAGTGTTCAAAACGTGTTCCCTTAGAGCCCTCTCAATATATGTGGGAAGATCATGCCACTCTATGGAGGGAAGAGGGAAATGAAGGAGTGAGTTACCCAGCTTGCAGTGCCCAGTCAATTAACAGCTGCTCCAATTGAGCTAAAGACAGTTTTCCTCAACCAGTTCCATGACACTTTCTATCAGATGCCTCAACTACACTCTGTAACCTCAGGAAAAGCAAGAAACCAAGGAAAGAAAGGTCATGTAATTTCCATAAAATAAGCTACTCTCCCAAACTATACAACTGGCAGTGGGAAGATGAAGGATGCTAAACCAGCTCTGCTTGATGACAAAGCCACTTTATTTCTAGTATGGCACACTAGGCTTGGAATATTAAACAAAATTAATATATGTGGGCCAAATGGTCTGAGACTTTCTTTTTTTCAGTTCTGTAAGAAATCTCTTCCTTCATTTTAAATTAGCTTTTCCTTTAAATTAGTAGGTGACGGATATTAATCTTTTCATCAAACAAACTCCATTTCCCACTAGTATTATAACAGATATAAAAGTAGGGCCAGACATTTCTTTTCTTTATGCTGCCTTTGGTTGGTGACAAAGTAGGACCATCAACCTTTAAGATCTTCAGTCATGCTCGTAGCCAGTGGCTGGAGTAAAAGGGGCCTAGGAGCCAGAATGTGCCCTGTGCACAGAAAGGAATGAGGGTGGAAGCCTCTAAGTTCTATCAGGTGGTCTCAGGGGCCTCAAATTTGGAGATCAAGGTGAAGAAGTTTGCAGATTGGAATATTACCATCCTTTCTTTGCTCTCTTTTGAATGAAAATTTTGATATTAATTAATTAAGTACAAATAGCTACAGTTTGCATTTCCTCTATTTTTCAATATAGGATAGAACATATTTTACTTAGCAATTTGTTAATTCTATTTATAACTTTCCAGTACTAGGATATAATTATGTGAGCTTTGGGCCCGCATGCAAGACAGTCTTGACACTAGATGAAATCTACTCAATACTTTATCATGTTTTCTTGTGACCCTTCAGTTGAAGTCCAAGAGAAACAACCTTTCCCAGTGGTCCAGCATGGGCCCCCAATACTTTGGCTGAGGAAGCAGGATTCCTAGGGTGACAGTGCCATGAGGAGGGACCAAATGAGGGCCAAGAAATTCTTTCTAAAGTCAGGACTAGGGTAGGGGGGAGCAGGTGCCAGAAGAGCCCAGGAAAGATGGCTGAGCCCCAGAGCAGATTAAAATACCTTGCAAGTTGTGGGGGAAATTGTTGGGCACGGAAAATTGAAGCTCAGTGAAGGCCAAGTTCCTTCCAAACCTAAAAAAGCACCGTGAAGATGTTAGAAGGAAGCATGAGGTCCCCGGATCAGAGAGCAGAAACTAAAAACACAATAGAGGCCTTCCTTCCCTCTAGCACAGGCTCCGTGCTCCATAGCAGATCCCTGCTGAGCCATGGGCACGCTGAGAGCACACTTATTTCTTCCAGTTGGACATTATTGTCATTGCACTGTTTAATTAGATAAATCTTGTTTTGAGGGATTGAGCATGTCTATAAAATCTGAGATTCTGTAAAGAAAATTCACTAAAATTCCATGTTTGTTTAGATGTGAATAGGATAGCTTTAAATAAATGGAGAAAAGATAAACCAAAAATTGAATCAGACTCCTCTGAGTCCTCCCCATGTATAAAGCTTTTGCTCCACCTAATTCCTTGATTGACCTGGTGTTTTCAAATGTCTCCATCCTGCCTTAATATTTGGAGTAAATGAATGGTTGTATGGAGATGTGGTTCAGTGGTTGGACATAGAGATGTTTGGATGGAGTCAGTAAACTTTCTTTTTTTTTTTTTTTTAAGAGAGAGTGAGAGAGGGGAGAGAGAGAGAGAGAATTTTTAATATTTATTTTTTTAGTTCTCTGCGGACACAACATCTTTGTTGGTATGTGGTGCTGAGGATCGAACCCGGGCCGCACGCATACCAGGCGAGCGCGCTACCACTTGAGCCACATCCCCAGCCCGGAGTCAGTAAACTTTCAACCACTTGTTCTCTGGATAGGACAGAACAGAGCCCTGATTTGTGGCATTGCCACCTCCTGCTGTGTAAATGATGTGTCACAACCAATATTTAGGAATTAACACAAAGCTATGTTATGATGTCTGGTGTTGTTTGCTATGGTGTGGTGTGTCATTGTGTGGTGGGTGTGGTGTGGTGTTGTTAGGGGACAGACAAATATGGATGGTGGGAACAAAAATTTAAGAGAGTAATTCTATAAAATGGGCCTATTGTACTGACTTCCACATGCTTTTTTGCCAAAAAGCAATTTACCTGCAACCCTGTCTGGCCTAAGTGGACAGGATATGTCACATTCCTCAGCAAACTACCTGTTATCTGCAAGAAAATGTGAGCAGAAAATAACATTGATAAGAGAAATCCAAGTTACTTTGAAGGGACAGACTTTTGTGACCCTTTTTATAGACCAGATTCTGTGGTTTTTGAATAATATGTGGCAATGTGAATAATGTGGTCTGTGAAAGATAATTCTTCCTAATCATAAAAGCTTTAAAAATGTATGATTAAGAATCCAATTAGAATATGTGACTATAGTAATCCTCTTGCTCTGAATCATCCTTATATCTGATGCCATTTATTTCAAGATAATACAAAATGAAGGATGTTGCAAAACAAGTTTAAGCAAAAGGTATAACATGAAAAGTCAAGACACCTACATGAAAATAGATTTATATTAGCAGATTAATAAAGTAACTTCTTTGTTATTTTTATTGATTTTTATTATTTTTTAAATACACGACAACAGTGGGATGCATTACAATCCTTATTACATATATAGAGCACAATTTTTCGTATCTCTGTTATAAAGTATGTTCACGCCAATTTATGCCATTATACATGTACTTTTTTGCATTGCAATTCCTAATACACATATATACCACAATTTTTCCTATTTCTGTTTGTATATAAGGTATGTTGACACCCAATTCAAGTCTTCATACTTGTACTTTGTATAATGATGACCATCACATTCCACCATCCTTGCTAATCCCCTTCCTCCTCCCTTTCCCTGCCACCCCTCTCCCCTATATAGAATTAATCTAATCCTCTCATGCTCTCCCTCCCTACCCCACTACAAGTCACTTCCTTTATATCAGAGAAAACATTCAGCATTTCTTTTTTGGGGGATTGGCTGACTTCACTTAACATTATCTTCTCCAATGCCATCCATTTAACTGCAGATACCATGATTTTGTTCTTTTTTAATGCTGAGTAATATTCTATTGTGTATAAATGCCACAATTTTTTATCCATTCGTCCACTGAAGGACATTTAGGTTGGCTCCACAGTTTATCTATTATGAACTGTGCTGCTATAAACATTGATGTGGCTGTGTCTCTGTAGTATGCTGTTTTTAATTCCTTTGGGTATGGTCTGAGAAGAGGAATAGCTGGGTCAAATGGTGGTTCCATTCCCAGCTTTCCAAGGAATCTCTGTACTGCTTTCCATATTGGCTTCACCAATTTGCAGTCCCACCAGCAGTGTATGAGTGTACCCTTTTCCCCACATCCTCGCCAACACTTGTAGTTACTTGTCTTCATAATAGCTGCCATTCTGACTGGAGTGAGATGATATCTTAGAATAGTTTTGATTTGCATTTCTCTAATTGCTAGAGATGATGAGCATTTTTTTCATATATTTGTTGATTGATTGTATATCCTCTTCTGAAAAGTGTCTGTTCAGGTCCTTGGCCCATTTATTTATTGGGTTTTTTTTTTTTTGGTGCTTAATTTCTTGAGTTCTTTATATACCCTAGAGATTAGTGCTCTATCTGATGTGTGAGGGGTAAAAATTTACTCCCAGGATGTAGGCTCTCTGTTCACCTCACAGATTGTTTCTTTTGCTGAGAAGAAACTTTTTAGTTTGATTCCATCCCATTTATTGATTCTTGTTTTTAATTCTTGTGCTATAGGAGTCTTATTAAGGAAGTTGGGGCCTAATCTCATACTTCTACTTTTTTTAAAAAAAAAAGAATCCAATTAGAGATCTGGGGTTGTAGCTCAGTGGTAGAGTGCTTGACTAGCATGTGTGAGGCAATGTGTTTGATCCTCAGCACCACATAAAAATAAATAAATAAAATAAAGGTATTGTATCCATCTACAACTAATTTTTTTTAAAGAATCCAATTAGAACTCTTCAGCATGGGCCAAGGTGACCTAGAGTTGTCATAGCAGTGAGGACTTTCTTAAAAAGTCTGATGTCATCTTGCTGTCAGTCAAAAGTCAAGAGGTAGTGCTTGGTGGGACTCTCTAGAAAGTTCTCTGGGATCCCTAATAAAATTGGAGTCCAGGAGAGGCACATTGTTGTCCTTTCCTCTCTAAGAGAACCCACTGTCTTGAGGGTGTCCCCTTTCCCTTTTCCTATTCCTTCAATAAACTCATGCCTGTTACTCTGAGCAACATGTCTGAAATCTTACTGACTTGATCTTAAGACTTGGGATTTGAATGGGGAGTTTTTGTGCTGCCTCAGTTTCCCAGAAGGCCCCATCTCTGTAAGAATGTGGTGTTTCATGGTGTTATGTGGGACAGTGTGAAATGATGTGGCATTGTGTTGTGACATGTGGTGTTGTGTGCTGTGGTAGAGTCTGGTACTGTGTGCCCCTTGTGCCACATCCCTGCAAGGCGCACCCAGGAGGCCAGGGCTATGAGGACTGAGTTGAGCTCTAAGGCCTGCAGGTTATCATTCACCCAGGGTTGTTACTTAACCTAGCCACTAGGTCCTGACAGTAGTCATGAAAATCTGAGGGATAGACCCCCAGAAGGCCCTGAAACAAGTATATCCCTGTGCTGTATGACAATGTTTTGTTTAGTCACAGACTACAAACATTCCTACAATTATAATGCTGCTGACAAATTCCTATCACTTTGTATTTTTATTGTACCCTTTCTTTGTTTAAATGTGTTAGGTAAACACATACTTAACTATAATACCACAGTTGCCTATAGCATTCACCACAGTAAATGCTCTGTAGGACTCTAGCCTAGAGCAACAGGTTACATCAGCTAGTCTGGGTATGTGGCAGGTCACACCATCCGGGTTTCCTACTCTAGTTTGCTGAAGGAGGTGTCTCAGCATGTGTTCTGCCCTTTAATGATACCTGTAATTCATTCAGCAACTTGTTTGTTTCTCCTTCACTTTTATTTACAGAACAAGAGGCCAATTAGCATAATAACAAAATACAAGACAAAAGAACTGTTCAATAGGCCAGGCCATGTCTATTAGCAGTTATCCCTCCTTCCCCAACCTGTGAATATCCTTCTGGACTGTAGGATTGGGAGCCTTTGCTTTATGCCGCAGTCGGGCTGGCTGGGCAAAATAACTGGGGGTGACGAATAACTTCTGTACTTGGATACAGCAGGAATGGGAGCTGTTTATTGTAGGACAAAAGAGCTATTTATTCATTTTACACAGCTTATCTTAATTAGCATAAATTAGATACATCAGTCAACCAATAAGGAATCTCCACACTTAATAGCTCACTTTTGTTACTTCTCAAACCACTCCCTCTGGCATTTTGCCAGGCACTATCCAGACTTGTTTATGAACTCTAACATTCCCCTGGCAAAATACCAGGTGTTATTTTGACTTGTTTACAGACCTTAACAGCTTTACCCACTGCATTTCCCTGGCTCCTCAGGTGGGTCACAGCTGCCTGTTGAAGGCATGACTGTGCTGCAGTCTGACCTTCATGATGCCTAACATGTGTCTTGTTTTATAGTTTCCAGTTGGTGAGAGAGCACTGGATGGGATCTCCACTCCATTCCTTGACATAATGAACCTTTGCTTTTGCTGTTTCCATTTTGACCAGAGATAGATTTTATTTTATTTTTTATTTTGGGGTACTGGAACCTGGACCCAGGGCCTTATACTCTCTAAAGTAAGCTCTCTGCCACTGAACCACATCTCCAGCTTGAGAGCTAGATTTTACATGAATGTACACGTCACCTTCCAATCTGGGCAGTCAAGCACTAGATGTTTCTCTGGTCATTTCAGCTCTGCAGTCAAGTCCCATCTTACCCCCATCTGCCATCCCCATCCAGGTCCTCCACAATGTGTATGGCTACATTGTAAGCATCATTACTCCTTTCCTCTGTGTGGATCCTCCACATGTGACCAGGGCCCTTTACTGAAGCATATCCTCCTGTTGGCTATTTTTCAAGCTCTAAAAATCAAGACCATTTATGTTTCTCTCTGACCAGTATGGAATTCTTTTTCTTCTACCATGAAAGTAAGCATGTTGTCTTCCAAAGTGGCCCAGCAATGCAGTTGGCACATTTAAGGGTAGACTTCTTTATGGAAACCCTGCACATATAAGACAACCACTTCTTCCAACCATAGAAAGCCCAGTCTCAAGGGGTGAGCACATGTGGCTACAAGGCTGCAGGGAGCAGCCATTGCACAGCTGCCTGGTCAGGACATAGATGGCCTGGAAAGATGACTTGGCCTCTCTGTGCCTTGGTTTCCCCATCTTTAAAATGGGAATTAAAGCCACATTCCTTGTAGGAGTATTATAAAGATTAAATGTGTTCATTTAAGCAGAGCACACCAGATATATTGGGACAGACTAGGCGGGCCATCTGCTGTGGTATTATATTCAAACACAAGACTTCTGAATAGTAACCATGACCTGGTGATAATGTGTGCCATAAAGAGGGAGAAAAGGAAATATCTACAACTAAAATTTCAATTAACAATGAAAATTATTTAAAATTTTTCTTTAATAGCTGAAAGGAAAGTGACCACAAACTCGGAGCAACAAAAAGATCTTTATTGTAGCAGTGCAACAAAGAGAAAAGAAAGAAGGAAAGAAGAGAGAGAGAGAGAGAGAGAGAGAGAGAGAGAGAGAGAGAGAGAGAGAGAGAGAGAGAGAGAGAGAAGAGATGAAGACGGAGAGAACAAGAGCAAGAGAGATACAGAGAGCGTGTGCAAGAAAGAGGGAGTAAGAGAGAGAGAGCAAGAGAGAGGGGGGCCTGGCAGGAGGGAGTTTTTATAGCCCAAATCTAATGGGGCCTCTGGGTCTGCAAGCTGCCTTGTTGGCCCAAAGGGGGGTTAAGTGTTCAGCCTTGAGCGGGGTTGAATATTCAGACTTGAGGCAAACAGGTGATGAAGGACCAGATAGAGGGGGGTTTGAGTACGTGGGCTATCTTGCAGCCAAGATCTGTTCAGCCTGTCCTGCAGACAACACAGTTCAGCCTGCTCTGCACCCAACAATAGCCAGTTCTCCAATATTGATAAAGTCATAAAACATTTACTTGCAAGGTGCATCACTTAGCTAAGAGGGGGCATTTGAGATTAAAGTCAAGTCTTCCAACTACAAATATATTTTTCTTTTAAAGAGAAAAGGTTGAAAGGAAAGCTAAATTGGGCTCAGCAAAACATGCCTATCTAAGTGCATGGACTAAACTGCAGGTGGAACCATGTCCTCCGAACCACAGGCCAAGTCAGGCCCCACTAGCACATCCACCTGCTAGGGACAGCCCTCTGTTGCCACCCATTTCTCCAGAAAATGCCCAGAAAAAGCCCTTTT